>NC_090342.1:29269375-29586561 GCF_035084215.1 Heptranchias perlo | reverse complement strand
GCTCCCGGTCCATTCCAGTCAAATTTTAATTTCACATCCCTGTGTTCAAATCCCCCCATTGCCTTGCCCCTCCCTATTTCTGAAACCTCTTCCAGCCCTACAATCCTCCGAGAACTCTGCATTTATCAAATTCTGGCCTCTTGTGCATCCCGATTTCCTTCGCCCCTCCATTGACGGCCGTGCCTTCAGCTCTCTAGGCCTTCGGCTCTGGAATTCCCTCCTAAATCTCTCCGCCTCTCTACCTCGCTCTCCTCCTTTAAGACGCTCCTTAAAACCTAGCTCTTACACCAAGCCTTTGGTCATCCATTCTAATCTCCTCACGTGACTCGGTGTCAAATTTTGTTGATAATTGATCCTGTGAAGTTCCTTGGGACATTTTACTACATTAAAGATGCTATATAAATGCAAGTTGTTGTTGTTGCAATACTAGGGGAAATTTTAACTCTCCCCCTGACAGAAAGCGGGCAAAACGGGATTTAAAATCCAAAGGGTGCCTTTACTGTTTGTTTTCCGTCCAACGGCCATTTTAACTCCATTGTTTTCTTTGAGGTTGAGACGCCCACCTGACTCAGGCGGGAATCTCATGAATAAATATAAATCAGTGTCTCATGATGCCGTTAGGACCCAGATGCAATTTCAACTGCCTACTGAGTGGAGGGTCTGCAGTGAGTGCTATGCTCCCTGAGTAAAACAGGCCGGACACCCAGCCGGCCCCCTGTCAAGTAAATTTAAAACTTTACTGGAGTGTTCCTTCGAGATTCATGAAGAAAGTGTGGACCACTGGCGTCCCTGCCCCCCCTCCCTCCTTCCAACCTGTGAAATCCTGCCAAACTGGCTGCCCAATCTATACAAGCCATCGCGCTGCCTCTGGACTTCCATTTCTGGCGGGCAACTGGCTGGCGGAATGTTAATCAGGCCCGGCCATCAAAATGGACCAGGCTTTCCACTGCAACTCCTAGGCAGGAGGCCCACACATCCCACCTGCTTTCCATCCAGGAATTAATGGTCCCGATATTAGCGGGGAGGCAGGTTGGCAGCAGGGGGGGGGGCGGAATTGGGCATCTGGCAATCCCGCATGAACCAAACTTACCGTTTCCAACGCGATCGTACGTTAATTGATAGTGGTTAATGTCCTCTCCGGGTTTTGCACCCGGCAGCTAGCCTGATTGACAGGCTGGCTGCCATGAGGAGCTGCAACACGAGGGGGGGGGGGGGCGGAAAGAGAGAGCGCCAGATATCGTCCGGTGCTGGACTGGAAGACTGAGGGGAGGAGAAGGGAAGAGGGAAAGATCGGGGGGGGGGAAGAGGGGAAGATCGGCGGGGGAGAGAGGGGAAGATCGGTGGGGGAGAGAGGGGAAGATCGGTGGGGAGAGGGGAAGACCAGGGGGAGATCAGGTGGGGAAGATCGGGGGGAGATCAGGAGGGTGAAGAGGGGGACATCGGAGCTGGAGACATCGGACATCGGAGCAGGTTTCAAAGGTAGGTTAGTGTTTTCACTTCATTGCATGTTTTTTTATTTAATTTATTTAGTTTCTTTCTCCCTGATCCGGCCCTTCATGCCTGGTTTTACCAGGCATGAATCAGAAGCAGTGGACAAGCCGCCGGGTAAGTTAAAAATGTTTCTAATCATGTAATCTGTCTCAATGAGGCACATTTGGCTCTTTAACTGTCATCCCATCAGCTTTAATTGCCGGCAGGACTTCTGGTTTCGGGTCGCCTGCGCGCACACAGGTGGGTCCCTGGGAAACTCGGATGCTGGCGGATTGGAGCCGGCTTCCGAACCCGAACGGGATTTGCGCGATTTTCGGAACCCCCCCTGCCCCCAATGCACCCGCTTTTGCCTCCTAAAATCACCCCCAATATTCCCCCTAATGTTTGAGCAGCCCTATAATAACTTACAATGTTCTGGTTTGACCTTTTAGTTAAGCAGTATGTTGTGTCTGTTGCAATTATGTCAGTTTGTTTCCAATAGTCAGAGTTTTTTACCTACCTAAAATCATATGTGCGAGATTTTAGTCTATTCAAAGTCAACGACAGAAAATCTGCTCCTAATGTTTAGAACACAGCATTAGAAGGAATAAAGGAACTTTGCAAGAACTGGAAGTGAATACACAACTGTGTGTGTGTATGTATTCCATGAATTCCCTCATGTGTTGCAGTACTAGCATCTGATGGCTGCCTTATACTCGACAGAGAGAGAACCCCACCCACCCACCCTTCCACTCTCCAGTCACTGATAACACTCTGAAATTTTATTCTGTACACCATGCACCAGGGAACCATAAAAAAGCTCGGTTGAAAAGAATGCTCAGTTATTTTCACAATATCAGATATACTTAAAATGTTTTTTAAATTGGAGTTTCCGATGGAATTGGCAACGATATTTACGGGGAGGTGGGATGGCTGTGGGTGAGGCTGAAAGAGGCCGAAGAACCTGGCAAGGCCGATAAGATCGGCAGGACCTCATTAACACTTTGTAGCTCCACTTCCTGCCCGGCAGCCTGGCCGGCGGGCAGTAGGGAACGCTAGCTGCAGGAGGCCACAGCCAGGCAGCTTCTCCTTATTTATTCTATCAAAACCCTTCATGATTTTGAATACCTCTATCAAATCTCCACTTAACTTTCTCTGCTCTAAAGAAAACAACCACAGTTTCTCGAGTCTCTCCACGTAACTGAAGTCTTTCATCCTTGGTATCATTCTGGTAAATCTCCTTTTACTCGCTCTAGGCCATGACATCCTTCCTAAACTGCGGTGCCAGAATTGGACACAATACTCCAGCTGGGGCCTAACCAGTGTTTTATAAAGGTTTAGCAGAACTTCCTTGCTTTTGTACTTTATGCCTCTATTTATAAAGATAAGGAACCGGTATGCCTTTTTAACAGCCTTCTTAACCTGTCCTGCCACCTTCAAAGAATTGTGTACGTACACCCCCAGGTCTTTCTGTTCCTGCACCCCCTTTAATATTGTGCCTTTTAGTTTCTATTGCATCTCTTCATTCTTCCCACCAAATTAAATCACCTCACACTTTTCCGCATTAAATTTCATCTGATATATGTCTGCCCATTTCACCAGTCTGTCTAACAAGTCTATTATGTGGTACTTTATCAAATGCCTTTTGAAAGTCCATATACACACAATCCTCATCAACCCTCTCTGATACTTCATCAAAGAACTCAATCAAGTTAGTCAAACATGATTTTCCTTTAACAAATCCGTGTTGATTTTCATTTATTAGCCCATACTTTTCCAAGTGCCAATTAATTTAATCCCGGATTATTATTTTTAAAAGTTTCCCCACCACCAACGTTCGGCTGACTGGCCTGTAATTGGCAGGTTTATCTATCTACCCTTTTTTGAACAGGGGTGTAACATTTGCAATCCTCCAGTTCTCTGGCACCATCCCCAAATCTAAGGAGGATTGGAAGATTGTGACCAGAGCCTCTGCAATTTCCACCCTTACTTCCCTCAGTAACCTAGGAAGCATCCCATCTGGACCGGGTGACTTTTATTTTGAGTTATGCCAAACTTTTAAGTACCTCCTCTTTATCTATTTTTATTCTATCCAATATCGCTATTAGCTCCTCCTTTACTGCTATATTAGCAGCATCCTCTTTTCTAGTGAAGACGGATATGAAGTCATGCCCTCTGCCTCCACAAGAAGATCTCCTTTTTTGTCCCTAATCGGCCCCACCCTTCCTTTGACAACCATTTTACTATTTATATGTTTCTAAAAGACTTTTGGGTTCCCTTTTATGATAGCTGCTAATCTATTCTCATACTCTCTCTTTGCCCGTCTTATTTCCTTATGTAGATCTCCTCTGTACTTTCTGTATTCAGCTTGGTTTTCTACTGTATTATGAACCTTCCATTTGTTTTAAGCCTCCTTTTTCAGTTTCATTTTAATCTCTAATGTCTCTAAGTTTCTCCACCACCGATGTTAGACTGACTGGTCTGTAGTTGCCGGGTTTATCCCTCGCCCCTCTCCACGGCGTGACACTCGGACGCCCTAATATCCGCCGCCATAAAAATGGTGGTGGTAGCATGTGTGGTGGGTTGGGGTCATGTTCCTGGCATTTTAATTTATAGCCCCTCCCCCAACTCCCAACCCTCTCCCACCCATCGTAGGCGGTGGAGTGGGGGGGGGGGGGGGTTAGTATCAAGGTCTGTGTGTGAAGCCATTCTGTATTTTTTTGCATGGTGCTTGCAAGAAGAGTATATTGATACATAAGTTAAGGGGAGACTTCCTTTGTGCGCTATGTGAAATGAATTTGTAAACCTCTTCTATATAAACAAGTTTACCATTTTGTTACACATGGTTCATAAAGGGAACCTAGGTTTCTTTGGGGGGGAAGGTTTGTGCCAAGTGAGCCTCCGGAAATGAACCCCAGGCTGTATCTCTGTAGTTCCAAGTATCTTAAAGGAAAGGTATTTAAAATCCTAAAAGAAAGTAAGTAGTGGGCTTGACAGGCCGAATGATTCATTCATGCTTTCTTAAGTTAATATATGCCTTGATTTTGCTAAATTGTCAAAATCAGGACTGCACCCATTTGTGGTGCGGGTGTACCTGCATCAGCGGTTAGAAGGGCTGATTTCACTGAATTTTGTGAGGCAAGCTGGGTCCTCTTAATTTCCATGTGCTTCCTACATATGGAAAATGTGCTCAAAAGACAGACTCATCCCAGAATTGTCTGGGAAGCACAAAATTTGGTAAGGCAGCTGCTCTTAAAGGGCTGGTGCTCACCATGTATGTATATTAATACAGTTGCAGAAAGAGTTTCATTGCTGTGAGGAGATGTGTATGTTGTTAGGTACAAAATGTGTGCAATGAGGGCAGTGGGGAAGATTCCTTTCTTTTCAGTTCTGCGCACTTTCAATGGAAAAGTTATAGAAGGTGTTTCCCCTGGTTAACATGGCATCAGTCACTTGCTTCCTGCCACCTTCCTGCCTTTGGGAGAAGGGCACCGTCTGTCTACCTGAAATGCTTCAGTTACTGTAGTTACATGCCCCAAATACAAAGTCAGATTGCCTGAGAGTTCATCAAACCTGAAGATTTTGGCCCCCAATGAACTTGTCCTCAATCAAATCCATGCAACACAATGGAAACATACAAAAGGAGTCACAGTATCAGGCCTTTAAAAAACAAACTGCCAGTTTTCCAGCATCAAGCTTTGGGCCAGTTTGGTTGGGATGAAAGGAAAGTGAATGGGGTATGAAGGAAGAAGGAGTGGGGAGAGAGTGGAGGTGAGATTGGAAGCTGAGGGGGAGAAGAGCACCGTCTGTCAACCTGAAACGCTTCAGTTACATGCAGATAAACCTCCCTCTATTCTGCTCCCAAAATATGCCCCAAATACAAAGTCGGATAAGTACCAATGTGGCATTTTCCATTTCCCACAGAACCCATCTTGTGGTCCTCTTTGTGGGATAAACATCTTAAAGGCATTTTTGTTCTCTGGGTCTATGCTGACTTGACATTACTAAAGATCACTTCCCAGAAGATCCTTGCCACAAATATGTAAAGCAGACCTTCATCCCATCAGTAGGCTGCATTTAAACCCAGTTCCCAAAACTGAAAGGCCAGTGTGTATTTCATTTACACACAAACATAGGAATTTGTTACTCAATTCTTTTTATGCCAGATTTTGCTGACAGAATGTCATCCTAGAGATTTGCCAATAGCAGTCCTCTGTAATCTAAAAACATGGTTAGAGAATCAGTGATATTGGGATTTATTTTACTTAATATCACTGTTGGGATATATTTATGTGCATATAACTTTAGGGACAACAAAATGCAAGCAGAACAGCACTCTTGCAATCCTACCTAGGCACAATTTTAAGTGTGGATGATTGAGCAGACTGGATCTGGACAAAGCCAATCACTTATATAACCTGGCCTCATCATCCAATTATCACAAGACATAGTGACAGACACGATAATCTCAGAATCTTGATCTTGTCCATCCTTCCATCAGTTTAAAACTGGAGAGAGGAAAAAGAGTTGTTTATATAACTGATTCCTACTCATTTCCGAATACCAAATTTTCTATTTTTCTAAAATGTTCCCCAAAGACAAATGAGAGTGTACTAAAATAACATTTTATTATTAATAGAATAATAAGCTATTCAGCTCCTCGAAGGGGATGAAAACAAGCATTCAGCTATACTGTTTAACCATCTTAGATGCTTCTACATTGATCTTCACATATTTCAGACAGTAGATACCAGTGGATGTTTGCTAGATCTAGCTCTCATTTATCCTAGCATCTCTGTGAAATAATATACTGGTGATTTAATGCAGTATAGCAAAATCTGTGTTGCTTATTCATGCCCCTTTAAAAGATTATCTAAGGAAATATGTAGATTTATGCGATAGAAAACATTGGGTATTTGGTAGTTTAAGAATTAAACTGATTTAGATTAATTTGCTTTGATTTTAATTAAAACAATATTTTAGATGAAAGCTGGTCAAAATCGAACTGGTGAGATATCTTTAAGATTTTTTGAAGTACTAAGCATACAGATTGAAGCAGATGGAAAGTGGCACAACACTTCCCCTAAAATAAAATAAATTCCCCTTCTCCTTGGATCACTGCTGTATTCCATTTTAGAGCAAGTGAAGTTAGAAGACCTAGTTCTGTCGTATGCACAAGCTTATCTCCTATAGTCAGCTTTGTTTACTTTTGTTTTGAGTGTACTTTAATGTTTGTTCATGAAGAAGAAACTAAGACAACTTTCAATTTGTTTATCTTCTACTCTATTCAGGACTCAGGTTTTGACAAATGAAGGCAATAAACTGCAGCTCCAGCTGGGGTTCAATTAAAGAACCAAAGTCAAAATGGGTGCTGATGTTGTCCTGACAGTCATTTGTTTGCTTTCCACTCTGTCTACCAGCAAGGCTGACCCATTCAAATTCAAATAAAATGAAACAGAACAGTGAAAATTCTCTAAAAGCAATTTGTATTGGGCTTCTCTGGCCTCATTCTGGTCCATATCCACAGACATTTACTGCCATTTCTGCAGGCACTGCCACTGACCCCTTTCAATTACTAACAAGAAATAAAAGGTCTTTTTTAGAAGGCGATGCCTAGCTACCAAGTAATCACCAATAAAATCAGTCAACCTTGACAACCGATGAATGGACAATGAGATTACTTGCTACTATGTCTGCTCATAAAACAAAAAGCACATGCTACACTAATTCCTCCAACATCTATTTCAAAAGGAACAAAAAGTGCAATGATGATTTTTCTTCACATTTACAAACAATTTCTCAGTGAGCTCCACAAATAGCACAAAATAGAAAGAATTCACATTGAATTGGGGTGAACATAAAACACTCAAACTGAAAACTTGAAATCTGAGCTGCACTCAGTATTTCCCACCACAAAAGGTGTTGATTGAGAAGATTAAGGATATCATTCAAAATGCAAGCAATATGGTACAAGAAGAAAGGATATAAAGACATACAAAGATCCTAGAAAAGGCTGCGATTTTCATAAATTTTGCACCATCACTTCTGTTTGACCATTTTTGATTAAAGCAGCAAATACGTTTGTGCTATTCTAGTGCTGACAACCTTTTTTTAAAAATATACATTTTTGTGATAATACTACATGTTTATTTTGAGCAATAGTAAAACTGAACTCAATATATGAGGTTAAGTTAGTATTACATGCAGAAATGAAAGTTCTCATTGTACTGTTTTAATGAATCCACTGATGAGGGGAAGTAACTTTGAGAAAATCTGGTTAAAATGCAGTGAAGTCTTTAACTTGCTAAGATCATGAACAAGTATTTGTGGACTCATGAGTAAATCATATGCAGGTACAGTTCCAAATCACCTAATACCAAAAGAAACAGGGAGCTTGATGAAAAGTGCTCCTTTAAGATATTTGGCAAAAGAAAAAACAATCTCATATATGTTGTATTTAAGGTAACAACTTGGGTCTGACCCCAAACTATGAAGAGCCTTGAGATGTTTTTGCTACTTTAAAGCTGCTATAGTTATATAAGTTATTGTAATAAGGTAAGTGTTTACATAGCTGAACACATTCTCTAGTTGAACAATTAAAATCTGATAGCCACAGCACATATCACGTCTGTCAGGTGGACACTCTGTCTTGCAAGGGCAGGATGTCTGACCTCATAAAAATAGATCACTGTTCATCAGTCTTGTAGCAGGTTAAGCCATAGAGAAAAACTACCAGTCAGGGAACAACCTATGATTCATCCAACAGCCTGCCTGCTCAGTTGAAAAAGAATGCATAGGGGTGAGTACTTCAGTGAGGGAAGGAGGAAAAATGGAGGGATAAAAAGCAGAAGTATGTGATAATAAGACGCCCTTATTATCACATCTATGAAAAAGAACAAAATGAGAACAGTATCTGCTCTAACCAATGAAACAGCTGGCACGGTATCATGCAAAATGGTTTGTTTGACTATCTACATCTTTTCATAATCAGCTGCTCAGTGACTATTTCTGCTATGTAGTTTCCTTACGAAGTCACTTTTCCACTTCAGATTTCGTATTATTTTTTCCAAAACACTGTTTTCTTTCAATGTTGTTACAACACATGTATCCCAATCGGTATCTCAACTCTGACGTATTCTGAAAATGGAATCAACAATACAGGCACATCTTCAGTGTCTTTGTTCACTTACATCAATGCTTGAAGTATCTGAAACTAGATTTCATGCATTCATTGAGGATAATAATGTAATCATCTACTTTGCAGTGACATTGAGCTATGACAGGCAATATGGTGACATATTTACGATGCTTTGGTCAGATTTGTTTCCCAGAGCCAGACTGACCTTTCTCAGGAACACTGTGAAATTGCTTGTTTAGAAGTTGAGACTATGCTGATCAATAACACATTTAATACAGTTTTACAATTCACCTTCTGCTCAGGCCTTTCCTTCCAACAGGGAATTCTGTATACCATTACAGCCAGTAACACATAGTACTGACAGATTTTAATATCAGTTTAAATTGTCTGGGTCCAATTTTTGATGGTTTGAGATTTTGAACAAATGTTTCATGGTAGCAGAATCAATTTCTGCCATTTTTAGTGCACTGACTCTTTTCACATTGAGTCTACTTTGGGAACTCTGATGGAGTTCTGACAATTCTATAACTTTCCTAACCTCTCCCTTCTTTTTTCTTCATGTCCATTTTAATTTGAAAATATACTGAGGCAGAATAGGACAAGACCTGTAAAGTTTTTTGCATTCTTTCCTATTTTTGGGTTTCTGATCCTGTTAATGCTGTTTGGAGTTTATTTTTAGTCTATTCCTCTTCAGTAATGAAAAGCTGTATTTATTCCATCTAGAAGTGGTGGATGTGGCTATAAAGAAATGCTGTGTATTGCAGCTGAACTGCTGTATTTTATAAAGCTTAATGAAAGTAAAATCTCAGATTCGGTTAAACGCATAAAGCTCTTGTCACCAAAATTAAATGATACAACTAACTTGATATTGAAAAGACATGTCACCAAAAATCTTTGATGATTTGTACACCCTTTATTTCACATTTATTTTCTAACCACAACTTTGCATGTGGTGGCACAGTGGCCAGCTAAAACAATTGGCCAATATTAACTTAGTGATCCTTTCTGTATCAACTTCTTCATCCTATTCCTTTCTCACTGCTTGCTATATCCTGCAAATAAAAGGTGAAGAACATTCTTTAAAGATTAGATTTAAATTACATGGCTGGGTCAGACAGTATTACAACAAAAATGTTTAAAAAACTGCTACATCTATTGGCCTTCCCTCACTTACCTCTTTAACCTGTCTTTGTCTCAAGACTGAGTTCCAGATAGTTGGAAAATGCATTGATTGTTCCCACTTGGAAATATGATCCAACTATTATCTTGTTTCTTTATAATTAGGACAAGTGATTTGTTGCAGCAAGTGATTTCTTTAATCGCTCAGAGACCAGCACTTTTACTGCTTCTGGGCAGCAAGCTGTGCTACACACAGTAAGGGTAGAAATTTGTCGTGGGCTATCGTGACTCGACAAACTACATGCTCTATCCGTGATCTATTAATTACAAAGTTTTTGAGTATTTTAAATATCACTTTCTCTTAGCTATAATAGAATTCCGTCTTCCCTCAAAATAATAGTTTTTCTTCTATATTAAAGAATTGGAGAAATGCTCTGTTGTTAATACTTCATTCCTGACTCTTTTGACAAGAAAGAGCTTCACTCTTTTTGATTGATCTATGACTAGTATCAAGTTCTCTTACAGTATTTAAAAGAAGTGGAAAATAAAAACATTTCTCACACATTTACCCCATTATAACTGAAATATAACAGGTTTTCCACTTCTGTGCTCACCAGCAGTTAGGCCCATTAATGTGAATGGATGGAAAATCACGGGCTGGCATGTGCAGAAGCAGAAAACCCTGGCCTTTATGTCTTATATGATACAACAAATGATGCAGCACAGAAACCGGTTTCTGTAGACCTATTGTTGTAACTAGACTTGTGCTGATGTGATGAGCAAAAGGATTAAGATTGTATAGTTTCTCTAGCCCAGTGTTTGGTTTACCAACCTAAAGTGTGTCACAGGGTGCAGAACAAACATTTCCTCAATATTCATTAGGACAGCCTCTCTAAAGGAGCAGACGACCCACAACAACCTCCATGAAAACAACAATGCTCCCTTAATTCTGTTTTCTATCATCCTTTCTCCTCAAAATGGTTTACAAAAAAGAATGGGTGCATTAACTTACTATGGGCAATTGATCTGTTTTCATAAACATTAAAATATGAATATATTGTTCTTACAGATTCACATAAAACTTATTGGTCCCAAAAATCTGTATGTTGTGATTCCGACAGCTACCCAGGGATCATGCAGGTGTTTTTAGGGTCAATGGGAGGATACCTAATTTCCATGGGGCCAACAGGTACCCACACTACTATGGGTGCATCTCTGGAAGAAGTCTGCTCCTTGAAGCCAGAAAACCCAGTGCAGACTGACCACTGGGGAAAGGGGACTCTGAGTGAGGAGACTGATCCAAATTTTTTTAGAATATTTTTTCAGAGTCTTCAAAAGTCCAAGCTGCTTCCCTAGGCTGGATCCCTCGGTGGGGCCCACTTGTGCCCAGCTAGAGGCCAATACAGTTTATCTCTCCCAGTGTACTGGCTTCTATGCCAGGTCTGACTGAGCTGGGTAAACGGGAACTCTTGTCGTTAGGAGTTCCCACTCCTGGTTCCATCCACCCTCTGACTGCCCCCGGCATCATTGACCTTGTAGGGGGTGGGTTGAAGTTCCGTCCCATACAAAGCAACCTGGAAAATCCTGGAAACGGCAAGCTCTCAGCACAACCATGCCCCTGCTGTTTTCCATTGGTTCCAGCAGACTCCTCCCAGTGTTACAGCAGAAGTCCAGTGGAACCCCTGAGGAAATTGGGGGCCATTGACGAAGACAAATTAGAAATATTAATACAAACTGGGAAATAAGTTTGTACAACTGAAAATGACTATGACATTTGCCGGTGCCTTTTCATCACAGTCATACATTCAACAAATTGCTACATTAATTACATAGAATTACATCAAATGCACAGCACAGAAACAGGCCATTCGGCCCAACAATGTCCATGCCGGTGTTTATGCTCCACACCAGCCCCCTCCCTCCCTACTTCAACTAACCCAATCGAGGGTACAGCAGCATAGTGGTTATGTTACTGGACTAGTAATCCAGAGGCCTGGACTAACAATCTGGTAATCTGGAGTCATGAGTTCAAATCCCGCCACGGCAGCTGGGGAATTTAAATAAAAAGCTGGTATTAGTAATGGTGACCATGAAACTACCGGATTGTCGTAAAAACCCATCTGGTTCACTAATGTCCTCTAGGGAAGGGTAACTGCAGAGAGAGGTGTGTCGCAGAAGGCACTATCCTCTCCACAGGGTCAACAGACTGAGGCTTAGCTTCCTGGACCTCTCTGAGCAGCAGTGCACACGGAGGCTCAGAGTCACTCGACATGTAGTCGTGGACATCTGCAGCCTCCTTCATGCCGAGCTGCTCCCGGCTGGCCCGAGCACCATCTTCTTACCTGTCGCTGTCAAAGTCACCACTGCCCTCAACAACTTCTCCTCAGCATCCTCCCAGGGTGCCACCGGGGACATCGCCGGCATGTCTCAGTCGTCTGCACAAAAGAGCCCTGCAAATACACCTACACCCACTCTGCAGTGACACAATGGGTGGCAGCAGTTGTGGGTCTTCATGGTGATCCTCAGGAAAGGGCATTATTGCACAAACCAGACAAGATTTGCAAAGATGTGGCAGTAGTGGTGACAATATAATATGTAATGTGAGTTGATCAGAAATCAAATATAAGTAAAAATCCATGACAAACCCTCAAACACCCTTGTGCATCCCCTTCATGCTCACGACACGTTTGCCGTACGCTTCCTACTACACATATGTGATGCATGCCCTGTGGCTGCAGCACAGGTAGTGGCAGGTTGGGTGAGGCTGACCGTGGAAGAGATGCATCAGAGGGTGAGTATGAGATAGTGCCATGAGATTGTATGAGGATTGGGTTGAGAGGTAGTGGTGGGATGAGTACTGGCGAGGTGAGTAAGTGCAGGTAAGATGAGGATGAGCTTTGAGTGGGTGTGAGGAGTGATGTGATAGAGTAGTGTTGGCAGTGCAGGAGATGTTGGGTGGGGGCAGTGATGTGGCAGACGGAGTGTAGGGGAATGAGTAAGTGTGCTCACTTCGGCTGACCTACTTAGGTCATTGAAGCGCCTCCTGCACTGTATGCAGGTGCGTGATATGTTGGTGGTGCTAGTGACCTCCTCCGCCACCTCGAGCCAGGCCTTCGTAGTGGCAGAGGCAGGCCACTTCCTGCCGCGGGGAGAAGATCTCTGTCCTCCCCCTCCTCCTCATCCCATCCAGTAGGACCTGGAGGCATCATTAAACCTGGGAGCAGCCTTCCCCCAGGGCTGCTCCATGCTGTAATTTTTCCTATTTTCTGCAGCATCAGTCAGTGGAGGACTGCCCCTTTAAATAAGGCTCCTCCAACTGACAGCCTATGATGTGGGTGGGCAGTCCGCCCGCTGCACAATTTTCCAGCGCGAAACCCGGAAGCCAAGGTAAATGCCTTCAATTAGGCTGCGATCGCGTGCGGAGCACCCCGAATTCACTGGGTGCGTTACCCACGCGCCCAGTCGACCCCCCGCTGCTAACCCACCTCCCTCCTAATATCGAGCCCTTTATATTTTCAAGAAAACATTTTAAAAGAAGAAATAAAACTGTACTGTTAGAAGTTGCATTTTTGGTGAAAGGATCACAACAGCAAAATGTGAACCTGTCATCCCAGGGTCAAGGCTAATTTCTCCTGGTTAAATGCTCTACTGAACAGATCTTACCCAATCCCAGTTGTATCAAGTTAGTAAATCCATAGGGCAAAGATGGAGGTCAGGAACAAACAATGCTGTAGCCAAGTCAAGGACAAAACAACACAGGAAAAATGGTAGGAAACAGCTCTTCTATATTTAATAGATAGCTACAATTAGCAAGTCTAAGTGCCTGACAGGACAATAATCATAAATTACTTACAAAAGCATCTCAAGGAAAAGTTATCATTTTGGGGGTGGGGGTGGGGGACATTTGAAGGGATTACACTTTTGTGTCAAAACAGATTAGCTGTTTTATAATCAGTTAAAGCTAAATTTTATCTTATCATCAACATTAGCTCATTCAAGAGGTTGAATAAAGTGCTTTCAAAGTTGCTTTAAAAATGTTACACCAACATTCTATTTTAGTGTATTTAATTACAGTTTTCTTTGCACTGAATTGGATATAAATAACAAAAGCAAAATACTGCAGATGCTAGAAATCTGAAATAAATACAGAACATGCTGGAAACACCCAGCTTGTCAGGCAGCATCTGTGGAGAGAGAAACAGAGTTAACGTTTCAGGTCATTAACCTTTCATCATAGCTGGAAGATGTTAGCGATGAACAGCTTTTAAGTAAAAGATATTTATTACTTCTGAAGTTAATATTTGAAAATAAATTATCAGGCAAATATATACCTGAAAGTTTAACTTTGTCCCTTTTTCCACAGATGGATCCCACTAATTGAGTGGCTGTGGGTCACTCCGACTTCTGCCAGTGGAATGAGGCAAGCACCTCTGAATTGTCTGAACAGGCATGGGCTGCCTATCCAACTACATTAATGGCCTAGTCGCTGGATTTGGGGCAGGGTTTCTGTCCTTGTCCGTAAGTGTGCAGGTGTCCTGCTTTTTCACACTACTGCCACTGGAGGCAGGATCTAGTACTACAATGGTGCCTAACCATAATAAAGGCCACACTATCCTCCTGCAATGCCTCTCCTCCATTGTCCAGCTGAGTGAGACTGCCCGTGCCTGGTTCGACTCTTACCCATCCAGTTGTAGCCAGAGAATCTCCTGCAATAGCTTCTCTTTCCACCTTTCGCAAGGATCTATCCTTGGCCCTCTCCTACTTCTTTTCTACGTGCTGCTCCTTAGTCACATCATCACATGGAGGATTTATATAGTGAGTTTGAGGCAGCACTGGGTGAGTCACAGTACACACAAAGAGCAGGAAACTGGTAACTGAAAGGCCTCACAGGGTATGCATATAAAAGATTACTGTCTGAGCAGGACAGTTTGCAGCATTCGCTTGAATCTGTCCAAATATCCTGCAAGGTCTAGTTAGGAATGTGTAACAGTCTACTAGCTGAATCTGTGCAGTTGTGCTTCACTTGACTACATTCTACCATAGAGAGCATGGCAATTCTAGGGGCATCTGCAGTGAAAACCCAGTGGCATATGTTCTACGCCCTGTCAGAGAACCTCTTGGGAATGCTTGGACTGCTGCTATAGACACTTTGGAGTTCAACGTCCAAAAAGCTCTACTTTCCAGCTTCAACATGGATCGGGATGGGTTTCAGAACCTTCATTGGTGGTCTCAGGTCTGCTCACATGCAGATCAGTGGTCTCGTTAAGGAAGTGCTCAGCAGCAAGGGCATGCCTGAAACACAAGTGAGGCTGCTGTTCCCCAAATAACATCACATCAGCCCATTCAGTGCCCCCTAGAAATGACAGTAGATGTGCCAGAAAGCAAGCTGGACCAGTGAACCACAGAAATAGTGAACTTGCTGAATCAGATGAGGGTTGTGCTGACCTTGACTTTCATTGGCAGTGCTGTAATTAGGGTAGGTGTTAGCCCAGGATTCCTTGAAGCATATGGCACAGCTCCATAACTGCCTCCCTGCTGCACCAGAGCCTGTAAGTGCAGTCGTCTGTCACTGCCAAATGGCTGTGCGTGGACATGTGGATATAGTTAGTGGCATAATGGCAGGTGCAGCTAGTCTGCCTCTGTTGCCACTTAATATCCCTGACATCCATTTTTTTCCCCTTTGTCCCCTTCAATGAGGAAGGTCCACTGAAAGCAATCTCCATAGCTCGCAATATAATGGCAACAAAAAGAAATGAAAAGTGAGTTTTAGGGGTTCCCTTCCTGGCAACTGAGAGCCTGGCTGGCCATTAACATCCACATTCAGGGCAAGAAATCAGGAAATTCACAGGCTTCTTCATTAACTCCTGATTTCCTCTGTATTTGAATATAAACTGAAGGTCCTACACCACCAGCAGGCAACCAGTTCAGGAAATTCCCATGAGACATAGAGTGAACGGAAAGAGAGCGAGTACCCAAACATTTCTGCAGCTTTGAAGTCCAGAGGGCAACACAGAAGCCTGAGCAGAGAAATTCAACTTGGTTTTGCCCGTTTTTTGGATGTAAAATCAATGTTAAGGAGACAAATAACATTTCTTCAATCTCCCATGCCCGATATTCCCCAGAAGTGCGCCGACAGCCGTATCGGAATGGGCGACTTTCAGTCGACCCTCCAGCTGCCCGAAAGCAGCTGAGGGGGTGGTGGGATGCGCACCTGTCTAAAGACACTTTTCCCATATTGAACTGTTGGAGTGCTGGATTAAATGATTCTTAAGCCCACCCAATAATTTTTGGCGCCAACAGTTGGGAAGCAGGCTGCACAGTATTATTTAAAGGGATCCTCATCTGCATTCAGGAATCTTTCCATGCTGTTAGTGTGCTTTGTAGGCCTTTTTTTGGCTGTGTTGGCTGCAATAGTTGTGTAGATAACTTTTAGAGAGTGACTTTATGGAGGTGCAGGACTATCTCTGTACAGGGGCTTCAGCACATAATCTCTGAAATTATGGGTGGGCTGAAGGATGAGAAGGAGGTAATTAATTAAATTATTAAATGTAATCAATTAATTAAATAATGAACTCGATGCAATGTAATATGTAAGAGCAGCAAGGAAGAGATCAGAGACCTGCAGCTGCTGGGGCAAGAGGGCAAAGGAGGGGAGAGTGCAGGGGGCCTTACACCATGCAGGTCTTCCAGAATCAAACATCTTACCTCAGCTTAACTGAGGAGCACTATGTCCAGCAGCTGCACTTCACCAGAGAGGTTGTGACAGAGCCATGTCACCTGTTGGATCAATGTAAGGAATCTTACAACACCAGGTTATAGTCCAACAGTTTTATTTGAAAATCACAAGCTTTCGGAGGCTTTCTCCTTCGTCAGGTGAGTGTGGGATTCCATGGAAGGTACTGCGTATATAATCAGAGAACAATGCCTGGTGATTACAGATAATCTTTCCAACTGCCCGGTGTCAAGGCAATCAAAGGAGTGTTCAGACAGAGAGACATTACATACAGGACTACTGAATATCCAAAGGTCAGAACCCAAAGACAGAGAGAGAGAGAGAGAGAAACATCCGAAAGGAAGAGAAAGAGAGAGAATGGCCAGTTGTATTAAAAACAGATAACTCTTTTTTCGCTGGTGGGGTTACGTGTAGCGTGACATGAACCCAAGATCCCGGTTGAGGCCGTCCTCATGGGTGCGGAACTTGGCTATCAATTTCTGCTCGACGATTTTGCGTTGTTGTGTGTCTCGAAGGCCGCCTTGGAGAACGCTTACCCGAAGATCGGTGGCTGAATATCCTTGACTGCTGAAGTGTTCCCCAGAGCGGAGAAACTACGCCATGTTCTCCGCAGCCTTCAACATGTCAACGATGACGACGAACACCTCGCTAAGGCCATCCCCACGCCTCCACTACTCGCCTTCAAACAGCCACCCAACCTCAAGCTTTCAGGAGAACAGTGTCGACGACACCACACAACCCTGCCACGGCAACCTCTGCAAGACATGCCAGATCATCGACACAGATACCACCATCACACGAGAGGACACCACCCACCAGGTACATGGTTCATACTCCTGTGACTCGGCCAACGTTGTCTACCTCATACGTTGCAGGAAAGGATGCCCCGGAGCATGGTACATTGGCGAGACCATGCAGACACTGCGACAACGGATGAACGGACACCGCGCAACAATCGCCAGACAGGAGGGTTCCCTCCCAGTCGGGGAACACTTCAGCAGTCAAGGACATTCAGCCTTTTCAAATAAAAATGATTTTCAAATAAAACTGTTGGACTATAACCTGGTGTTGTAAGATTCCTTACATTGATCCAACAGGTGACATGGCTCTGTCACAACCTCTCTGGTGAAGTGCAGCTGCTGGACATAGTGCTCCTCAGTTAAGCTGAGGTAAGATGTTTGATTCTGGAAGACCTGCATGGTGTAAGGCCCCCTGCACTCTCCCCTCCTTTGCCCTCTTGCCCCAGCAGCTGCAGGTCTCTGATCTCTTCCTTGCTGCTCTTACATATTACATTGCATCGAGTTCATTATTTAATTAATTGATTACATTTAATAATTTAATTAATTACCTCCTTCTCATCCTTCAGCCCACCCATAATTTCAGAGATTATGTGCTGAAGCCCCTGTACAGAGATAGTCCTGCACCTCCATAAAGTCACTCTCTAAAAGTTATCTACACAACTATTGCAGCCAACACAGCCAAAAAAAAGGCCTACAAAGCACACTAACAGCATGGAAAGATTCCTGAATGCAGATGAGGATCCCTTTAAATAATACTGTGCAGCCTGCTTCCCAACTGTTGGCGCCAAAAATTACTGGGTGGGCTTAAGAATCATTTAATCCAGCACTCCAACAGTTCAATATGGGAAAAGTGTCCTTAGACAGGTGCGCATCCCACCACCCCCTCAGCTGCTTTCAGGCAGCTGGAGGGTCGACTGAAAGTCGCCCATTCCGATACGGCTGTCGGCGCACTTCTGGGGAATATCGGGCATGGGAGATTGAAGAAATGTTATTTGTCTCCTTAACATTGATTTTACATCCAAAAATGGGCAAAACCAAGTTGAATTTCTCGGCTCAGGCTTCTGTGTTGCCCTCTGGACTTCAAAGCTGCAGAAATGTTTGGGTACTCGCTCTCTTTCCGTTCACTCTATGCCTCATGGAAATTTCCTGAACTGGTTGCTTTCGGATGTTTCTCTCTCTCTCTCTCTCTCTCTGTCTTTGGGTTCTGACCGTTTGTATATTCAGTAGTCCTGTATGTAATGTCTCTCTGTCTGAACACTCCTTTGATTGCCTTGACAACGGGCAGTTGGAAAGATTATCTGTAATCACCAGGCATTGTTCTCTGACTATATATGCGGTACCCTTCATGGAATCCCACACTCACCTGACGAAGGAGAAAGCCTCCGAAAGCTTGTGATTTTCAAATAAAACTGTTGGACTATAACCTGGTGTTGTAAGATTCCTTACATTTGTCCACCCCAGTCCATCACCGGCATCTACACATCACACCTGTTGGATCACCAACTGCAGCCCAACACCAGGGCATGCACATCACATCCTGTAGCTATAAAAGTGCCCGTGGCCTGAATTTCTACATCTCAGGATAATTTCAGGCTGAAACAGGTGATATCAGCAACATCAGTCAATTTACAGTGCATTGCTGCATCAGGCAGATCACGGATGCCCTCCTCGCTAGCAGAATTAATTAATTACATTCCCAATGGAGGCAGCAAAGCAAGGAGAGCTCTGGGCATTGCCAGAATTGCAGGTCATCATCGACTGTACCAACATAGCTTCACGTGCTCCATAAGAAGAAACTAGCATCTGCCACTCCTTGAACGCACAGCTCGTGTGTGACTACAAGCAACGCATCATGCAGCTCTGTGCCTGGTTTCCTGGCAGTAGTCATGATGTGCCAGTCCTCAATTCTCCCTCATTTCCACCCAGACCACTGGGTGTCATTATAATTTACTTTCACTAACATCAGGATCCACTGAAAATCAAATAATAAGATAAAGTATTTTAACCGATTCGCTAGAAATACCTATTGCTGAACATCTGATTTATTTCTAATAATGGTGAATCATTGGTGAGTGCCAGTGCGAAACTCACAAGGAATCTGTCAAACAACCTCCGACACATTGGTGTAATTCACCTTGAATTTAACATCAACACTGCTCTGAAAATCATGCCATTTCAGGAGAAATAGTAGCAAAGGAAACAAACTATTACAGAAGCCAAAAGATATAAATAATATTAAAATTATCAGAAAACCAAATCAGACATCTTAATACTGATCAAGCAGCTTGAGCACATAAAGACCGAGCAGTATAAAATTTATAGCTTGTTGCAGGAATTTTCCTTTAATATCTGATTTAGTATTTTCTTGGTTTGTTTCGAGTTTATTTGGAATCATTATTGTAACTGGAGAGATCAACACATATGACACTGTCTCCACCAAAAATTAGTTATGAACAACAAAAATCTTCCATTGAAATGAGAACGTACATATTACTATTGGAGTCTGTCTCATTGTTTTGGTACATTTTTTTCAGCTTTCAAAATATAGGTGGTCAGAAGATGAAAAGACCATTTAGCACCTGAATTCATTCTGCTCTTTAGGTTCATGTTTACAAACAACCCAAATTATTTCTTTAACAATTTGACCACATTTTAAGTTCTACAGAATGGAACATTTTTGCACCCTCTGTTAGCATTAAGCTGTTAGAGGTCAGTTATAGCAAAGGTTATATTCAGGGTAAGCCTTCCTCTACTTTGTCCAAATAATGCACCCCCTTATCTTCCCCAATGGCTTAGTAGGTAAAGTCACCACATTGTATTCTATTAAGTCATACAAACCAGAAGATCCCAGGTTTGTGCTGAGTTAACTGATCTCAGCCAGGGCAGTAGTAAGCATGCTATAAATGGGCTCAACAGCACTGGGTTTGGAAGGGGAAAAATTATGAAGCTTTCTGCACCTGATCACAATCTAGTGACTCCTGCTGGAATGTGCTTGTGTTGGGTGAGGACAGGATTGGGCTTAGCTATGATGTCGTCATCATTAAATAGCCTTACGTTCTTATCCAGAGGGCTGTGGACACTCAGTCGTTGAGTACATTCAACGCTGAGATGGATAGATTTTTGGACTCTAGGGTAATCAAGCGATATGGGGATTGGGCGGGAAAGTGGAGATGAGGTCGAAGATCAGCCGTAATCTGATTGAATGGCGGAGCAGGCTCGAGGGGCCGTATGGCCTACTCCTGCTCCTGTTACTTACGTTCTTAGCCTATTGACGCACACACGGTCTAGGCTCACACATGAAAAATGGATACTTGGGCAAAATACCGGAGTGTGGCTAGCAGTGGTAACAGTCACCATCTTCAGCAGAGGAGGGGAAAAAAAGAAAAATATCCACCTTATGTGAAGCCTCAGAAGAGAACCCCCGTTGTATGTTTAGTATAACTTTTTGCACGCTCCACACAACCCATATTTGTGGGCACTCTCGGTGAGACGATTAAACAGTGCATCTTTGTGTTATTTGTCTCCACTAGTATCTGGATTCAAGCTGCCTAAATTAGCTTCATTTTGAACCACTGGAATTACCAGAGAGAAGACTATCATCCAATCCAGACTGGTAAAATTTGAACTCATTGTGACCAAGTTTCATGCCATATATTTATATCTTATTAAAAATCTTGGGGGCGACTGTAAGTCCACCCTACTTGGCGGGAATGTAGCGACCACGCAGTTAAAATCATCTCCAAAAAATGACTACCCCTTCCCTATTGATCCTACCTGCCACCACAACTGGGTCCTTTTTTAGGCAGCCGAGGTGCCCCCTAATTAAGGCAGGAGCTTTATATGCTAATCAGGGTCCTATAATGTCATGTGATGGGGAGAGTTCCAGATTTCCACTACCCTTTGTGTGGAAAAGTGCTTCCAGATTTCACTCCTAAATGGCCTATCTCTTATTTCAAGATTATATCCCCTTGTTCTGAATTCCCCAATCAGAGGAAATTATTTTTCCGTATCTATCCCATTGAATCCCTTTATCATTTTAAAGGTCCTCAATTAGATCACCCCTCAACCTTCTAAACTCAAGGGAATGCAAACTATGTTTATGCAGCCTGTCCTCATAAATTAATCCTTTCAGCCCCTGAAGCATTCTAGTGAATCTGCGCTGTGCCCACTCCAAGGTCAACATGTCTTTCCTGAGGTTCGGTGCCCAAAACTGAACATAGTATTCCAGATCGGATCTGACCAAGGCTCTGTACAACCGAAGCATCAGTTCTTCACTTTTGTATTCCAACTCCCTTGAACATAAGAGCATAAGAAATAGGAGCAGGATTGGCCATATGGCCCCTCGAGCCTGCTCCGCCATTCAATAAGATCATGACTGATCTTCTACCTCAATTCAACTTTCCCACTCGATCCACATGTCCCTTGATTCCCTTAGAGCCCAAAAATCTATTGATCTTAGTTGAATATACTCAATGATTGAGCATCATTGAGATGAAGAACAACATTCCATTAGCCTTTTTGATTATTTTTTGTACCTGTGCACTAGCTTTTAGTGATCTGTGCACATGGGCACCAAAATCCCTTTGCTCCTCTACAGTCCCATTATCTCTCCCAATTAAGAAAATATTCCGATTTGCCTTTCTTGGGTCCAAAGTGGACAACCTCGCACTTACAATAACAATTTGCATTTATAGATAGTTTTTAATATAGTAAAACGTCCAAAGGTGCCGGAGCGTAATCAGACAAAAATTGACACTGACCCAAAGAAGGAGACATTAGGACAGGTAACCAAACGCTTGGTCAAAGAGGTAGGTTTTAAGTAGTGTCTTAAAGGAGGAGAGAGAGGTGAAGAGGCCAAGAGGTTTGGGAAGGGAATTCCAGAAATTAGGGCCTAGACAGCTGAAGGCACGGCTGCCAATGGTGGGGTGAAGGAAATGGCGGATGCACAAGAGGCCAGAGATGAAGAAACGCATAGTTCTCGGAGAGTTGTAGGGCTGGAGAAGGTTGCAGAGATATGAAGGGGCGAGGCCATGGAGGGATTTGAACACGTAGATGTGAATTTTAAAATCATAGCATTGGTGGACTGGAAGCCAATGTAAGTCAGCGAGCATAAGGGTGATGGGTGAACGGGACTTGGTGCGGGCAGCAGAGTTTTGGACAAGGTTAATTTATGGAGGGTGGAAGATGGGTGGCTGGCCAAAAGAGCAATAGAATAGTCCAGTCTGGACCCATATTGAACTCCATAGTTTTGATCTCTGACTTAGTCTGTCTATGTCCCTTGTAACTTCCTGCTCCTATCCACACAACTTACTGTGCCTCCTAACTTAGTGTCATCTGAAAACTTAGATCTACAACTCTCTATTCCTTCATCAAAGTCATTAATATATGTTAAAAAGCTGAGGCCCCAGTACAGTCCCCACCCCTTATAGCGGGTGTATTTGTGGGAATGTGATTTGCCCGCTATACATAATGGCCGGTATATCGTGGTAAAGTATTCCCAGATAAGAATGAGATTAGAAGAACAGGACTGTGATTTTAAGGATTCTGTAAAGCTGGATCCTACCAAAGAAAGTGAAGCTGGGGTACAATATGATTAATAATGTGTGAATGGGCTTGTGATGAGCACTTAGAACTATCGAAAATGTTACATTTTAACGGAGTTTATTTGGTGCAATATACATCTAGAAAGAATCTCAGGTTCAGAGAGCTTTGGAAAATTATGATTAATGCATTTGTAATTTCCTTACCTTTTTTTTTGATACTCTGGGGTGAAAACCATCAGATCCTAGAGATTTGTCTATTTTAATTCCCATTATTTTGTCTATTACCATTTTTTAAAAAAAACAATATTAAATCCTCTAATTTTGTCCTGTTAACTTATTTTTAGGTTCCCTTGTACTGCTGGTATTTTATCCTCTTCCTCCACTTTGAAAACAGACACAAAGTATTCATATAACAACATGTGACACTCAAAGCCCTATATGAGAACCCCCTCAATTTTATGAACATGAAAGGCTTTCCTTCTAATAACATGCAGTTAGTGTGCAATGCTAATCACCTTATCCTGCACGTGAATGCTCAATGCTCAGGAAGCTGTCATGATGCTTTCAATCTACTATACCAGCCCTCACGATTGAAAGCTGTGTATCAGGATAGTTTACTGGTGATCAGGGCTTTCTCCTGCAGTCTTTTGCATCATAAGGCTTCTGCAGGCAAATAGAGACAACAGATACATTGAGGCACATGTCAGTACAAGACGTGTCATGGAGCAGACAATAGGTACTCTAAAGTCTTGTTTTAGGTGCCTTGGATAAATTTGGTGGAACTCAGCAATACAGCCTAATGAGAGTCTCAAGAATCAGTGTAGCTCGCTGCGCACTACTTAAAATCACAATGAAAAAAGGCTTGCTTCTTCCAGAAGCAGAAGGGGATGATGGCGAAGAGGAGGAGGAAGCACTTCTACCTCCGCAGCATGAGAAGGGTGCAAGGAAGAGGAGGACGTGGATCAGGATCACTGATTGGACCTGTGTCTCCTCAGCCTCCTGCTGCATGTTAACTCCTCTTCATATAGCATGCAGCTGATGATGATTTTGGAGACCCTTACAGAGTTACACAGCAAAACTGCCCCCCCACTCCACAATCATTCTAAGCAACAGAATCTTTGCTTCATAATATTTGTGGTGTGTTCCACGCTAATTCTGGTCCATGCATCAATGTATCTGCATTCTGCTGGTGTTCTGAGATTTTGCAGAGAGAACATAAGTTAAGGCTTAAAAACCCAGGTCTCCTAGGAGCCGTTTAACCAGTCTCCCTAGTCTTTAAATAATCATGCCACAATTAAATGTCTTAAAATGAAGGCATCATGGTACTTCCAGAATATTGGGCATTGACTTGCATGATGAGATTTTTGTCATTTGACACCACTTGGACATTAATAGAACGCAAGACAGTTCGGCTCATGTATGCCATGGTATTGAAATGAGGGGCTCAGATGGCCACATAGGGTTCATCTACAATGAATTGCATTCTTTGGAAGCCTGTCACCTGGTAGACATTCTGTGTTTTGTCCAGTTGATGCCTCCTTTTCCAGTGAAAATGTTGAACATATTGCTCCTTGCAAACAAGTTCTCTGTCATTTATGGACAGCTGACCTATGCCAACTGGTGGCTTGGAAGCATCCAGTGTCATAAAAGTTGACTGCATAGTGACCTTCACATTCATAGGAGGAGCCATTCCTGTTGCAGAAGTCATTTGCAGATTGACATTCAACAAATGGCATAGCTCTGTGACAGCCTCTCTTGTGAACCACAAACAATGAAGACAGAAATTCCTCTGATGTACCCAGGAAAGACTATTTGGGTGTGTAAACTCAAGTCCTGAGGTAGCAATGAGTGCATACATAATACCTGATGTATAGTTTTTTAAAATTCATTCATGGGGTGTGGGCATCGCTGGCAAGGCCAGCATTTATTGCCTATCCCTAATTGCCCTTGAGAAGGTGGTGGTGTTCCCATGCGCCTGCTGCCCTTATCCATCTAGGTGGTAGAGGTCGAGGATTTGGGAGGTGCTGTCGAAAAAGCCTTGGCATTCTGTAGATGATACACACTGCAGCCACTGTGCACTGTGGTGGAGGGAGTGAATGTTTAAGGTGGTGGATGGGACGCCAATCAAGTGGGCTGCTTTATCCTGGATGCAGTCAAGCTTCTTGAGTGTTGTTGGAGCTGCACTCATCCAGGCAAGTGGACAGTATTCCATCACACTCCTGGTTTGTGCCTTGCAGATGGTGGAAAGGCTTTGGGGAGTCAGGAGGTGAGTCACTCGCGCAGAATACCCAGCCTCTGACCTGCTCTTGTAGCCACAGTATTTATGTGGCTGGTCCAGATTAGTTTCTGGTCAATGGTGACCACCAGGATGTTGATGGTGGGGAATTTGGCGATGGTAATGCTGTTGAATGTCAAGGGGAGGTGGTTAGACTCTATCCTGTTGGAGATGGTCATTGCCTGGCACTTGTCTGGCGCGAAAGTTACTTGCCACTTATCAGCCCAAGCCTGGATGTTGTCCAGGTCTTGCTGCATGCGGTCATGGACTGCTTCATTATCTGAGGGGTTGCGAATGGAACTGAACACTGTACAATCATCAGAGAACATCCCCATTTCTGACCTTATGATGGAGGGAAGGTCACTGGTGAAGAAGCTGAAGATGGTTGGGCCTAGGACACTGCCCTAAGGAACTCCTACAGCAATGTCCTGGGGCTGAGATGTATTGGCCTCCAACAATCAGCTTCCTTTGTGCTAGGTATGACTCCAGCCACTGGAGAGTTTTCCCCCTGATTCCCATTGACTTCAATTTTACTAGGGCTCCTTGATGCCACACTCGGTCAAATGCTATCTTGATGTCAAGGGCAGTCACTCTCATCTCACCTCTGGAATTCAGCTGTTTTGACCATGTTTGGACCAAGGCTGTAATGAGGTCTGGAGCTGATCGATCCTGGTGGAACCCAAACTGAGCATTGGTGAGCAGGTTATTGGTGAGTAAGTGGCGCTTGATAGCACTGTCGAGGACACCTTCCATCACTTTGCTGATGATTGAGAGTAGACTGATGGGGCGGTAATTGGCCGGATTGGATTTGTCCTGCTTTTAGTGGACAGGACATACCCGGGCAATTTTCCACTTTGTCGGGAAGATACCAGTGTTGTAGCTGTACTGGAACAGCTTGGCTAGAGGTGTGGCTCGTTCTAGAGGACAAGTCGTCAGCACTACAGCCAGGATCCATAGGTTTTGCTGTATCCAGTGCACACAGCCATTTCTTGATATCACGTGGAATGAATCGAATTGGCTGAAGACTGGCTTCTGTGATGGCGGAGATCTCGGGAGGATGCCGAGATGGATCATCCACACGGGCTCTTCTGCCTGAAGATGGTTCAAACACTTCAGCCTTGTCTTTTGCACTCACGTACTGGACTCTGCCAACAGTGAGGATGTTCATGATCTGATCCGTTGGTTGTGGGATCGCTTAGCTCTGTCTGTTGCATACTGCTTTGCATGCATGTAGTCCTGTGTTGTAGCTTCACCAGGTTGGCGCCTCATTTTTAGGTACACCTGGTGCTGCTCCTGGCATGCACTGCTACACTCCTCATTGAACCAGGGTTGATCCCCTGGCTTGTTGGTAATAGTAGAGCGAGGGATATGCCAGGCCATGAGGTTACAGATTATAACAATTCTGTTGCTGCTGATGGCGCACAGCGCTTCATGGATGCCCATTTCTGAGCTCTAGAACTGTTCTGAATCTATCCCATTTAGCAGGGTAGTAGTGCCACACAACACTCCTACCATTACTGTCATGGACAGATAGATTGGTGAGGACGAGGTCAAGTAGGTTTTTCCCTCGTGTTGGTTCTCTCACCACCTGCCGCAGGCCCTGACTGGCAGCTATGTCCTTCAGGACTAGGCCAGCTCGGTCAGTAGTGGTGCTACTAAGCCACTCTTGGTGATGGACATTGAAGTCCCCCACCCAGAGTACATTCTGTGCCCTTGCATACCCTCAGTGCTTCCTCCAAGTGGTGTAGTACTCCATGGAGGAGTACTGATTCATCACCTGAGGGAGGGCGGTAGATGGTAATCAGAAGGAGGTTTCCTTCCCCTTGTTTGACCAGATGCCATGAGATTTCATGGGGTCTGGAGTCCAAGTTGAGGACTCCCAGGGCCATTCCCTCCTGACTGTATACACTACGTCTAGTCTGTGATGTCCCCAGACGTTCGTGAGGAGGTCTTTGTAGGGTCGACTGGGCTTGGTTTGCCTTGCTCGGTGCCTAGTGGCCCGTCTGGTTTTATTCTTATTACTACCTTTTAATAGCAGGATTGTACAACTGATTGGCTGTCTAGGCCATTTCAGAGGGCAGTTAAGAATCAACCACATTGCTGTGCATCTGGAATCACATATAGGCTAGACAGGGTAAGGACAGCAGGTTTCCTTCCCTAAAGGGGATTAATAAACCAGATGGATTTTTAATGACAATCACCACCAATGGTCACTATCACTGATACTAGCTTTTTAGTCCAGATTTTATTTAATTAACTGAATTTAAATTTCCCAGCTGCCGTGGCAGGATTTGAACTCATGATGTTATTAGTCCAGGTCTCTAGATTACTAGTCCAGTAACATAACCACTATGCTACCGTACTCATATTATGTTGACCTGTCTTTCTTACCCCTCTTCCTCCTCTAAATCTAATAGCACGATTGGAACCTCCAAAGGAATTCCCATCCTGCACACTTTGCTTGATGTAAGTGAAATAGCAGCTGGAAGCAAGACTTTAGCAGGAAAGTGACTTGTGTATAAAGGTTTTGGAATGCAAAGAAAAAATCAGCCCTTACAACAACATAAAATAATACATCAAAGAAAATGCAGAAAAAGCTAAGGAATAAGCCAAAAAAAAATCAAAGACCAAGGAACTAAAAAATCCAGGACCTCTAAGAAATCAAGCTGAAAACCAGGTGACTAAAACAGTCATGAGCCCATTTTATATGGACAAGCAGCACTTTCAAAGAGATGGCAGAGAATCTAATTCTCTGCATTTGCAAGTTTTTGGGATGCACACTGAGACTTACACTGGATGACAGTGTGGCCTCGAAAAACATACAAACCTATTTTCTCAGATAATCTACATCATGTATGTAGCTTCGCAAAATTAATCCTATGGATCATTTCATAGCTGGATGGTTAGATACTGCTGCAATGTAAAATGCAAACCATGAGCAGAGTCTGGAATCCCTTGTAGCATCATCTAAGAGATAGAAACTGGTGTTTACTGGCTCACGATCAGAACTACATGCTAATAATGTCCTGATGTGCCTGTCAACAACTGGTATTTTCATTTGCTCATGCATTCCACAGCAATAAAATGCTATTTTTACCAGGAAAAATATTCTTTTGATCCTAAACCATTACAATGAAAACAGCAGGGGGGGATAATTTTAACCTAACCCACCCGGTGGGAAACTGATGCGATCAGATCAGCTGCCCATTTTACACGCAGACCAATTTTACTTTCTAATGAAGTTAATAGAAAATAAAATCGGGCAGCTGATCCAATCGCATCAATTTCCCATCGGGCCATTTAAGTTAAAATTACCCCCAAGGATTCAGAAATCCATGGAAGTGGAAAGAGTTCCAAGAATTAAAATCCATATAAAATGGGTCCATGACTGTTTAATGGGGCCTGGATTTAATGGCTCATCCCAAAAATGGCACCTCCGACAGTGCAACATTCCTTCAGTAATGCACTGATATGTCAGCCGAGATTACGTGCTCAGGCCCTGGTTCGGAACTTAAATCCACAGCCTCCTGACACAAGGGTGCTAGTACTGAGCCAAGTTGACACTAGTACTTTAAAGTACGCACTTCATCAAAAATGACAATATAGGTATCTCCAATTCAATGAACTCAAAGGCTTGTTTCCTTTTGTTTCAGTAAATGTCCTTGATATGTATTTTGATTTACTAAAATGTGGTTGAATTTTTGGGAGGTTTTTCCCGATCTCTGGCATAATTGCGGCAGAAGATCCGTGGGAACACTGGCAAAACATCATAAACCGTTTCTCTGGGATCTCCCGCCGAAGTTATGGCAGATGATCAGGAGAACCTCTGCGGATATTCAACCCCAATTTGTATTATGGACCAATAAGAGATGAGCACCACATAAATGAATCAAAAGTGGAAGCAGCTTCAATTTATGAATCCACATATACATCAGGATGTGGACTTACGCCATTAATTTCCACAGGGGTTCACCCAATCGTCCACTGTAACTTTGGTGGAAGATCCACGGAAACCCCGGAGAAATGACATAAACTGGAGTTCCCGTTGATCTTCCATTGAAGTTACTGTGAACAATTGGGAGAACCCTTGCGGAAATTCAAACATCAATTGTTTTCACCAGTCTGATTCCAATTCTCTTATTTCAAAAAATAATCTAACAAGCCTATAAAGTTAGGAGTTACAAATTCAAAAATTAATGTCAAAGTTAATACACAATGAGCTCTGATTGATACTGTTTTGACTGCAACTGACCAGTACATGGCCTCTACAGCATTGCACCAATAATGCGAGCAGGAAGCCATGTTTATACTGCCCATTTTCAATGTTGTGGAATGAGAAATGGCATAGGTCTTTGCATGCCCAAATGCATGATCAAGAGGGTTGCGTAGCAGCTTATAACTTGTCATTTTTTTAACCGATTAAAATCTTAAGGTACAAATGGTTTTTCAAAGAGAAAACCCTTTAAAAGTATAAAATTAAGAACGAGGTTTGCACTAGGCATGACGTGAAAAGTATGCAAGATCACATCTTGGTTGCCCTGATACAGGCCTGCACCAGCAGCTTTATGATCCAGTTCTGGCATTGGTGGGCTGACAAGCTCATAATCTTGGTACAGTACTGGCACTAAAGTATAGTAGTAGTATGTAGTATAAAGGCAGCATCAGAGGAGCTGAAAGCCTGGTGCAGATACTATAGTGTAAATAGGGCTCATGACATCTATTTCACATTAGCAGCAGCACTTCAAACCCAAGCACATACATTCTTAATTAAGAAAATCACAGAATACTGAATCCATTGATCATGCTCCTATTTAGTCAACAGGAGATCTAAAGGCTTGTTGTCACAGCATTTGCTGCATTTCAGTAATCCTTTACTTCAAGCACTATAACCTATTGAATTTACAGAAGTTTTCCTCAAAATTCACTACATAGCGCATCAGAAGCCAATATTTTCATTCATCAACACAGAAGATGCTGTAACACTATCGTAAAAAAAATATACCTAGGGCAAATGATTTGTCGTGGTATAACATGTCACACCAAACAAATCTCATGATTTTCATCTGACAGTGCAGCCGGTTATTGTATCAGCTGGTTTTACAAACTTAGCACTGCTCCTCTCGCTTGCACTTTCATTTGGAGTCTAATTTAAACAGCTTACAATAACCACTTTCTTTAATGTTAGATAGGTTGGGAGAAGCACTGGTACTTTAAAACAAATTGCTGATTAAAATGAAAACACCGATGTGGAGAGAATCTGACTGGGATTGACCAAAGCTGAAAACAAATCTCCTCTGACCATATGCCATTTTTACCATTTTCCTCACAAATGCTAAATCACTTGCCCTAATTATACAACAACAACTTGATTTATATTGTGCCTTTAACATTGTAAAATTTCCCAAGGCGCTACACAGGAGCGATTTTCAAACAAAATTTGATACCGAGCCACATAAGGAGATAATAGGTCAGGTGACCAAAAGCTTGGTCAAAGAGGTAGGTTTTAAGGAACATCTTAAAGGAGGAGAGAGAGGTAGAGAGGCGGAGAGGTTTAGGGAGGGAATTCCAGAGCTTAGGGCCTCGGCAGCTGAAGGCACGGCCGCCAATGGTGGAGCGATTAAAATCGGGGATGTGCAAGAGGCAAGAATTGGAGGAGTGCACAGATCTTAAAGGGTTGTATGGCTGGAGGAGGTTACAGAGATAGGGAGGGTCGAGGCCATAGAGGGATTCGAAAGCAAGGATGAAAATTTTAAAATTGAGGCATTCCTGAATCGGGACCCAATGTAGGTCAGCGAGCACAGTGGTGATGGATGAATGGCACTTACTGCTAGTTAGGATAAGGGCAGCAGACTTTTGGATATACTGAAGTTTATGGAGGGTGGAAGAAGGGAGGCCAGCCAGGAGAGCAGTGGAATAGTGCAGTCTGGAGGTAACAAAGGCATGGATGAGGGTTTCAGCAACAGGGGCAGAGACGGGCGATGTTAAGGAGATAGAAGTAGGCGGTCTTGGTGATGGAGTGGATATATGGTCGGAAGCTCATCTCAGGGTCAAGTAGGATGTCAAGGTTGCGAACGGTCTGGATCAGCCTCAGACATTGGCCAGTGAGAGAGATGGAGTCGGTGGCTAGGGAACAGAGTTTGTGGCAGGGACCAAAGACAATGGCTTCGGTCTTCCCAATATTCAGTTGGAGGAAATTTCTGCTCATCCAGTATTGGATGTTGGACAAGCAGTGCGACAAATGAGAGACAGTGGAGGGGTCGAGAGAGGTGGTGGTGAGGTAGAGCTGGGTGTCGTCAGCGTACATGTGGAATTTGACGTTCTGTTTTCGGACGATGCCGTCAAGGGGCAGCATTTTGATGAGAAATAGGAGGGGGCCAAGGATAGATCCATGTGGGACTCCAAAGGTAACGCTGTGGGAGTGGGAAAAGAAGCCATTGCAGGTGATTCTCTGGCTACAACAGGATAGATAAGAATGGAACCAGGTGAGCACAGTCCCACCCAGCTGGACGACAGAGAGGCGTTGGAGGAGGATGGTGTGGTCAACCATGTCAAAGGCTGCAGACAGGTCAAGAAGGATGAGGAGGGATAGTTTACCATTGTCACAGTCACATAGGATGTCAATTGTGAATTTGATAAGGGCCGTTTCAGTGTGGCATGGGCAGAAACCTGATTGGAAGGATTCAAACATGGAGTTGCGGGAAAGATGGGCACGGACTTGGGAGGCAACTACACGTTCAAGGAATTTGGAGAGGAAAGGGAGGTTGGCGATGGGCTGGTAGTTTGCATGGACAGAGGGGTCAAGGGTGGGTTTTTTGAGGAAGAGGGTGATGACGACAGATTTGAAGGGGAGGGGGCAGTACCTGAGAAGAGGGAACTGTTAACAATATCAGCTAACATGGGGGCCAGGAAGGGAAGTTGGGTGGTCAGCAGTTTGGTGGGAGTAGAATCATAGAATCGTTACAGCACAGAAGGAGGCCATTCGGCCCATTGAGCCTATGCCAGCTCTTTGTAAGAGCAATCCAGTTAGTCCCATTCCCCCTCTCTTTCCCCATAGCCCTGCAAAAATAGGGTCGAGGGAGCAGGAGGTGAGTCTGATGGTCAAGATGAGCTTGGAGAGGGCATGAGGGGAGATAGGAGAGAAACTAGAGGTGAGTTCATGGCTTGGGCAGGGGGGATCTTTAGGGGAGGTTTGGCTTGATAGGCTAGGGGAAGGGAGTGAAGCGGCAGAGGCAGCTGAACAGGTGGTCTCAAACTTAGTGACAAGGAAGTCCATGAGCTCCTTACACTTTTCTTTGGAGGTGAAGGTAGAGGGGGTGGGGGGAGGTGTTTAAGAGGACGGTTTGTAGTGGAGAATAGAAGCCGGGGGTTATCTTTGCATTCCAGGATGATCCTGGAATAGTGAGCAGTTTTGGCAGAGGAGAGCAGGACCCAATAGTGCTTTATGTGATCCAGCCAGATCTGGTGATGAATGGCTAAACCAGTTGTCCGCCATAAATGTTCAAGTCTGCACCCTTGGACTTAAGGGAGCGAAGTTGAGGGCCGTACCAGGGGAAACAACTAGGGTGGGAGAGAGTAATGGTTTTAATGGGGACAAGGGCATCAAGGGTGGAGGTGAGGGAGGTCAATACTGCAGAGAGAGTACTAACAGACTATTCATCTACATTTAGCAGTCTACTGAAGTAACCCTCTGTAGGATGGGTAAGTGAAAATGTGTGTAAAAATGATTTATTCCTTGTTGAAGATTCATGATGGTAAAATTGTGCAAAACTTCACAGCCTTGTTGAAATGTAAATATTTAGTGTTTTGAGAGACTTGAAGTTAATGAGTTTTAGGAACCACTCCCCTTTTCAAACATGGCCCTTTACTTATTCCTTAAGTGTTAACTATACAGCTTATTGTTGGAATGTTAAAATATGTATTATAGGATTATTGGACATAACAATGTATCTCAGAGATGCCATACTGTCTGTGGGAACCGCAAAGTTGCAAGCAGACCTCCAGGCATCAGAGAACACAATAAATATTTTAATAATGGCCTGGGATTCATGCTTACATTTTAAGAGGGAGAAAATAACATAACTGCATCCATTAATGTTTTATTTGCATTGTAACAATCCACAAGTTACTAGGGCATGGCATCTTCATACTGACCTTTACAATTAGCTACAGATAAACTATATGTGAAATAAAGCACCCATCAGTCTGAACATATGGGCAATGCAACATCAAAAAACACATTTATAAAAATATATCTAAACAAACATGCCCATAAAATAAAATGTGCGTCAGTACTTAAGTGTTTATCTGTTAATAGCGTTTTTCTCTCGACTTCATACTGAAGGATCTATTTAAATCCAGCTTTGTCTGTACATAAGAGAAAATCTGCAAGTAACTCCAGGCACAAAGACCAAACATAAGGTCAAACTATTTTTTTAGTTGTGGGAATGCTCCCCAGTCAGGAATTGCTTTGAAGCGTGAAAAATAAAAATATGGACACATTAAAATCAGTAACAGTAAGCTGTACCATTGTCTCAGTAAATCTACACAAATGACACACTAGTGGTGGTTGAGTTGAGTTGGTGGGGGGGGGAAGGTCTTCACACAAATAGACGATGGTTTTTAGCTTCTGGAAAGTGAGAATTAAGTTCCATCCCTCATTCAGATCTAATGAATATTTTTGTAATTTTTGTACGTGTGGGTGGGGGTAGGGGTAAAAAGGAGTTTGAACCTTGATTACTTCCTGTTCAATGTGCAATGTTTTAAAACTATTGAAATTTATGCCTCAGCTTTTGTTTACCATGCAATTACTCTATATTCATGGGGTATGGTAGTGTGCTGGTTATGATACTGGACCAGTAACCCAAAGGGCATGAACTGAAATCCCACCATAGCAAGTGGGGAATGTGAATTAAAACAAATCCAGTATTCTGTGCCTTGGCACCAAAAAAATGACATAAAAGCTGTCGGAACATGTGGATGGCCCAACTGGTTCATTAATCTCCATCGGGGCTGGGGGGGTCTCACATGACTCCAGTCCCACATTATGGGGTAAATTTTAACCCCCAAGAATGGGTGGGTTGGGGGGGGGGGTAGTAAAAGTCCTCCGTTTTCAGAGAGGGGCCGGTTCCCGGCTCCAATGAGCCTACTTCCAGGTTTGACCCTGACGCGTTTGGATGCTCGTGTTTCTGACACCCGAAGTCCAGCCGGCACTTAAAGCCGGCAGGCCGATATTTAAAGGGTCAATTGAGGTATTTAAGGTACTTAATGCTGTTAACTTTTTGTGTATTGACTTACACAAACCATTTTAACTTCTTCTGACTGTGTCTCCCATGGCCTCTGAAACGTGTCATGGAAACGGAGGCGAGTTCCAGCCCACCCTCACTTGGACCTTTAAACCAGTGATTGACACATTTGAAGAAAAGGTGAGTTTTTGCAGCAGATCAGTCAGTTCTCTCATACAAACCTTTGGCTGGGAGATCTTTGAGTTTAGACTGCGACGACATCAGCCAGACTGAGAGGGCAGTGGGTTTCTACACTCTGGCTGGCTTCCTCCGGGTGCAGGGTGCAATTGATTGTACGCACATAGCAATCAGGGGACCTGCACATGAGCCAGGACTGTTCATCAACTGAAAGGGATATCACTCCATCAATGTGCAGCTGGTTTGCGACCACCGGAGGAGGTTTCTGTAGGTGTGTGTCAAATTCCCTGGCAGCTGCCATGATTCCTTCAGTTTGCACGAGTCCAAAATCCTGGCCCTCTTCCACACACAAGGCAAACTTAAGGGCTGGCTACTTGGAGACAAGGGATACCCTCTGCAGATGTGGCTCATGACACCTGTGAGAAACCCCACCAACGAGGCACAGCAGCGGTACAACGAAAGTCACATCACCACCAGGTCTGTCACTGAACAAGCCATAGGAATGCTGGAGATGCGCTTCAGGTGCCTGGATCGATCAGTACTCACCACGAGGGTGTGCAGAATAATAGTCGTGTGTTGTGTCCTGCACAACATCGCTCAACAGAGAGGGTTACAGGTGGAGGAGCTCCCATCCACTCAGGAAGCATCCAGTAACATTGAAGCAGACAAGGACGGGGGGGAGGACGAAGATAGGCAACCCATTGGCAGAGCAGCGGTGCACATGGCTGCTTGTGATGCCAGGGAGTCACTCATTTATAATAGGTTCGCATAAGGATATCTGCAAACTAGAGATAGTGAACTACTCAGACCACCTGGAGAAACTGCTACCACCACCACCAGTCCCACACCCTCGCCCCCGCACAAAAAAGTCCTCAGCCACACATACACCCATTGTAAACACACCCAGTGGGTGGCATCAAGTCTTGGCGTTCATGATGAGGCACATGCAAGGACACTTTCACAAAAGGGACTCAAGAATGGACAAGACGTGGCCGTGGTGGTGATAATTATAACATTTAATGTGCATGTAAGAAAAAACACATATAAATGAAAAACATGAAATTTCGTCATATGCCCTTGTGCATACCCTTGGTGATTACAAAACCTTAGCCTTCCTCTTCCTACTCCTTCTACGTGGTGCATCCCCTGTGGCTTGAGCAGAGGTAGTGGCAGGTTGCTCAGGTCCTTGCCCTGACTGCTGAGATGTTCTCGGCCTACGCATTCTGGGTTTTGGAGCCCGTGAGGGCCCCGCCAAAGACTGCTCCACCTGCACCTGTGCAGAGGCAAACTTGGCCATTGGGAGTGGAGGCAGCATTGCAGGTATTGGTTGCAGGGGGAGGGGGGGCAACGGGTGAGACGTGGAAATGCTTTGAGTGGAGACCCCACTTTCACATCCACTTTCGGCAGCATGCCTCTCCAGGGCCACGGCCACAACACTCCTACCACTCTGTTGGACAACAGCTTGGAGCACATCTGTGATGCGTTCTAAGGCCTCGGCTAAAGTATCTGTCTGCCTAACAGGCGGCAGAAAAGTTGGCATCCGGAGTCCGCACGATCGTTATCGTGGCCTGAATGGGCTCATTTGTGAGCCGTGCTTGAAGCTCAATTGAGGCTGCCATTCCCTCCATCGCAGACATTCTTGCACTTACCTGCACCACCATTCCACTAATGCTGGAGGTGGACTCCTCCATCCACTCCGCTATTGTGCAGAGTGTGTGTGGCACGTCATCCAGTACCTCACAAAGGTGCATCTGTACCTCTGTCATTCTCAATCGCAACGATGGCCTCTGGGGTTCATATCTATGTCCAGCTGAGCTGAGCAGAGCTTGGAGAGCAGTGCACGCCCCAATGCGGACTCTCCACAGCTGCCCCTGCTACCAGCGTCTGCCTCATGTGGTGAATCACCAAATGACAACCCTGCCTAACAAGACCCACCGAAGTGCCAGTATCTGCGCTGGTGTATGGCTAGTTATGATGAGGTGGTGCGCCCTCAGAGGAATGGAGCTCCTCTGAGGAATCGCCCTCTTCCATGATGCGTGCCTCTTCATCAATCCGGAAGGCCCTGGGAGAGAACATAAAACAATAGTAAGAATCATCGCAGAAATTAGTTTGCAATTAGCATACTGAGGTGTGCAACAGGTCAATCATTGATAACATCAATTCATGATGTGTGTGTGGGATGTTAAAGTTCTGTCACCAGACGTTTGCAGGGTGCCAGTCTCGGCATCTCTGGCAGCCAGGCATTCAACCGTCCTACTGAGCTCCAAGGCCTCCTCCTACGCCTATATCAGGGCCACTATTTGTAATGGCCCCCCTCCAATCCAATTCCTCCCTTGTGCATTTTGCGCTCCTTTCTCCTACAAGGGAAGAAAGAAAAGATGTGAGTGAGTGAGGGTGACAGGGTCACCCAATGGACGCATTGCTTTGGGTAAGGCTGCCAATGATAGAGATGCATCAAAGGGTGACTGTCAGACAGATTGATCACATTGCATCAGGATTGGGGTGAGTGGGAGTGGTGGGTTCACAAATGGGGAGGTGAGGAAGTGCATAGAAAGTGAAGGTAAGTTGATTACGAAACTTAAGTGGGTATGAGGAGTGATATGATGGACTAGGCTTGGCAAGACAGAGTGAGAGGGGAGTGGGGTATTGTACACCACAGGATGCAGGTGAATCAGTAACTGTACTCACTTTTCCTGACCTCGTTAGGTCATTAAAGCACTTCCTGCATTGCACCCACGACCTTGCCGCTGTGGTCCTACTGCTCAGCTCCTCTGCCACCTCGAGCCAGAAGTTCTTGGTGGCAGAGGCAGGGCGCTTCTTCCTATCTCCTGGGTACAGCATTCCTCTCCTGCTCCTCACACCGGACAGTAGCAATTCACCCCCCTCCCCCACAGCTGAGTTTCCGCTGGTATGTTAAAAATTTACCCCATGTGTTTGACTTTTAATGCCCTCGGGTAACTAGGGATGGGCAATAAATGCTCATCCCAAGAACAAATTAAATAAAAAGTGGATATTTGGATAATTATTAAATACCAGTAGATCACCCGTGGTGTTGCTCATTGGTAGTCCAGGAAGTAGAGCAATCAGATGAATAAGGAAGTACCCACTGGTGCATCTACATTACTGTGGTTTGTCATGCATTTCATTATCATCATTTAATCTGTACTGCTGCTTTACTTTCTTTTTATTACTGTATAGTGCCAATTTATTCATCAACTATTCAGTTACCCACTACTAACGTGAATTGAGAGCAAGGGCTCTTTAAGGTCCCCTATCACCATTAATTCTGTCTTAGATCAGGAGCTCACTGTACCTGACTGTATAACACAGTACCTTTAGAGACATAAGGTTCTGTGAGCAGTCCAGTTGCAACTTCTTGTGATTGACCAAAAGCCAATAAGCTGGATGCTATACTAACTTTATCTAGATCGAGATATATGTGAATAGGATACAGATGTAGGTAAATAGCTACTACAGAAAAGCACTTTGTAAAGACTCTATGAGCCTGGGAAAGGCTGAAAGAAATGATACTGTGCTGGTAATTTACATTCTGAAAAGGAAACCTATGAAATTGTCAATGGTGGGGTCAAATTTCTATGTGAAAATATGCATCCTTTAAATCTATAGCCATTAACAAAAGCCCAGGACATTGCTTGCGATACCTCAGGATATCCCAAAATGCTTTACAGCCAATGAAGTACTTTTGAAGTGTTGTTACTGTTGTAATGTGGGAAACACAGTAGCCAATTCTCATCAGTTCCCACAAACAGCAATGTGATAATGACCAGATAATCTGTTTTTAGCTGTTGGCTGCGGAATAAATATTGCCCAGGACACTGGGGAGAACTCCCCTGCTCTTCTTCGAAATAGTGCCAAGGGATCTTTTACATCCACCTGAGAGGGCAGATAGGGCCTCTGTTTAACGTTTCATCTGAAAGATGGCACCTCTGACAGTGCAGCACTTCCTCAGTACTGCACTGGAATGTCAGCCTAGATTTTGTGCTCAAGTTCCTGGAGTGAGACTTGAACCCACAACCTTCTGACTCAGGGGCAAGAATGCTGCCACTGAGCCACGGCTGACCATCTAAAATGAAGTAAAAGCCACTGGATTTCTTTTTCACATAAAGTAATGGGAGTAAAACCCTGTCATCTGCTACTTGCGGGTACACAATTGATAGCCATGAATTTAGGAAATTTCTTATTTTGGGTTCTAATATCTTGATTACAAGAGGGTGCTGTAAATTATCTAAGAGTATCCCCAAAAAAGGGTAGGACAACAACCTTGAAATGAAGAAATTATACTTGTTTGACCGTTTCCAGGACCCGTGAATCCAAGATAATTTTGCTCCAATACTGCTGAAAAATACTGAAGGTAACCACCCAGCTGGGTCACCTGTGGGCTAAAGGGCCTCACAGAGTCGATGAAGCAGAAGAGCCAGATCCTTGAATGGGACCTATAACCCATGTGCCTGGAGGGAATCCCTGGTTTTGTCATAGCTGGCATAGGGGTATTTGAGACTCCTGTGTCATCAATAGGGCTGGGTGAAATCTAATGTGAAAAGTCACCCTTGTAGCCCCTTTCAATGTGATAAATTTAATGCCTCATGACTGCAGAATCTGAATAAACTCTCAAATTAGTATGGTAATAACTAGCTGCTTTTTTATTTCCAGACCCTCTCCAAGATTCTGTCAAAGAATAACAAATACAATGCAAGAGACACATTGGAGTCTAATTGCTACAATGTGCTTACTCCCATCAGGGGAACGTCTAGTGTTGAGTCAACAATATGCAAGTACTATACGTATCAAAGGTCACCCACGAATTTCTGCATCAACATCCCGCCCATCTTCATCTGCCTCAACACTCTGATCTCATCCCTGTGTCACTTGCTTTTTCACTCCAATGCAGCAACTCAGATACTTTCACTCAGGGGAATTAGATAGTGTTAGCAAGGATGCAGCATTGGGTGATTCACAGAGCCCGAAAAAGCTGGAAGGGGGAGGTTGGGTAAGGATCTGCCACCTTCCAAGCAGAGGCCAAGGAAAAGGATGCCGGTGCCGTTGGATCTGTGGAATCCAGAACTCATAGTTACTTATCCGAAAACTAGGATGTTCAAGGAACTTAACACCTAAATGCAAAATTTGAGGTCAATCTCCGAGGATACGTGGCACCTGATAATGTTATTGTACAGTCTACAGACCTCATTTGCGGAAAAATTAAGCTATTTTTCAGTTGCAGACAGCAATGGAGCATGTACTAGTTTCATTGGAATCTGTAGGAGACCCCGACCTAAGAAGTGGCCAGGGGCCAGTCAGTGTCTCCTCCTCCACAGATGCACAGACTGTTGCCCTAGTGGTAATAAGAGACAGAATAAACAGTACCTTGTGTGCCAGCTCCCAGATGCATGCAGCCAGGATGCATGCGGTTGTCTCTCAGGACTTTCAGGATCTGATAGCTGCCATTAGACCAGCCAGCCTGCCAATCAGTAGGGACACAGATCCAGGGTCCAGTGGGATGGTGACAGCTAGAAGCAACCTGCCTGAAGCCTACACCTCTCAGGACAGCAGCATCTGCCAGGCCTCTGACCTTCCCCTTCAGAGCAGCATGCCAGTGAATGTGGAAGGCAACACCAGGTTCCTCAGGCACAAGCTCCAGAGATGAGGCCAGCAGCAGTTCCATCCCTGCCATGAGGGGAGGGCCACCTGAGCCCCATGAACTTTTTGTTACTGGCTCTCTGATTGCACCTATGGGAAGCACTAGAACAAGAGAAAGAAAGCCACAAAGGGGAAGCACGCTGTTAAGAAAGAGAAGGTTGGCTTGTATTCACTCTGTTAGGAAAGAGAAGGTTGGCTTGTATTCACTCTGTTGTATTAAAATAAAACGTGCACTTCTGTCATGCTTTGTTATTCATGGAGATTAGAATCATACAGGAAGAGGTACACTTATATGCTGCTGACTAATTCAATCAGGTGATGATTATTTGCACGCTCATGTGGAGGCAAGGAGGCCTGATATGCTGTCATGTATTAGGAGGAATACAGATTGAAGTTTTGTTCCTTTATTTCAAGCGTGGGAAGAAGGAGTTAAGGCAGTGGTGACAAAAGTAAACTGTGTTAACTGTGATCGGTGATCAGTTGTGCTCTAATGCCTCTTGCAGCAGTCACTGAGGAGTTCTTTGAGTGATGGTCATTCTGTCTTCAAAGCTGTCATGGCCACTTCCCCAGGAATGTCCAAGTACAGCATTTTTGGATGGCAAGGTTGTGCAGGTCAGGTCACATGAGGTACAGATACTGTAGAGCCCTTCTCAAGCTGGCACAATATTGTTCCCAGCTACAGTAATTACTATTCAAACTTTCAGCAATCTTTAAGCTCAAAAATTTCTCGATTCCACTGGTCTTAGCTGGTCCTAGCAACAGCTGCTTCTTATATCTCTCATTCTAACTTATTCTTAGTGCATCGTGAGCACAAAACCAAAAAAATACAGGGCTGCAGCACCACTGGTCCTCACTATCATATATTCAAATGAGCAGGATTGAGACTCGGTGAGCGGATTGTGGGAAAGTCCAAATTGCATTTGGAAATTTAAGCACTTCGTTTTTGGTGCAGGAAACAGGCAAAAATGGCTTCCAATTTATTTTGCTGACCAGATAAGATTTTAGGCCCAGAAATGGCAAAAACAGTGTGACATTTTGGAGCTCTTATGTTTGCATTTAAGATGGGTTTCATTTTTATCAAGTTGACATGCTGAAATTACACAATCTAACCACTGGGCGGTATTGGGAGTGAATTTGTGAACTTCGTCTGAGAACTCCCTGGCCATATGACATAGAATTACATAGAATGTACAGCACAGAAACAGGCCATTTGACCCAAAAGGTCCATGCTGGTGTTTATGCTCCACACGAGCCTCCTCCCACCCGTCCTCATCTAACCCCATCAACATATCCTTCTATTCCTTTCTCACTCGTGTTTATCTAGCTTCCCCTTAAATGCCTCTATGCTGGTCGCCTCAACTACTCCATGTGGTAGCGAGTTCCACATTCTAACCACTCTCTGGGTAAAGAGGTTTCTTCTGAATTCCCTATTGGATTTATTAGTGACTATCTTATATTTGTGGCCCCTAGTTCTGGTATCCCCCATGAGTGGAAACATCTTCTCTACGTCTACCCTATCAAAACCTTTCATAATCTTACAGACCTCTATTAGGTGATCCCTCAGTCTTCTCTTTTCTAGAGAAAAGTGCCCGAGCCTGTTCAATTTTTCCTGATAGGTATAACCTCTCAGTTCTGGTATCATCCCAGTAAATCTTTTTTATACCTTCTCCAGTGCCTCTATATCCTTTTTATAATATGGAGACAGATTTTGCCAGATTGGGCCAGATTTTGTTGAAAAAATAATGGCATCTGAATAACGCATGCCATTATTAATGCTCAAATTGGCCAGCAATTTGTAGCGAGGAAGAGATACCCCGTGAATTGCAAATCGCCACAAGCTGCTGGCTGATTTGCGCCGCTCCACCGTTAACTTCATGATAACAGAATCTCGCCCTTAACCTCCCTGTGATTTTCATGAAGTTGCTGCATTTGCACATTAATTGCCCATTAAACTCACCACAGATAGCTAAGTCTAGTAATTAACAGCACAAGTATCCTTTTAACAATGTGATAATTGTTAATGATGTCCAATCAACCTCTCTTGCCCAGAAAGTGAACAGTGTGGAGTCTCATTCCTTCAGGTTGTGAATTGTTTTAGGAGATTTTAAAAATGTCAATTTTTTTTTCTTTTCCTTTGCCTCTTTTTTCTCTCTCTCTTAATCCAATCTTTCTTTTTCTCTCTTTATTTCTCTTTTTGTACCTGATTTGATATTGAATTCACCCACTCTAATTCACCCTCCTTCTCAGTCCTTCCTCTGCTTATTTCTCAATCTTTGAATCCCATTGGTTAAGGAGTTACATGGTTTGTCCCATTGTTCACCAAGGTCCCAGATGCCTTGTTGCCCTTGCTGCACTGCTTTCAGTTCGCAATTCCAGCAGTTTAAAACTTAAACGTGCACGAAAAAGTCTAACAGGGCACGACGCGAGATGTCCCACTCCAACAAAATCTGAACCATTGTTTTTTCTGCACAGGCAAGTTAGCATTTTAACTTAATTTTAAACTTTACATTTTGTATTTTTAATTTTTAAAAATGCATTAAATGTTTTACAGGAGATGCCTTGAGCTCATCCAAAACTCTGCTGCCTGTATCCTAACTCACACCAAGTCCCATTCACCCATTACCCCTGTGCTCATTGACCTATAGTGGCTCCCGGTCCAGCAAAGACTCAATTTTAAAATTCTCATCCTTGTTTTCAAATTCCTCCATGGCCTCACCCCTCCCTATCTCTGTAATTTCCTCCACCCCTACAATGCTCTGAGATCTCTGCGCTTCTCCAATTCTGGCCTCTTGAGCAGCCCCGATTTTCATTGCTCCGCTATTGGTGACTGTGCTTCAGCTGCCTGGGCTCTAAGCTCTGGAATTCCCTCCCTAAATCTCTCTGCCTCTCTACTTCTCTCTCCTCCCTTGAGATGCTGCTTAAAACCTAGCAAGTGGCTTGGTGTCAATTTATGTTTGATAACACTCATGTGAAGCGCCTTGGGAGGTTTTACTACATTAAAGGTGCTATATAAATGCAAGTTGTTGTGCCTGGCAGGTTTTTATAGATATATGTTTTTTGTGGACACATACAAACAGTAAACTTGTTGGAAAATAAAAACATTATATCTATTGTGATACTGTACACCAGTTCCATGTTGGCACAAATAAATCATTACTTTGTTTATCAGAAAACAAGATAAGTCCTCTTTCAACTTATTCTAATTTGCAATGACTTCAAGAAAAAAACTGAACAATTCCTGCCATTTCCATTCTGAATTTTAATTATATTCCTGTTCTTTTGTTTAATTCTGAATACTGCAGCAGTAAATAAACTAAAATGCATTTTATAGCATGCTTAACAGTGTTTTAATTTTATTATGAGGACCATGAAATATTGCTTCCTTTATTGATTTGTATAAGCTTCTTGTATCTTTCAAATAATGGCTGCTTTTGTGTTTTTTTGGCACCAGCTTGTAAAATACAGTTTATATCTTAAAGACAATGACTCTGCAAAAAGGACCTTGCCTCTTTTCATGATCCATGTTGTAGTATTACATTCAGGACAGCTGTTTCTCTCGTATGGTTTATACATTGAGCACCCTGTTTGTACTTTCCTGGTAGTCTGTTTTAAAAATATAAAAAATAAGTGTAAAAAGTCTATCCCCCTCTGTATTAATATTTCTGCTAGAAAGCTGAATTTGACTTTAAATTTTAAAACCCAGAACAATTGTGTACCGTTTAATTGAATACATACTTAGTGTCCCCTTTCTTCCATCTTTTTTTTAAAAAGGGTCTCACTGAGAGATAAAGAGCAGATTTACAACATTTGGCTTCACTGTTTTTATTTTTTAGGCTGCAACTGTAAACTAAGAAAAGCTAAAGAGTTTGTAATTAAAACCAATTCTCTGGAAAGGTTGCAATAAGGGAACAGGCATTACTGCAACAAATGCAAAATACTGCAGATGCTGGAAATCTGAAATAAAAACAGAAAATGCTGAAAAACTCAGCAGGTCAGGCAACATCTGTGGATCAGCACCAGTTCGGACAAAAGATCATTGACCTGAAACGTTAACTCTTTTTCTCTGTCCACTGATACTGCCTGACCTGATGATTGTTTCCAGCATTTACTGTTTAAATAGGCAACACTGTTTTGTTTAATGGTGAAGCAGGAGAATGCTGTGCCACAGGTAGCTAATTTTTTCCATTTCGTGTTGTTGGTGTCCGCGAGTAGAATCAGCTCTGAATTTGTTACATTTACGTTTGACACAAAAGATAACAAAACTGTTAGGGACTATTGTAGCATTGGGGATTGGATCAGATGGGGGGGGGGGTCAGTGGGCGTGGAAGTGTTCTATATTGAGTATGCTATATCAGACATCCCAAATTAGCTAAGATCCTGCAGCAATCAATAATAGCCCATCCTGAAAGCTCTTCTTAAAGTTTGCAAAATTGAACATTAATAGTAATGACGCACTGCAGCAGATGTTTATCTGCTCATGGGCCAGATGCTACCCCAAGCCCCAACAATCCAGTCTCAGTTCTACTTGCACTTATATTCCTTAGTTGCTGATTTTTCTCCTTTGAATTTGATAACCATTTGGAAACAGCTATTTTTTTTGTTCCGTTGACTCACTGATGGATGAGTCATAAATAACAACACCAAGATTTATTGGAACGGCAACTTGAGATACTTGCAAATTATGGAAGCATGGATTTAAATGTTATACACAGTCCCTGAAGCTCCATGGTAGGCACTTCCGAGATTCCTGAAGACAAAAAGTTTAAACAACTCCAAACTACAGCATTAAAAGCTGTAACACCATATTAATGTTGATACTCATTTCTTTTTGCATCTTAGGAGAACCAACAGTTGCTAAATATATTAAGTTCCCTTAAACTTCCCAGTGAGCACAGTATTATACATGACTCTCTCCTTTAGAGTTATTCATGGCACCTACCTCCTGTTGTTGCTCCAGGGCATTGAATGCTGTTGTACACCGTGGGCAAATCCTCACAAGGTCAAGAATTCCTGCCCACAGCATGCAATGGTTCAATCCTTTGGAAAAGCTTCAGCAGGAGATAAGAGTCAGGAGCCGTGTTGGCAGTGGTTGGGGGGTGGGGGGTTGGGGAGATGGGTCATGGTGATAGTGAGTGAGAGTGAGAAAGTCTTGGGAGAGGAGTGGGGGAGGGAGGAGAAGAATGACAGCTTGAAATGGGGCAGGGAAGAGAGAAGAGTGCCATCATGAGTTGAGATGAGTCTGAGTGCCAGTATGAATTGAAAAGGAGAGAAACAAGACTGCCACCTTACACTGGGGTGGGGGAGAAGAAGAGTGACATATTGAACTGAGTGTGGAGGGGAAAAGAATGCTGACATGATCTGGGGGGAGAACAAGATAAGAATGCCATTTTAAATTGAGAGTGGAGGAGAATGTCAGTATGAACTCTAGGGTGCAAGAAGAGAGAGTGTCAGTATAAGCTGAAGGGAGGGGAGAAGAGGGGATAAAAGTGCTAGCATGAATTTGGTGAGGTGGGTAAAGAATACCAGTGTGAACTAAGAGGTGAGGAGGGCAAAGAACAGTGTTTCTGTGAACTGAAAGAAGGGCAGGCAAGAGTACCTCTGCGTCATTGCAACAATATTCAAATAATTTTAAAACAATTTAACAACAGAGAGCATAATATATCTCCACAATAACTCACAATTTCTCTGCAAGAAATAAGAGAAAATCATCTGTAATTTTTGTCATGATTTTCTGTTATTCCAGTGATGGGATGTTGATTATACCTACAGTTTAACTTATAACAAACCTATGCTTTACAAAATTTTCAGTGTAACTACACGTCATAGGCCTATATTCATGGCTGCTTTTGAGTTGTCAGCTTTTTTGTAGCTAGTGGTATGCGCTTACTTACACGCTATGGTGTATGCTGATCTTGTGACTGATAAGTAGCCCATTTCACAGGTGAACCACAGAAAAGAAAAGTCTTACTACTAACATTAACCAATGGAGGCTACTAAATGTATCAGAGGTAACATCAAGATGCTTTAGAACTATCAGCTGCTTTACCTCAAAAAAACTTTAGAACAAGTAACTATTGGACAGATGTCTTTGTAAGATTTGGCCTCAGAATCTGAATGCCAACCTTCAGGACAGCTTAATGACTGTATCTAGACTGGAATCTGTAAAGCTGTTCCCCTTTTCCCTCAAAACTTCCAACTGCATACTCTTCGCTATAGCTCATACGAAGTACAAAAATGTGATGGTTTGATGTCTCAGATGTAGTTTTAAGCTTCAATTATTGAGTTTACTTTGGTTACATTTTTTTGTATTGAGAAACTAAAGTGAAGAGCCAATCCTCCTGTTACAACACCCTTTAGAGAAAGATTGTGAAGATGCCAATGGAGGCTACTAAATGTTTCAGAGGCAACATCAAAATGCTTTAGAACTATTGACTGCTTTACCTCAAAAATTACCTCTAAATGAATTTATATTTGTGAAGGAAAGCTATGGAAAAATAACGGAGAATAAACCTATAAGTTCAGAAGTACTAATAATGGAGACGAAAAAGTGAATTCATTTCAATGTATAGCTTCCCATTTTTATGAGATTTGAATGAATCAGTCTAGCTCTCTGCCTTGCATCTCAGCACGTTTTCTGCAATTAAAAAAGTGCCACTAAATCACTGTCTCATAACCTCAGAAAACAAAGTTCTTAGTCATGTAAGTTTTTGAGCAATTGATTTCCACCCAAGTCAGCTGACTGAACAGAGGAGAGAACAGCAGACCAATACGGTGACAAGCAGTTAAAGCAAGTAAACTCTTGAGTGCATGCTATCATTGATATTCACAAGACTTGCCTTATCAACGGTGTTAAGTGATATCATAAACCTGCAATTGAAGATAGAAACAGCTTGGGTTGTTACAAACATTATATAAAATGTCCTAGGTGCCTGACAGAACAAGCTAGGACCTATAAGGTTACGTCACTTGTCAGTTCTCCATGTATAAAAGCCACAATTTCTACAAAGAGTATTTTACAAAATGAAATTGATTTGCTGCTATGCATCTACTGACGGCAACAGTTTGATTGTCACCATCCTTAAAACCTAATGAATGTTCAAATAGCTTTATTCAGAAAAAAATCCAATGGGACTTTAAACGGTAAGAGAAATATAAAAAGTGAAACAGATTTTATTTAATGCCATCAAAAGTTAGCTTGAATATTTGTTTGCAATGTGACTGAACTTTTACTAGAGCATAGTTGTATCAAATGTTTTTTTTGTATATTATGTGTGTCAACAATAGGGTGCAGCTGGAGATATAGAAACATGTGTGATCTAACAATCTTCTAAGAGAAGACTTGCATCACTTCAGCAGGTTGGATTTAAATCCAGGTCTCAGGATTGAATCTCCAAACTAACTTGTGTATTTGATTTTACCATTTCATTATAATTACCCTTTTACAGACTTGTGAAAAAAAGTCACGCAACCAAGAATGGTTCGTTAAAAATAATCCTTGATAGGTTCAATTATTGAAATTCAATTTTGTTGAAAATGCTTTGAGTACATGTTACATATTATGTGTGTCTGACAATGGAATTGTACTGGAATGGATGTTGCATTCTTAATTCAAAGCCTAACAAAGATCATAAAACAGAACATTAGAAAATAACCTGGTCCTGGTGATTTCCCTTATACTTTATGAAACCCATAATCCATTTTCTTTGAATTTGTTTTATTTTTCAACTTCTGTAACAAATTAGAAGCATAACAAACCTAATTGAAACATTGTACAACACTCCTCAGTTACGAACAGAATAGCACAGAATACAATTAATGGCTATTTGAATATTCTGTTCGCTCATAGGAATACTGTTCAAAAAAAACAGAAAACCACTTCAGAGTATTGAGGTTTGGATATGCTTTGATCTGGCAAATGCTAAAAAGAAAGCTGGTTGCAAACTAAAGTGGTCCAGAGGAATATTTATCTTCATTTTCTTTTAAATAAAAATGTATGTATTTATAATGCATAAAAAGCAACAGCTGTGGACCCCTGAATTTTACAGGGCAGAGACTTTGTTGGTCCCCTTGGTGTGAGCAGATGTGAATTGCATTCCTCTAAGCCATGCAAAAGTGGCCAGTTGCTGTCTTATTACTGTATATGGTAAATATACCATCTGTCAGTGACAAATCTGTGGTTATTAGACCTGAGTGAGAGATCGGCTCACCCACAGGGTCTTCAAGAAAGAAACCTTTGACCCTGTAAATTCTAAAGGGCAGTTTGTGTAGCATAGTCACTGCAAAAGAACTTTAAACCTGTTCCTGCAGCTGTTAGAAAGGGGACTAACCAAACACAGGAAAGTCTCCCCTTGAGCTTACTATGCATTTTGAAGGCAATGTCACCTGTTCATCTCAAGACATAACTTAGTCAAGTGTTGCCCGTAATAGGTATACTATCAGCAAAACAAAAATTGTGTTACATCTCTTCAGAAGATTGCAGCCATTTAAAGATTAGGGGCATCATCGTGTCTAGAGTTTAGGTGTTTTCTTTCAAGGACTTTTAGGCTTTTCATGCCAACAAATTTGGGAATTTGTGTAAAGATGTGTATTTGGGTTTGTCAATCTACCCTTGTGGTTATTCTGCTTTAACCGAGTCATGTAGTGATTCTGAATGTTATAGTATAACAGTCAGCACACTGAGGACTCCAACACGATGCCCAAATCAGTGATGGGCTCTAAGTTTTTATGTCCATCATCCCCCATTCACAAAGTTCTTTATCTCAGCTGTACTAATGCATGGAAAGATCAGCTGCTTTTTCACAGGAGAATTTGAGATATAGAGCTGCAATGGTAGTGTGGGATGTTGAGAGAATTTTGAAGCAGGAAGACACTGGATAAGTTGAGTCTAAAAGGTATCAAAAACATGGATAAAGATTTCAGTGGTAGTGGCAATGAAGTAAGAGCTGAGGGAGGCGATTTTGCAGTAACAGAAATAGGGGCTTTGGTGATGAATAGGATATGGAGATTGAAGCTCTATTCTGGATTGAACAGGGCACCAAGATTATACATCATTTGGTTCAGCCTGAGCGAGTAGGTGGAGTCAGTGTCAGAATATGGAGTTTTTGGCAGGAGCTACATAATATGGCTTTGTGGAAGTTATCGCTGGACCACAATTTGATGTCAGGCTGGCAGTCTAACAGCACAGAGACAGTCAAGGGTTGTGATCAAACTGACTGTTGTCAGCATCTATATTGAAACTGACCCCATGCCTACAGCATTTACTTTAAAGGTAAAATTTCTAACTAATTTACGCAAGTCAGTTCTGTGTACACCAGGCTTAATCAAAACAATTTATGGCTTAAATGATATTTAAGATATCCACATGACCAATTTGTCAATCACTCAGTATGGTTAAGCATTCTCCAATAATGTTTTAGCAAGATCGGGCATCTGAAACACATTCACAGCAACCTCCAAAACGGAACAGAAGCTGCATTATTTCTCTTCAGTACAATAGTGGAAAAATAATCACTAAACAGAGTGAATATTTACATGTAATTCTTTTTCCACAAAACATTTTGGCATTAAGCTCGTATTGGAGGCAAATATTAAAAATGATCTGGTGATTCATCAGTTTAGAATGATCAAATACTAAATGCTTTTTAAGAAGATCAATCGAATTTAGACATTTCACTTAAATTCTCTCTCCCCCTCGCCGTACTGAAAAATGACTAAGGCTTTTCCAGATTTTCTTTTTTCAAAGACCATCTTTAAGCACCTAATTTCAATTCTAAAGCCTCTGTTCCAATCTGGGATATGGACTTGTGAAGGAATAGTTTACAACACAAGACCTCCAGGATGGAATTGTTTTGATTTTGAACTTTTTTCCCTCTATCCCATTTCATTTAAAGATTACTGTAGTTAGACAAAAGAAAAACATACATTACCATATCAAAGTTCCTAGCATTAAAGTCTGTTTTTTTCTCTATTGGCAATCATCCTTTGCTTTGCTTTAATGAGATTTTGAGCAGTTTAATTGCTCCATGGTTTATCATGCAACAGGACAATCCCATCAAAGGAAACAAACTAAAGTCTGACTGAGAAAAACAAGTAGCTTCTCAGTGGTGGTTCTAGGGGTGAACTGAACTGCTTATCACAAATCTGGCCGTATTCACTGAATTAAGTGTGAATTCTTAATGACTCAAAATGAAGCTGTAACAGATGCATTTTTTGGCTTTCATATATGCATATTAAAGTGTGAGAAATGACAAGTCAGACCACAAACTGGGAAGGGGGAGGAAATCAGCATGCAAGATTATGACTGAGATGTTTTGTTACTCCATATATTATACATTATGCAGCACTTCGTAAAATTATGCAGAGACTAATAACATTTCAAATAAAAAAATCAGTTAAAAGCTCATTTAAATGCTGAGGCTACATACTGAATTTTACCAAAGAAATACTTGCCAAAACAGCCAGACATACATAATTTTAAACAACTGCTTCATATGAAGCATTCAAGTTCTTGACAGTCAACTGGCAAGATTCCATATCGACAACCAAACTGATTACTGTAGGTTCATTAATGGGAGCATATATAAGTCTTTAGAATTGAACAACCTGTGAATAGATGAGAAGCATCAGAAAATGATTTGGATAATGCATAGTTTTTTTTTAAATCCAAACAAGTAAATATATATAATAACTGACAAGGAGCAATATTGGGCTACACACTTTCCAGATGTGATCAGTAAAACCTTTTTTCATGTCTCACTGCCCCCATGTTAAGGTTACATTTAATTCACATATTAGTGTTGCCCACTAAAATAATAAATTCTTTTTGACTAAGTAATGGTGCGATGGATATGGACATACAAGTCATTTGGTATTATTAGCATCACTCATGTTTATTAAAAACACCAAAGTGTTTCTCAGATTGCAGTATAGTACGAGACTAGATAATGTACTATCTGATTAGACATCAACACTGCCATAATTTTTTTAACTACTAGTGCATAAAATTTCAAAATGTTTGTATTTACATTATCAAAGATGTACATAGGAACATAGGAACATAGGACCAGGAGTAGACCATTCAGCCCCTTGAGCCTGTTCCGCCATTCAATGAGATCATGGCTTATTTGTATTCTAACTCCATTTACCCACCTTGGCTCCATAACCCTTAATACACTTGGCTAGCAGAAATCTATTAATCTCAGGATTTAAAATTACTAATTGAGCTAGCATCTACTGCTTTTTCAGGGACAGAGTTCCACACTTCTACCACCCTTTGTGTGAAGAAGTGTTTCCTAACTTCTCTCCTGAATGGCCTGGCTCTGATTTTAAGGTATGTCGCCCTTGTCCTAGACACCTCCACTAGCGGAACAAGTTTCTCTCTATCTACCCTATCAATTCCTTTCAAAATCCCCAAAACCTTAATCAAATCACCTTTAAACTTCTATATTCCAGGGAATTCATGCTTAGTTTATGTAATCTCTCCTCATAATTTAGCCCTTGGGACCCTGGTAATATTCTGGTGAATCTGCACTGCGCTCCTTCCAAAGCCAATATATCCTTTCTAAGGTGCGATGCTCAGAACTGTACACAGTACTCCAGGCGTGGTCAAACCAGGGCTTTATGCAGCTGTAGCAAAACTTCCTCCCCTTTATATTCTAGCCCTTAAGATATAAAGTCTTTTTGATTATTTTTTGTACCTGACCACTACATTTTAGTGATCCATGTAAATGGACCCCTAAATCTCTCTGGACTTCCACTGTTCCTAGCTTTTCACCATTTAAAAAATACTCAAATCTATCCTTTTTTGGTCCAAAATGGATGACTGCTCACTTTCCTGCGTTAAAATCCATCTGCCACAGCTTTACCCACTCGCTTAATCTATCAATGTGTCTTTGTAATTTTATGCTCCCATCTACACTACTTACTATGCCATCAATCTTTGTGTCATCGGCAAACTTGCATATATATATGGCTCTCCATTGTGTTATCCAAGTCATTAATAAATATAATGAATAGTTGAGGCCCCAGCACAGATCCTTGGAGTCATTTCCTTCTAATTTGAGTACATACCCATTATCCCTACTCTCTGTCTTCTACCACCTAACCAATTTCCTAACCAGGTCAATAATTTCCCTTCAATTCCAAGAGCTTTAATTTTAGCTAACAGTCTCTTTTGTGGAACCTTATGGAATACCTTCTGGAAGTCCATATAAACGATATCCATAGACATACCCCTGTCTACTTCTTTAGTTACTGCCACAAAAAATTCAATCAAGTTCACAGTTGTACCAGCAGCTTATTGTACAGCATGATTTCACATCTAAAATTATGACCAGTCAGGTCTAAACTGATTCAACTATTCAAATTGCTTGGACTTCAAAGCAGCATCATCACCCAGTAAAATTGTTAAGTTTTTTCAACTGTTTATAAACATATGATTCAATGTTGTTATTCAAGTTGCAAAAATATTGTCCTGTCATTGTTGCATGGTGTCTGGCTTTTCCAGAACCAATCAATTGAAATCTCTCCTACAATATCCCTTTCCCCTCTTCCCCTTTCTCTTATTTTTTTCTAACCTTACTAAAATGCCTGTTTATCTTTTAGTATTCAGTTCTGATGAAGAGCGTCCAATGGAAAAGTCATAACCTGCCTTTTCTTTATAGATGGTGACTGACCTGCTATTTATTTCCAGAATTTTCTGATTTTATTTAGACGGATTTTGACCACAGTTTTGGAGGACCAATATGTGAACGGCCTCAGTATGCGTAACCAAGGCAGACCCTTTCATACCAAGATATTATGGGCTGTTCATTTGCTGCGCCATAATTTCCAATATTTTATCAACCGTGTGCTACAGTTCTGGAATGAAGCTAACCAGTAAACAGAAGTTTACATCAATTTGGAATGCATGCAGTGTTACAAACCCAGGCACAAAGCTTTTTCAATGGGAAATTTAGTGGCAGTTGATACAAGTTAAATTTAACCTCTCTGGAAAATCTAGCAGTACAATTTGTTTCTGGGATTTAATTTGGTATAATTAGATTGCAATAACTTTAGAAACAGGACATCTAATTGGTTTCTCTTGGCTGCTGAATTTGAGCAGGTAAGTGCCGAAACACATTTCAGTGCCGTGTATACTAGGAAATGTTAGTATTTGCTTTGGGTAGACAATACGCTACAAAAGTATGACAAGGAGGATTGAGCGCCAGCCACAGTACATAACTAATTATCAACTAATGTAGTGCACAGCAAACGATCAGGCTTTTGAATAGGATAATTACATGGGTGATCTCTCCTTTTCTTCTCTTTTTCCTTCCTTAACCACCCAGCTAACACTTGTTCTGACCATTAGACGAGGACAAATCTTTACAGGTGATGACTGCAGAAAAAGAAGCACTTAATCTGCATTTTCCCAAAATAAAATCTCACTCAGGGAGCAGATGTAAAGCTGTATTCTTATAGAGGGAACAAATTTTCCTGAGCAGCTGCCAAGAAAATGATAAAGCCTCTTTGCTAAGGGCCTTGGGGAAACACATTTGAAGGAGCGTAGGCCTAATTAATTACACTTCAATCAGTAACTCAGGAAGCAAAAAAAAAATCACAGAAACTTCTTTTGAGATTCATCAATGAATTGTAGCTGCAGAACAAGTTGATGTAATGGAAAATATTCCTTGAAAAAGAATCTTAATCTTTGAAGAACAACAAATTATGGCTCCAAACTTTTGCCTGTGAAGTTTGATAAAATTAATTTTCCATGTTTTGAGTTAACTCAGTTTGCTTAAACGGCATATCTTAAAGATTCAGCGGATTAAATCACAACTACTTGCATTTTTAAAAATAATTATATCAAGCTGTCTTTTTTTAAAAACTTATATAGGATATTTCAGTGGACAAAATAGTAAGTAACGCTACAGGATTAAAATATTGGTGCAATTTATGACAGTCTAATGACAACTGGATAGTTTCATCATCATTTAATACTTAAAATTTTTTTTTATTACGTTCAATAATATCCACATTCTCCCCTTTTCATGGCAGCATTCAGGTAAGCTCCCTTTTTATTTTTGTACTTGTATCTACCTGGACTGACACCTGGGGGTCAATTTTCGGATGCCGAGAGGGTGCTTCCGTGGCGGGGGGTCTCCTAAAATTGGGGATTCCCGGAGGGGGTCCAGAGCCCGGCTCCAACCCGCCCACTTCCGGATTCTCGAATGCCGCACTTAGATGCGCGCGCAGTTAAAGCTGGCGGGATCCCACTTAAAGCAATTAATTACATAGTTCAGGTCGTTTGCAGACCTGATTGGGAGGATATTTTAGGAGGGGTGGGATTTTCATGTCAACAGAGCGTGTTTCCTGTGCTGGGGGAAACACTCCCAGTTGAAACAGACGTGTTGCAGCCACCAGCCAGTGGGAGCTACAAAGGTCCATTTGACAGGTGGGGGGAGACTCTCACTCATTGCAGGAGGCCACTCTGTCACCTTGGACAAAGTTTGGCCTGCACCACCCACCTCCTAACAATAAAATTCACCAACTTGGAACCTCAACCCCGGTGTGCAGACACATTTACCTACCTTGCGGACCTCCTCAAATACATCTTCCGGATGGGGGCGGCCAGGGCTGCAGGCATGACCTCCTCGGAGGACGAACAGCATCACCAGCATCACCGGCCAAGCCGTCCACCTCAGACACGTGGAGCTCCACAACACGGTGCTGTGACACATCCGCCTGCATAGCAGGAGGGCAACCACAGAGAGAGATGGGTCGCAGAAGGCACTACACTCGCCACAGGGTCTACAGACCGAGGCTCAGCTTCCTGGACCTCTCTGAGGAGCAGTGCATACGGAGGCTCAGAGTCAGTCGCCAGGTAGTCGCGGACATCTGCAGCCTCCTTAATGACGAGTTACTCCCGGATGGACCAAGCAGCATCTCCTTACCTGTCGCTGTAAAAGTCACCACTGCCCTCAACTTCTTTGCCTCCAGATCCTTCCAGGGTGCCACCGCGGACATCGCCAGGGTCTCTCAGTCATCTGCACACAAGTGCATAAGGCAGGTCACTGATGGATTGTTCTGCAGGGCCTCACACTATATCAACTTCCCCATGGATGACCTCAGCCAGATGGAGAGGGCAGTAGGATTCCACACTGTGGCTGGCTTCCCACGGGTGCAGGGTGTAATCGATTGCACCCATATAGCAATACGAGCACCTCCACACGAGCCAGGACTGTACATCAATGGGAAGGGCTATCACTCCATGAACACTCAGCTCATCTGTGACCACGGCAAGAGATTCCTTCACGTGTGCGCCAGATACCCTGGCAGCTGCCACGATTCCTTCATCCTCAGGGAGTCCAACGTCCTGCCCCTCTTCCACGCACCCAACACCCACAAGGGCTGGCTCCTCGGGGACATGGGATACCTCCTGCACACATGGCTTATGACACCTCTGAGGAACCCCACCACCGAGCCACAGCATCGATATAACGACAGCCACATCGATACCAGGTCTACAATTGAGCAGGCTGTAGGGCTGCTCAAGATGTGCTTCAGGTGCCTTGATCGTTCTGGGGGAGCGCTTCAATACGCGCCATACAGAGTGGGACGCATTATAGTCATCTGTTGTGCCCTGCATAACAGGGCACAACAGAGAGGGGTGCCACTGGAGGAGGCCCCATCCACATCTGCCACCCATATTGAGGAGGAGGAGGAGCAACTCATGGGCAGAACAGCGGCTCACGTGGCTGCTCGTGAGGCCAGGAAGTCACTGATATGTGAACGGTTCTCCTAACATCAGACAGTGTGAAGAGTCCAGTCCTCATCACCTGGACAGAAGAGCGTCCACACCAGTCCCCTCCCCCGTCCCCTGCACAAAACAGTGGTGCAACTACACCTACACCCAATGTAGAATGACCCAATGGATGGCATCAAGTGTGCCTGTTCATGGTGAACCTCATGAAAGGGACTTATTGCACAAGCCAGTCAAGAATGGGCAAGACATGGCAGTAGTGATGATAATAAGAAGATCTATTGTGAATGTGAAAGATATCAAATATAAATAAAAAACATGACAAATCGTCATACACCCTTGTGCATCCCCTTTGTGCTCACAAAACCTTTGGCTTACGCTTCCTACTACTCCTACGTGGTGCTTCCCCTGTGGCTGGAGCAGAGGTAGTGGCAGGTTGCTCTTGTCCATGCCCTGACCAATTAGATGCTTTGGGCCGACGCCCTCTGGGTTTCGGTGCCCGTGAGGAGCCCTCCAAAGACTGCTCCACCTGCACCTGTGCAGGAGCAGACTCGACCACCTGGAGAGGAGGCAGCATTACGGGTACTGGTTGAGAGTGGCAATGGGTAAGAGATGGAGGTACTTTGAGTGGAGTCCCCACTTCCATGCCCCCTTTCGCCATCATTCCTCTCCTGGGCCTTCTGGCATCTCTTCTCCTATCAAGGCAAAACACAGTGAGGTGTGATTGAGCGATGGTTACATCGTGACCCACTGCATGCATTGGTGTGGGTGGGGGTGATCGTGAGGGAGATGCATGGGAGGGTGCCTGTAAGACATAGCCATTAGATCGTATGAGGATTGGGTTGCGTGGTAGTGTTCGAAGGGAACTGGGGCAGTGAGTAAGTGCAGGCAAGATGAGGATGATGGTTGAGTGGATGTGAGTAGTGATGCGAGAGCATTGTGGTGTCAGCGCAGAAGGAGTTGTGTGGTGGTGGAGGTGATGTGGAAGGTGGAAGATGGAGTGTGGGTGAATGCGTAAGTATACTCATTTTGGCTGACCTGGTTAGGTCATTAAAGCGTTTCCTGCACTGGACCCAGGATCGGGAGATGTTGCTGCTGCTGCTGACCTCCTCTGCCACCTCGAACCAGACCTTCTTGGAGGCAGAGGCAGGCCACTTCCTCCCGTCCGCTGGGAAAAATGTTTCCCTCCTCCTCCTGACCCCATCGAGCAGCACCTGGATTGAGCAGCCTTGATTCTGGGCTGCTCCATGCTGCCAATTTGGTTCTTTGCTGCAGGCGGAGCATTGGAGGACTGCCCCTTTCAATTGGGCGCCTCCAGCTGACAGCCTGTGATGCGGGTGCACAGTGCGCCGGATGCGCAGATCTTCATCGAGAAACCCGGAAGCACGCGTAAGTAACTTCAATTAGGCTGCAATCGCATGCGGAGCACACCGATTTCACTGGGCGCGTGGAGTTGAGAGGTCAAATGCATGACTTGATTCCAAATCCCCACTAATGGTCTGTGTAGCTAGTTACTGGAGGCTACCCAGGTGTTTTTCTGCTCTCTGATTTGCCCATGTCACCTTGGCAGGCGGAAATAGCTATTAGACACAAATACTGGTCTATGAGCTATAACACACGAACATCCTGCCAAACTCCAAAATTGTTGGCAGAAGATGGTCAGATGGTGGATTATTAGCCCACAAATGGGCCCCACAAATTTAGCAGTGGGACCAACACCTTTGCAGATTGTGTGTAGGCAGCCCCATTACTAAATTGGTATGTTTTACACCCATTTTATGCCTGGAAAGTGGGCACAATACATACCAATTTCTACTCCAAATTGTACAATTGCAATGTAATCACATGAGTATAGAAGATTACACCATATCTATCAATATGTTTTCTACACATTTCTAACACTTAATAGTAGAAAGTAGAATTCCAGAAATTTATAAAATTCTATAAGGTTTCTAATTCACAATATTCCCAGGAAAACTATCAATACTTTTTAAATCTTCATTTTTATTTTTGTGCAAAATTCTATTATAGTTCTTGAGAGTGAATGGACATTTTACATAGATACTGAGGGGGTTAAATTGGAAACGGCCCGAATCCGAGCGTGGGCATTGCGGTCCGCGACTAACCCGCGCCCAGTGGTTTGTGCTGTCTGGTCACTTACCTCATCGAAACACAGCATGGAGGCCTAGCCACGATGTTTGCATCAGGTTCACACTTCTCACCAGCAAGGGGGTGGGGGGGGAGGGGCAAATATCGCCTGATTTACTCGCACCTCTTAAAGGCAGGCTGCATCCCTTATTTGCAAAAAATAAGATACGGGTCCGCACGGAGTTTGAACGGAGATTAGACATCGCGCACGTAAAACACAGATGCAGGTCCCGTCCCTATGTTTACAAACTGTTGAGTTATGTTAAAACATTGAATAAAGGTTGCGCACTACTAAATCTCACATCCTCCAATCTTCATACCAGATCTCACCCAATCTGCCGATCTGTGTTTGTACCACGCCTGTGAGGGAGCGAGCACCAAGGTTCTCTGCTGATGCACTAGAGGCCTTGGTGCAAGAGGTGGACAGAAGGAGGGGCATCCTATATCCTAGGTGGTGGAGGGGGGGGTGGTGCACATATGCTGAAGAGGCAGTGGGAGGCAGTAAAGGACACAGTCAATGCCAGGCGCATAGCATCACGAACATGGATACAGTGCAGGAAGAAGTTCAATGCTTTGACTCAAGTGGACAAGGTGAATCAGATCAACTGTCAAGTGGCATCTTCTACCAATTGCATCACTAACCGCATCCACTGCTCCACACACTACACCCCCCATCACCCACCTACCAACAAAATCTTTCAATCAGTACTCAACTCTTCCAATCAGATGCTTCCTCTCACCCTCACACATTACCACTGTTGCAAACCGCACACCCACAGCTCACAGGCCACACACACTGGCAGCTATTCAACCATGACAGGCACAGCACCCAGGCATCCTGCAGGACACACTTCTCGTTTTCTTGCAGAAGAAGGCGGTGCATAACAGGAGGCAGGAAGTGGCAGTGGCATTTAGCCCCTCGAGCCTGTTCTGCCATTCAATGAGATTATGCTTGATCTGTGACCTAACTCCATATACCCGCCTTAGCCCCATATCCCTTAATACCTTTGGTTCGCAGAAATCTATCAATTTCAGATTTAAAATTAACAATTGAGCTAGCATCAACTGCCGTTTGCAGAAGAGTGTTCCAAATTTCTAACACCCTTTGCGTGTAGAAGCATTTGCTAACTACACTCCTGCAAGTCCTGGCTCTAAATGTTAGGCTATGTCCCCTCATCCTAGTATTCAAGTATAGGAGACCTACAAAAACAGGTACAAATGTATCAGCAGCCAAAAGCAATAATCCATCAATTAACCTGTAAATTCTGCATGGTCCCTATAAATAGCGCTGGTGAGGGGTCCTCCAGTCACTCTAAGACATGTTCAGGTGTTCATAGTTCAGACAATGCGTTGAGTGGAACGTTAAGTGCCAAAATGGTGTCGATGCCTTTAAATCAGCATTGCACAGTGATCTAATGCATATTCTCCTTACTTTACACGCTGCTGACATTCGTTATCTGCATGTGTGCAAAACTCTTCTCGGGTGTCGGGCATGCACGCACACGCTTCTAGCACGACGTGCGTCAGACCCCATCTTGGAACTTTGAGAGGCCACGTAGCGCTGATACAACGGGCGCTACACGGCCGAATTTCTAGCCCAAAGAGCCTACAGCACAGAAACAGGCTATTCAGCCCAATGGTCTATGCTGGTGTTTATGCTCCACATGAGCCTCCTCCCACCCTCTTCATCTAACCCTTTCAGTATATCTTTCTATTCCTTTCTCCCTCATGTACTTATCTAGCTTCCGCTTAAATGCATCTATGCTATTCGCCTCAACTACTCCTTGTGGTAGTGAGTTTCTCCTGAATTCCCTATTGCATTCATTAGTGACTATCTTATATTTATGGCCCCTAGTTTTGGTGTCCCCCACAAGTGGAAACATCTTCTCTACGTCTACACTATCAAACCCTTTCATAATCTTAAAGACCTCTATCAGGTCACCCCTCAGCCTTCTCCTTTCTAGAGATAAGAACCCCAGCCTGTTCAGCCCTTCCTGATAAGTACATCCTCTCAGTTCTGGTATCATCTTTGTGAATCTTTTTTTGCACTTTCTTTAGTGCTTCTCTATCCTTCTTATAATATGGAGACCAGAACTGTGCACAGTACTCCAGGTGTGGTCTAACCGAGGTTCAATACAAGTTTAACATAATTTCTCTGTTTTTCAAGAAGGTGGCAGATGGAGTATAATGTGGGGAAATGTGAGGTTACTCACTTTGGTAGGAAGAATAGAAAAATAGAATATTTTTTAAATGGTGAGAAACTATTAAATGTTGGTGTTCAGAGGGATTTGAGTGTCCTTGTGCACAAAACACAGAAAGTTAACATGCAGGTACAGCAAGCAATTAGGAAGGCAAATGGTATGTTGGTCTTTATTGCAAGGGGGTTGCAGTACAAGAGTAAGGAAGTCTTGCTCCAATTGTACAGGGCTTTGGTGAGACCACACCTGGAGTACTGTGTACAGTTTTGGTCTCCTTACCTTGTCATAGAGGCGATGCAATGAAGGTTCATTAGATTGATTCCTGGGATGACAGGGTTGTACTATGAGGAGAGATTAAGTAAAATGGGCCTATACTCTCTTGAGTTTAGAAGAGAGGTGATCTCATTGAAACATATAAGATTCTGAGAGGGCTTGACAGGGTAGATGCCGAGAGGCTGTTTCCCCTGGCTGGAGAGTCTAGAACTAGGGGGTATAGTCTCAGGATAAGGGGTTGGCCATTTAAGACTGAGATGAGAAGAAATTTCTTCACTCAAAGGGTAGTGAATCTTTGGAATTCTCTACCCCAGAGGGCTGTGGATACTCAGTCATTGAGTATATTCAAAGCTGAGATCGATAGATTTTTGGACTCTAAGGGTATCAAGGGATATGGGGATCGGGCGGGAAAGTGGAGTTGAGGTTGAAGATCAGCCATGATCTTATTGAATGGTGGAGCAGGCTTGAGGGGCTGTATGGTCTACTCCTCTCCTATTTCTTATGTTTCTTATGTTCTAAGAACATAAGAAGTTAAGATTCAATTCTATCCCTCTAGAAATGAATCCCAGCACTTGGTTACTTTTTTGATGGCCTTATTAACCTGCGTCACTACTTTTAGTGATTTGTGCATCTGTACCCCGAGATCCCTTTGCTCCTCTATCCCATTTAGACTCTTATTATCCAAACAGTATGCGGCCTTCTTATTCTTCCTACCAAAATGTCACACATCACACTTATCGATATTGAAATTAATTTGCCACTTACATGCCCATTCTGCAAGTTTATTAATGTCATCTTGTATTTTGGCGTAGTCTTCTTCAGTATTTACTATACTCCCCAGTTGGTGTCATCCACAAATTTTGAAATTGTACTTCCGATTCCTGAGTCCAAATCGTTTATGTAAATTGTGAACAACAGTGGTCCCAACACCGATCGTTGTGGAACAACACTTCCCATCTTTTGCCTGTGTGAGTACCCTTAACCCCTACTCTCTCTTTTCTGTTCTATCGCCAACTTGCTATCCATTCTGCTACCTGTCTCCTGACTCCACATGCTCTGACCTTCATGAGACTACTATGCGGTACCTTATTGAAGGCCTTTTGAAAATCCAAATATATTACATCTATTACATTACCCTTGTCTACCCTTTCTGTTGCTTCTTCAAAGAATTCAGTAAAGTTGGTCAAGCATGACCTTCCTTTTTGAAATCCGTACTGACTACGCTTTATTATATTTTTGGTTTCTAGATGTTTTTCTATTTCATCTTTGAGTATAGATTCCATTATCTTTCTGACCACCAATGTTAAGCTAACTTGTCTATAGTTCCCTTGACTTGTTCTATCTCCTTTTTAAAATATAGATATAACATTAGCTGTCCGTCAATCCTCTGGCACTGTTTCCTTTTCTAATGAGTTTTTATATACATGTAATAGTGCCTTTGCTATCTCTTCCCTAACTTCTTTTAATATGCGCGGATGCAATTAATCCGGACCAGGGGTTTTATCCTCTCTAAAGTTTGATTAGTTTATCAATTATCTCCCCCCTTTCTATCTTAAATGTCTTTATATCTTTTTTGATCTCTTCTAATGTTATGCCCACCTTGTTAGTCTTCCTGGTAAATACGGAGGCAAAGTAACTATTCAATATTTCTACCACTTCGCAGTCATTAATTGTGATTTTATCTTGTGCTTCCCTTAGTGGCCCTATCCCTATCCTTATTTTTCCTATAGTATTTATGTGTCTCTCGAATATTTTACTATTTATATTTATATTCCTTAATAATTTAATTTCATAGTTGCTCTTTGCTTTCCTGATTGTTTATTCGACTTCTTTCCTAATCTCTTCATATTCCCTTTTGTCATCCTTTCCTTTACTGTCTATGTACTTAGTGTATGCCTTTTTCTTTAATTTCAATTTTACCCTTATCTCTTTATTCATTCATGGTGTTCCATTATTGGCTGAATTGTTCTTGTTTTTTTTAGCAGAATATATTTCTCCTGAACTCTATTGATCAATGTTTTACTTATTTCCCGCTGCTGTTCTATCTTTTTGTCTGTCAATATTATTTTCTGGTTTATCGTCCCTTGTTCCAACCTCATCGCCTCAAAATTAGCTTTGTTCCAACCTAATACTTGGGTCTTTGTCTTACTTATGTTTTTCTCAATCATTACTTTAAACCTTATTATGTTATGATCGCTATTGCCTAGATGTTCCCCTATGCTTACTTCTCTTATCTGCTCGGATTCATTGCCCATTACTAGATCCAGCAGTGATTCCTCTCTTGTTGGCCTTACGTATTGCGTCAGAAAGGAGGCCTGAACACACTGTAAAAACTCCATTCCTTTTTCCCCTTTCCCTACCTCTTCTTGCCAGTTTATTTGAGGGTCGTTGAAATCTTCCATGATTCTATGTCTTTTACTCATTTCATAGTTTTGCCTACATATTTCTTCTTCCACTTCCCTTCCACTATTGGAAGTCTGTAGAATACTCCTATTAACAACATCGATCACTTCTTATCCTTTGTCTCAATCCATATGGATTCTGTTTCTATCTTAATGATAGTTATGTCCCTTCTTTCTGCTGCCATTATGTTGTCTTTAATTAGCACAGCTAACCTACCCCCGCCCCTTTCTACCTTCCCTATCCTTTCTAAGTATATTATATCCTGCAATATTTAATTGCCAATCCTGTTCCTTATGTAGCCATGTTTCAGTTATCCCTACTACATCTGGCTCCTTGCTACGAATTATTGCCTTCAGTTCCCCCATTTTGTTTCGGGTGCTGTGCACATTGCTGTAAAGGCAATTTAATTTGTTTTTATTTTCACCTGGTAAAAAGTCTGTCCAGGTTTGTGAAACAGTGAGAGGATTGGTGGGATTATCCTATCACTGCATTAATCAACCTACACATTTTTAATTTGAAACTGTTTATTTTTAAGTATTAGAAAAGTTGATGCTATAGCTTGATAGGATATCTTCTGCAGTGGAAACGTAGCCCAATTGCTAATGTGGTCGAGTTTCAATAGAATTTTAAAGGTTATTCTTAGCTATTTTATGAATTAGTCCCTAGAATCATCAAATGTTACAGCACAAAAAGAGACCATTTGGTCCATTGTATTTGTGCTAGTTCTCTGAAAGTTATCCACTTAATCCCATTCCCCTGCCCTTTCCAAATACCCTTTTAGATTTTTGTTTCCAAATATTTATCCGCTTCCCCTTTAAAAGCTAATATGGATTTTACTTCCACCTCTGTTGCAGGTTGTGCATTCCATGTCCTAACAATACTCTATATTATTTGCCTCTTGCGCATCCACAATTTTAATTGTTCCACCATTGGTGGTCGTGCCTTCAGCTGCCTAGGCCCTAAGCTCTGGAATTCTCCCCCTAAACGTCACCGCCTCTCTACTTCTCTCTCCTCCCTTGAGACGCTCTTTAAGACCTACCTCTTTCACCTGCCCTAATACCTCCTTATGTGGCTCGGTGTCAAATTTTGTTTGAAAATCGCTCCTGTGAAGCGCCTTGGGACGTTTTGCCACATTAAAAGTGCTATATAAATGCAAGTTGTTGTTGTTGTTGTTGTTGTGCATTGTTTAAAAAAATCTCCTAACCTTTCCCTTCATTCTTTTGATGATGACTTTAAATGCATTAGCAATGTTCTTCAATTAAGAGGTATAAATCTATTTGAAAAATTAGAAAACACAAATTAAAATTGTTTTCATATGTTGAATCAAAGAATAAATCAGTACATTCCTGCTAAGCTTGGTCAGTCAACACTGTCAGCTGACAATCAGTATTCCTATTGCCCTTCAAGCATTGTCACATATAGTACAAGACGAAACTAAACAGAGCTCTTTCACAAACACAGCAATAATCATTGCAGAAAGACTCACAAATGCCAGGGTTATGGAAGTTACTCAGGTCACCTCGTTAATATCTGCTGCTAGTATAGAGCTTCCAGAGTAATACTGGGAAACAATTTGGATGCTCTAAACTCTGGACTGGCATGATACCAGCACACACAATTTCCAGTGTAAAATTCATTGGGCCGGAAAATGCTCGTAAAATAATGGTAAGCCTAACAGCACTATTATTAATGGGCACATCAAAGAGCAAGTTCCGGCGACCGCACATGCGCAGTTAAATATGGAAATCCGGAACTTGCTCTTCCTGATCCACTGGTGATGTGAAAGCTTCATGTTAAAGGGACCTTGAAAGCTGCAATCAATGGACCAATGCCAACTTGCTCTCCTGCCCAGCTGGAAACTAACTAATCTCACCACAGAAAAGATACTCTGGGTTTTTTTTAGATCTAAACTAACTTTTAACGGCATGGTAAGTATTATTGACTGCCAAATAACCTCTCTGGCACTGAAAATTAACTTTTAAAAATGTGGGCTCCTGATTTTAATAGTCTTTGGGCATTTAAAAAGTGTTCTTAAATTAAAAATGTAAACTTTTTTTTCTGTTTTTTTTAAATCTTAGTCTTCATATGTTACCCGCTCTTTATTTCGTTTTCTCGATCTCATTTTATTGTACATTTACCAACCTTATCGGGCATTTCCTGATTTTTAGTCCGGTTTGTCAATTGAGTTTCACTTCCTGGTTCTCGTAGCGTGACTTGCTTCAAGCTGATTGGTTGAGGGGACATAAAGACCCTTTCCCCGTTGACACAACCCGGGAAAGAACATTGCTGTTTTTTGAACTCAGATTTCAAGGAAGTTACCGCCAAAAAGAACGCAATAACTTAGTTGGTGAATTTAGCAAGCAGTTAGGAAGGCGAATGGTATGTTGGCCTTCATTGCAAAAGGATTTGAGTACAGGGGCAGGGATGTCTTACTGCAGTTATACAGGGCCTTGGTGAGACCACATCTGGAGTATTGTGTGCAGTTTTGGTCTCCTTATCAGTGAAGGATGTCCTTGCCATGGAGGGAGTGCAACGCAAGTTTACCAGACTGATTCCTGGGATGGCAGGACTGACGTATGAGGAGAGATTGGGTTGACTAGGCCTATATTCACTAGAGTTTAGAAGAATGAGACGTGATCTCATCGAAACATATAAAATTCTAACAGGATTGGACAGACTAGATGCAGGGAGGATGTTCCCGATGGTTGGGGATTCCAGAACCAGGGGTCACAGTCTCAGGATACGAGGAGCAATTTCTTTACTCAGAGGGTGGTGAACCTGTGGAATTCTCTACCACAGAAGGCAGTGGAGGCCAAGTCATTAGATGTATTCAGGAAGGCGATAGATATATTTCTTAATGCTAAAGGGATCAAGGGACATGGGGAAGAAGTGGGAACAGGGTACTGAGTTAGACGATCAGCCATGATCATTTTGAATGGCGGAGCAGGCCCAAAGGGCCGAATGGCCTACTCTTGCTCCTATTTTCTATGTTTCTATGTTTAATTTAAATCTCACAAGTGGCGAGCACTGTTGGTTCGGCACTCAGAGCAATTTATAGGCCGTTATACTTTTGATTTCATACAAGTTCACTCTACACTTTTTTGCTTGGTTCTACACTCTAGGATACTGAATGTTCAACCTTAATCTTGTAAGTTTTCTCTCCCCCTCCCTCCCTCTCCCCACCCTACAACACTGGAAAGTTTTTGAAAGTATAAGATATGCAAAAAAAGAAATGCTGGCCTATATTAATTCTCCTCCTGACTCTGAAACTGAAACTTGCCAAGATTACACTGCATCGCATAATGCCAGGGCATATTGATATCATTACTGTTATGATCAATCTGCGCGGCTTTTAAAAGATACATTTCTGGATGCTGCTTATACATTTTTGTGTTCCTTTGGTAATTTTTTTGTAACTTTCTGTGCAGTGGGAATTGCTATTTGCAGCTTTTTGATGTTCTACCATTACATTCTAAGGCCTCACATATGATTGGTACAACAATCTCCTCACCAATGGATCACCTTATGCGGGATAGTTTTCTAACTTGGATCTGAACTGGAATTGTACACCAAACACCTGGAACAAATCACTACTTGGCAACAGATTACCTGCTTTTTTAAAGCAGAATTTTGAAATTACGTTAAACCATTTTGAATCATTAGTTTTTATGTTGTCCCCATAACTCGCAAAAAAGCTATTTACATTTTATTAGTAAGCTAGTATTCAAAAGGGAGTCTCATTACCAGTATCTGCCCCTCTCCTTTAAACATCAGTCAGCAAAAAGAATTAGGATCAATTTAAATGTCATGTCTCTATTGACATTTAGAATACTTTTTGTTTAATCATTAATAATGGATCACCTAATTAAGCTACTGATTTGATTAAGTTACTTAGCCCAGCAGTGTAAGAGAATTGAAATAACATAGACACTTATATTGAAAGAATCACTAAAGCATTTTAAGTCAATAACTGTATCTCTAAGGGTGTTAAATCAACTCTCTTACACTGTTACACTCATGAGCTCTTCAGTTGGTTCTCCCAAGGAGCTTACAAGCACTCATTGTTTAAACAAAAATATATTTTTAAAAAAGATAAAAACGTACTAAAATTAAGGATGGTAAAGTTAATTCAATTGTTTTAACGGTTTACAATTAAGGAGATGTGGATAACAAGACTTCTGTTTAATTGAAACTGATTATAACTTTTCCAATGCACATAGACTGGAAGATTCTTTTTGTACAGATTTTTAAAATATTGACTTTATTAAGATGCACTAAAAGCCTTACAAAATGGAATTGCTACAATTGTTTTTAACAAACTGCACAGAAGGTCATCAAGTCCCCATGGTCTTTTGGTTAAACATCAGCAAAAAGAAAAAAGAAATCCACATGAAACAGACATGATACATTTAAACAGGCAGAGAGTCTGCTGTATATGATGACAGCTATCTTAAAACGAATAACTATACAGAAGTCCATCCCCCACAAATGCAACATCAAAGAGCTCCACCATGTCCTTTAAGTTTTAAACCTCTAAGCTCACCACATCAAAGAAATGCCGCTCACTTATGATTTTTGATCATATGTGGGCAATGGGCTGGTGAGAGCTAGTTAAAAGGGTGAATCAACTTGCAATCTAATATCTGGAGGCCGTCTCTCTGACAGAAGTGTAAAAACGCGAGAATGCCTTACATCTAAAATTCTTGAGAGTGTAAAGAGCAAGAGTCAAGGGAGACAAAGTGAGCTCACACACAAAAAGAAAAATATAAACATTTTAATTTACTATCCTTTGAATTTTATGATGATAAAAGTAAAATAATTTTAGGGTTAATTAACAACCCTTGCATATAAAATTCCATTAAACATAAATAAACATACCAACAGGACAGCATTTATGCAGCACTGACTGAATAACTTAATGGTCCCCAGTAAGGGCAAGCAAACTCTTCAGATCTAATTTATCCCTTTAAGAGGTAAGCCCTTTGAAGTAGTTGCTTTAAGCTTTTCATCTGATGTAAAGAGAATGATAATAAGTTATGGTAGTTCTTTCACAGGTTTATGACTGCTTTGTGCATAAGTGAAAGAATGCCAAGAACTCACCATCATTGTTAAAAAAAATTGGCAGGTTCTTAGGGCACAATACTTCTGGTAAGCTCGAGTACATCTTTAAGTAAATTCTGCAACACCGCACATCAGTGCCAACTGTTAAATATTAATTAATGTGCATCAAGTAACATTTTGGGTTTTCACACGTGGGATATCAATCTTCGGAACAATTAATTTGCTAATAGTACCCACAGAATATTGCTTCTTCAATATATTTTAGTCTGCTTTGTCTTCATGGGAGACATGCAGAAAGATTGTGAATAAATCTGAAGAAGATACTTTGAAGTAACATTTTAACAAAAAAATGGCGCTTGTTCGCGTGAAAAGAAAAAAAAAGATCAAAGCAACCACATCAAGGAACTGGTCCCTTAAAGGGGCAAGTCAAATCTAAGCTATTGGGTTATTCTTACTCTCCAGTTCCTCTGTTGGATCACTGTACTTTTCCAACCAGAAAAAGCAGACAACCAAATTCAGCAGCATATGAAAAACAGTCCGAAAGTTAATGAATATCTTTGGTTACCCACAAGCACTACATTCATGAGGTATTTTAAATGCTGATTAGAAGTTTCTGCAGTGACCTCCTGGCACTTTTTGTTTTAAATGTTAGTTTTTTTCTGAAGGAGCCAGTTGGGTTTTGATGTAATCCTTCAAAATATTGAACCTTGGTTGTCAGCTTTGATGACTCATATACACCTCTGTTGGCATTAGCAAGATACTGAGTTCTCCAACAAGTCAAGAGGGGAGGAGAGAAAGGATCTATTAGTTAACCAGCTACAAAAGTACATGACATAATATTAAAAACACTTGTAAGTACTCTGAGGATCCTGGCATGGAAATTGATTTAATAAGTAGCTGATGAAATCATAAGGAATTTTTGAATTCTTATAAAAAGTTACACAAAGACTTTTTCAGCGTATAACTCTTTTGTAGAAATTCTTTGCTATTAGATGCACTACATTGATACTTTTTCTCCACTCTTTAAATCTTATTGTCTTTTAATACTGAGCACAAATTTCTTTCATGTAGTGTCAACACACCATTTCCTGCATCTAAACAAATTTCTTTTCTTCCCAAGATCATATCAATAGGAACTACAGCGTTTCCTTTTTTTTTGCAGTTTACCTGTTGTTGAACATATCTGGTATTAAAAGAAAAAAGAAACAATAGCATTTGAATGTGGTTACCTACCTGGATTTACAATAGGATGACATAAGATAAAAATAGGAGAGCACGTTTACCTTATGGTCTCATGAAACCTAATATCAAATTAAATAAATATGTTTGTGAAATATGTAGTAGACAGCAACAAGATGTGAGCAGTGAATGGTTTTCTGCTTAACACTCTTCTTAAAACGGAACCATTCGCCCTGACTATAATAAAAGCTAGTAAATAGTGGCTGTGAAATTCCTTAATATGAGCTGAAATGAGAAGCATAATTATTGGCAACAGTTTAGCTTTATTGTTTGATGGCATGACAGCCCCATCTTACTGAATTCTGTGCTCTCTGCTAGACTACAGTTCCAAGGAAGCATTTGTTTTGAGAGAGGGTTGTAATAACAGTATTTAGGACAATACAGTTCTGTCTCGATCACACTGGAACCAGAAACAGATTCCGTCTTTAGAGTTATGCTCCTTATGACACCTGTTTACCTTCATAGCTTCTTTCTTTTGTATGCCACTCCATAAATACGGACAGGCAAAGCTTGTTCGCTAAACCCACATGAATGATAAGGACAATAAACTATCATTTTGTATAAGGCCAAGAACTGCTATACCTTCATCAGAAACAAAGGGGGTGAATTTCCATGAGGGTTCTCCCACCCATCCACCATAACTTTGGCAAAAGGGCTGCGGAAATTGGCGGAAATGGTTTTTACACTGTTTCTTAGGGTTTCCGCAGTTCTTTCGCTGAAGTTACGGTAAATGAGTGGGAGAAGCTCTGCGGATATTCACCCCCAAAAACTTGGACTTTGAAATTACACTGTGGGAAAACAGCATGCAAATGCTTTATGCATTTGACAGAAATTCCTCTCAGCTATTTTAGCAAAGCTGCAGCCATTTGTTTCAAACAGGTTAATCCCAATGCTAAGGTAGTTGAGAAAGGAATGTCAGATCATATACTGCTATTCTACAGAGTAATTTAAAGGTCTTTGTGTTAAAAATGCACATACAGCGATACAGTTTGCCTTCCAATATAGCAAAGATCACTGGCTGGATTTTCCACCACTGCACACCCAACGTCAATTTCCTACCCTCCCACTGCCCAAAACTAGGCCGCCCAACCCTGGAGCATCTTACTACATGTAAATAACAGTGGGGGTGGCTCATTTTTCCATCCATTTCCAGGGACCATGAGGAGAGGTGTGGCATTACTTTGGGGCACCAGAGGAAGGACCACTTTAGCCCCTTTTGGAGGGAGTTGGCACAAGAAGATATCTTGTTTAGGCCTTGGCTCAGTCTTGGGCCTAAAATTAAATTCTTCTTCACCTTTTCTAAGCAGTTTTGGCTTAAACCTCTTGTATTCAGCCATATTCATTTGGTTTGTGATAAATTTAATCCATGAGTATATTAAATAGTTTTTAAAAAAAATTAGCAGCACTGGGCATGGATTTTCCTCTTGGTGGGATGGTTGGAATCTGAATGAAACTTCCACCCACCACGCTTACTCTGCTCCCTTTAATTAGGGTCTTTCCTCTTCTGGTGCTGCAAGCAGGTGCTCCTCTGCAGCAACACCACATCTTCCTCCCCTGGCAGTGGCAGACTCCCACTTGCTGATGGGGATTCCATTGAGATACACCTGCAAAAATGAACAGTTTTGACCCAGGGAGATGGGCCTTGGTCACGGCAGAGTAAGCGTGGTGGGTGGAAGTCTCATTGCTGCTAATTTTTTTTTAAGAAGTATTTAATAGACTCGTGGACTAAATTTACCACAAACCATATGACTACAGCTTAATACAAGGGATTTTAAGCTAAAACTGCTTAGTAGTAAATGTTCCTAATCAATCCTTAAGGGTAAAGAATCATTGGGACCAATTGTTGACAAAGGGTATTTCAAATATATTAGCAGGAGATAAAAATACAAATGCTGATCATTGATGGTTTCCTTAATCATCAACTGTTCCTTTCATTTGAAAGCAAAACCACAGGAAAGGATATAATTTATGCAAGTATCAAAAACAAATCTCTCTAATTACTTGCATTATTGAAGAAATAGATGCAGTGAATGTGTTGCAATCACTCCACACATTCCACTTTCTAACTGAATACGTTTACACAGAGCAGACTATTTTGGTGATGAATTGAGGTTCATCAATACTATTGAGGTTTCACACAAGGTCATGGTTTTTCTACAAGTTGAGCTTTCTCAAATTTTACAGATCAGCTCAGCTCCAGATTATGATTGATGAAACATCTCACACGGCACACATTATTTCCTGGCAAAGCTGCTTCTGCACTATACTGTTAAGGGAGAGCTGTGTTTGTTTTAAATTTAAAATCTTTCCATATTTTTAAGTAGAGGTTAAAGGAAATTTGCAAAATCTGGAGAGACCATAGTGTTTTCTTTCTTTCCAATAGAATTCACTTATTTGGGAAAACAATCAACTTGCACAATGCAACAATACAAGAGCATTTAAACTCCATACTGTTTTAATACTCCTTGACTGGAGCTGGAGCCAGATATCCCTATAATTTTGTCCCACTTTGTGAGAGTCCACCAGCTTTTTCCATTTATTTAACAGTTTATTGCAAGTGGACATGCAAAAACTGCCCAATAAAACATATGGGGACAATGATGATTACCACAGCTGGAGATGCAAGTCTTATATTGGAAATGTGACTGTCCTATTTAGGCTTCTATCTGCTTAAAACTGATTTTAACCCCTTAGGCTACCAACAGGTCTGGAGAAATAACCATCTCTCTGGGCATGCTGGTTCTTTATGTTTTTAGCTCCTGCACTGAAATGATATTAGAGTAATGAATCTAATCAAATGATTGAAGTAGTTTAATTTCTGTATTATTCCAAAACTACAAAAATAAATACCTAGTGCACCCACAGCCCCCGCCCAAAGCCACAGTCGGGAAGTCTGAACCATTTACTCGTTAGTGCCACTTATGAATTTTACCAGTGAGCAGCAGGCGCCTAATGGGTGCTCCACTGCAGATCGCTGGTTTTGGACAGCAGAATATTGGCTGGCTAACATTTGGAGCCAGCTGGCAAGCAGGGCTTCATGGGGGAGGGGGTGAGCTCCTCCTGGCCCAAAATAATCTTTAAAAATCTCCAAACACCTACCATTTTCTGAGAAGCCTTCAGCGTTCCCTTTAAGTACTGCTGGTTAGGCCATTCAATGCAGAGTATAACTGGGCCTAGCGTGCACAATGCAAGCGCTGCCCATTGGTATATTAAAACTGCAACCCAAGTCAATCACTGACATATAGAGGCGATGTTTGTGTTGCTACTGCCCTGCTTTTGTGTCAAAATGGAATGGTAGCAGGACCAAAATAGTCTGACTGGTTGAAGCGCCAACTTACAGCTTGGTTTCTGCCCATTCCAATTTTGGGCGGATCTCATTCTAAACGACCAGAGCCCCCACCGGAGACAGGCGCAAGTCTCATTAATAAATGCAAATTGAGGTCAAATGTCATAGTTCTGGCCGTTGGCATCATTTAATCTCTGTCTGCGTTGCTACTGCCAGTTCCTGCTCCTGCCCACACAGCATGGTGGTATGAGCGGGAGGTGGCCATTTCCAGCTGCTCTCAGGAAAAACTTTAGGAAGTTTTGGGAGATATTTTTCTTGTATTGCATCATGTTTTTTTGCTACTTAGGTGATTTCAAAGTACTTGTAGTACTGTAGAATGTTCCGAATTCTTAAGGGGCTTCGAATATCACACTTTTTTCTTCATAGGGATCCTTCTGGCAATTCCACCCTGGCAAGAGGAGGAGGAGGAGGTGGAAGGTGAGCAGAAGCAGGCAGAAGGAGCAAACAGAGCTGCAGCTGGAGGGACAGCAAATAGAAGGCAGCACGCTCACAGGAATCCTTATCCTCCCAAAAGAGTTCATAGGCCCAGGACAACATACCTATAACTCTCTGAGGAGCTGTGCATATGGAGGCTTTGCTTCTCTAGTGAGGCTGTGATGGAGTTGTGCGCCTCCTGCAACAAGACCTGCAACAACTGCCACAGCTAGCACAACATTGCCTGTTGCAGTCAAGGTCAGCACAGCCTTCAACTTCTTGGCCTCCAGCTTCTTTCAGGCTGCCAAAAGGGATATTAGTAACATCAGTCAGTCTGCAGTTCATGCTTGCATTAAGCAGGTGACTGATGCCAAACACTTTCATCACTTTCCACATGGGCAGCAGCAGGATAGGACCCTGGGGTTTGCACAGATTGCAGGCTTCCATCAAGTCCAGAGCATTACTGACTGCACTCATATTGCCCTATGGGTTCCTTCAGCCCCCACTGCCTTAAGAAAGAAAGACTTGCATTTATGTAGCACCTTTCACAGCCTTGGGACATCCCAAAGCACTTTACAACCAATGAAATACTTTTAAAGTGTAGTCACTGTTATAATGTTGGAAACCCGGGAGCCAATTTGCGCACAGCAAGCTCCCACAAACAGCAATGAGATAATGACTAGATAACCTATTTTAGTGATGTTGGTAGAGGGATAAATATTAACCAGGACACCAGGAATAACTTCCCTGCTCTTCTTCGAAATAGTGCCATGGAATCTTTTATGTCTATCTGAGAGAGCAAGTTTAACGTCTCATCTGAAAGACGGCACCTCCAAGGGTGCAGCACTCCCTCGGTACTGCATTTATTCCAACTGTCAGCCTGGATTATGTGCTCAAGTCTCAGGACTGGGACTTGAGCCCATGACCTTCTGATTCAGAGGCAAGAATGCTACCAACTGAGCCACAGCTGACATCCGGAATCACAAGGGCTTCCACTCCAGTAATGTACAAATGATATGTGATCACCAGCATGTGTTGAACCAGGAATGGGCTTTGTTGAAGGAACATGCTTATTGGCGACCCCCAGAGATGGGCATTTAGCACACAAGTTCTACTTTTTATTTTCTCCCAAAATAAAGGAATTCTAAATCTTCATGTCAAAATACACTACTGTAAGCAATGGATGTTAAAAATGGTGAGCATACAGAAGAACTCAGCACTATAATTGATTGATGGAGTTAGACTGGAAGTATTGTTTTACAAGAGCTTTGTAAGCTTCAGCCTAGAATTAGTTTGCTGGATTCATAGGATTTTTGGACTTTGTTTTAGAATGTGCACCACATATTTAACAAATGAAAGGGTTAACTTAGTTTCAAAGATTTATCAGTTCCTCCTCTGAGTCAATACGTGAATTCATGAGTTTGCCATCTTTCGCAATTAGTCATGCTTTTCTCTTTGCCTGGACTTTTGTTTCTGAACTTATGCAGCCCTTAGCAACTGGAGAGCTTGAAAGCAAGTTCTTCATACAATTAGAGAATTGGGAATAATAAACTAAACCTATGGGAATGATCTCACAAGAAATAAAATACGTTGTTGTTTAAAATTGGAAATAATTATATAATAACACAGCAAATAACTATTAAATGTATATTCTTACACCAATACATAACACTTTTATAACTGTCTGTATATCACGTATGCTTTGGATTGAGCGCCCTCTATGTTGAATATACAGAGCATGTAGTATTTATGTGTCAAGCATTCAACACACCAAATACACATAAATATTAACTTTTTTACACTTATATTTAGATTCCTGTTCAACAAAATGCATCTCTCCAGTTTCCAGCATACTATTCTGGTATTTCAATAACCATGTATGGCCCTTCTTTCTTAAAGTATGATACAACCACAGTTCTTTGCAAACAATATTATAAATAGTACTATTAGTGCACAAATAATTCATAAATCTCAGCTTTTCACTTATTTTACTATGAAAAACAATATAAAAAGCAAGTTGTGATGTTCTATTGCATGCTTTATAATCAACACATTAACATTCTGGTTGTTACACCATTATTAACTAACTCCATTTGCAATATTGAAAATAATTTTGAACTTGCTGATGCTGAACCACAATCTTTCAGATTTGGAGACTGCCATTTAAAAGCCAGCACAAGAATAGATTATTTGTTACTGATTATGTATCACAAGTAAAATATTTTTCTGGTATCTTCAGCTTGTCTTTAAGGAACAAATTCTGCACTTCCTCTTCCACAAAAAGTTCTTCACTGGGGGCACATGTCCATAATAAAGGAAGAACTTGCATTTTTATAGTACTTTTCCTGACCTTAAGACGTCCTAAAGTGCTTTACAGCCAATTAAGTACTTTTAAACAGTAGTCACTATTGTAATGTAGGGAAACACAGCAGTCGATTTGTGCACAGCAAGGTCCCACAAACAGCAATGAGATTAATAACCAGAAAATTTCTTTTTAATGATGTTGGTTGAGAGATAAATGATGGCCAGAACATCAGGAGAACGTCCCTGCTCTTCTTCAAATACTGCCACAGGATATTTTACATCCAACTGCGAGAGCAGACATGGCCTCAGTTTAACATCTCACTTGAAAGACAGCACCTCCGGCAGTACAGCACTCTCTCAGTACTGCACTGAATTGTCAGCTTTAATTATGTGCTCAAGTCTCTGGTGTAGGGCCTGAACCCACAACCTCTGAGTCAGGAGCAAGTGTGCTACCAATGAGCCAAAATTGAAACAGGTTATTTGCTTTATTACTTCAGAGTTTCAGGGAAGAAACTTTGCAAAAGCATTCTTGGCATTATTGGTTGCAATTAGCCACCTTCAGGAGATTAAATTTGTGAATCAGTGTACTTCTCGTCCAGGCCTTTTGTAGTTTGTGGCTTAGAATGTATGGAGGAAAGCACAGTTACCTCTGGAGTCCCCCAAGGCTCTATTGTTGGTCCCGTCCTATTTCCCATCTACATGCTGTCCCTCGGTGACATCATCCGAAGACATGACATCAGGTTCCACATGTACGATGATGACACCCAGCTCTACCTCACCACCACTTCTCTTGACCTCTCTATTATCTCTGTGTTGTCAGCCTGCTTGCCCGACATCCATTCCTGGATGAGCTCCAATTAAATACTGGGTTGACTGAAGACATTGTCTTCAGCCACTGACACAAACTCCATTCCCTAGTCATCGATTCCATCCTCCTCTCGGGCTGAACCAGACTGTTTGTAAACTTGGCGTCCTATTTAACCCTGAGCTGAGCTTCCGACCCCATATCCTCTCCATTACGAAGACTGCCTACTTTCACCTCCGTAGCATCATCCGTCTCTGTCCCTGCCTCAGGCCATCTGCTGCTGAAACCCTCATCCATGCCTTTGTTACCTCTAGACTCAACTATTCCAATGCTTTTCTGGCTGGCCTCCCATTTTCCACCCTCCATAAACTTGAGCTCATCCGCAGCTCTGCTGCCCGGTATCCTAACCTCCACCAAGTCCCACTCACCCATCACCCCTATGCGTGCTGACCTACATTGGTTCCCGGTTCACAATGCCTCCAATTTAAAATTCTCAACTTTGTATTCAAATCCCTCTATGGCAGCATCATAAAAGGAGGAAAGAGAGGTGGCGAGTTCATGAATGGGGAAAAGGATAAGCCAGAAATCATTGGACAGTTAATCAGTTGTGGATAACTACTAGGGTTAAATTTTGACTATGGGCTCATTGACTGACACAGCCAATCCTGCCATTAGGAGGCCCAGTCCATTTTGAGGGCCAGTCCCCATTACCATTCCGCTGGCGAGCTATGGGCACCAAACAGGCCTCCCCAATTGCAGCTCATCGGCTCCGGGCTGGAACAATATCGGGCAGGATGGAGTCAACCGGCCGTTGGAGGGGAGGGAGGGGGGGAAATCATGAGGTTGCTGCAACCCAAACCTGCTTCTCCTGGTCCCACAAAATTATTTTAAACTTACTTTTTTGGTGCCTCTTCTGCTGCACCACCTGTGGTCGCTACAGCCACCCAGCGGAAGTGCCTCTTTGAGGATGGTGGTGGCCAGAGCATGGGCATAAACAGGGCAGTAAACTATTTTCGGGCCGCTACCGCCCATTGACAACAGGTAGCCCCTAGGGTCCATAATAAGGGATGAAATTAGAGAACACTGATCTTACGTATATACAGTAGATTACTGAAGACTGTCAACTGCAACAGTAGAAAACAAATACTCTACAAATAACATAAGAATGATCTTCAATTATTTAAACAGACAACAATCTCTTATATATATTACTTTAACCATTTTACTCATTTCACTGGGGATGTCACAGTATCATAATATACCAAAACACATCAAAATCAGAATATGAATCAACATTAAATTGAAAATACCATAGCCAAATCTACTTGCTGGGATAAAGATAAATTAATTTTCTAGGAACTGTAACGGAATTAGTAACTCTAAATTATATATGCACAAGGTACTTAGTCCACTTGTATTTTCAGAAGAAGAAAAAAACACGTCTAAATGACAAAATGACAGGTCATTTTTAACCTCCCTTAGATATGTATTGTTCTCTTGCACCTGACATCAAACATCTGCCATTTTCATTACCTATGACTTCCTTGCTTGCAGAATTAATTTACCCAAATGCAACAGTGTTTTTCACTGACAAAAAGAAAACAATGCTATACGTACGATGTAAAGGTCATGGGATGAATAAAAAACTTATTTGACCCCCTCACTGGCTCTCAGGTTCCATGTGGCTTTGTAACCATGCTGCTTGTGCACATACTGGCTTCAAATCAACTAAAGTCACATGCTTTTCTATTAATTTACCCTGACTATCTGAAACTTTTATGTTCTGAGTTCTTTTTAGAAAGGAAGTTGCGAATTTTGTCGTCAAGGTGAAGGATATTAAATTTTATATTTTGTGGACCCAGTGTCAGGATAAGCACTCCAAGCTCAGGCATAGCACCATTACATACAGAATAAAACTTCCTTTACTCTATCCTACAATGTTTCTGAATTCCAAACTCAGAAGCACCTTCTTCTGAACCAGTATGGTAATTATCCATTTCTCATACCAGCCAGCTTTGTGGTCTCTCTGAATGAGACTCCATTTGAGTGCCAAATGAGGACAAATGTGTACTGTCAGCTTGCCTCCGTGCTGGTCCTCTTTCCTCTGAGTCAGAAGTTTACGGGTTCAAGTCCACTTCAGGATTTGAACACTTAATCTAGACAGATACGTCAGTACACAACTGAGGAAGTGCTGTACTGTCGGAGATGGCATCTTTAACCCATCATTCACAGATTTTTGGGGAATTTCCACTACCCATTGTATGAAAAAGTGCATCCTAATTTCACTCGTAAATAGCCGACCTCTAATTTTACGATTAAGGCAACTTGTTCTGGATTCCCCCTCCAAAGGAAATAGTTTCTCTGCATCCACCTTATTAAATCCCATTATCATTTTAACGACCTTGATTAGATCATCCCTCAACCTTCTAAACTCAAGAAAATATAAACATGCTTATGCAACCTGACATCATAATTTAATCCTTTATGCAGTTAAATTATTCTGGTATCACTCTGGTGAATCTGCAGTGCATCCCCTCTAAGGCCAAAACATCTTTTCCAAGGTGCAGTGCACAAAACTGAACACAGTACTCCAGATAGGGCCTGATCAAGGCTCTGTACAACTGAAGCATCGCTTCCTCACTTTTGTATTCCAACCCCGTTGAGATGAAGGCCAACATGCTATTCGTCTTTTTGATTACTTTTTGTACCTGTGCACTAGCTTTTGATGATTTGTGTACCTGGACACCCAAATCCCTTTGCTCCTCCACAGCTTCTGGTCTCTCACCATTCAGAAAATATTCCGATTTGTCTTTCTTGGAAGAAAGTGGATGACCTCACACTTTCCTACATTGAACTCCATCTGTCATAGTTTTGCTGACTCACTTAGTCTCTCTATGTCCCTTTGTAACTTCCTATTCCCATCTACACAACTTACTGTGCATCCTAACTTAGTGTCATCTGCAAACTTGGATATGCTACCAGTCACTACTTGCACCTCTTTCCCTGTGCAATGTTCTACAGAATAACTTTGAAAAGCTGCAGCTACAATTGGATCAGGATGAAATTTGATAAACACCTTTGTGATCTTGAACCCAGACTTCTCAATCTTCCTGTCTGAAATTTTCTGTACCTCTCCATTAGTTGCATAACTCAGCAGCAGCCAAACTAGATGATCCAAATTATGGCATCAAATAAATGTACAGGGGGATTAGGCATTTTGATTTTCCAGGATGAATCTAACCAGTTCTAATAGATATTTGTCATGTGTTTCACCATTTGTTAACTTCCTTCCTCTGTTTCTTTTTCTTTTTCACTACACTGTTTCTTTCTGTAAACCTCAACTAGCCACAGGAGTTAGCCAAATGTGGTTAAAATAACTTTTATTTGCCACTGAAGTAGCTTCATTGAGTTGGTCACACTATAAAAACAGAATAGACTGATAGAAAACAGACATTTTCTCAGCAAGCCAGAAGTCACAGACATAAAAAAAAACTGCCTTAAAATATTTCAATGCTTTCTATATGCTTAGAGGTGAAAAATATAATGAACAAAATGGATACAAATGATAATACCTTCCAGAGAGAATCAGCAAAATTAGGCCTTACCTACAAAAATTGAGCAAATAGACTGATCTGAAAATTAATAACCCATAACTCAAGAAAATATTAAACTAACTGTTAAGTGTTCCTTCTTCAACATTTCTGCAACGGGACTTAATGGTACTAAGAAGTTCCTATTTATGCATCAGGTCTAAATGCAAGACTTTTTATACAGTTCTCCCTCCATCCTTACTTGAATGATAGTACAGTCCATCTAGGATTTCCCTCCTTTAAGTTAGCCCTTTCTCTGCTGTTCTTATTTTTGTGTTCTATCTCAGAACCACATTGTATATATATATTAAAGAAACTCAACTGCCCCAATCTTACAGAATGCATTACAAAATAAATAAGCAATGCTAAATTTCAAATGCAGAGTTTCACTTATTACAGCAGCTCCATAGTAACAGAAACAAATTCAATCTAGAACAAAGCATGCTTATGTCTCCAAGCCTTAAATATCATTTCCAGCAAAAGTGAATATGTGGAACGGAATCCCAAACAAAAGCAATTGATGAGTTGATCAACTCCCTGAAAAAGGAAATAGAAAAATATCTGGCTGGGAACAGCGTTGAAGTTGTAGGGATACATATAACATGAGATGAAATGTACTCCACAGGTAACAATGATTGCTGTGTTGCTGGAGATGGGAGAAAATGAATGATTGTCTTGAGGACAGCTGGTCAGAGTTCATTTCAGGTGTTGTGAGAATGGATGCATAATCTGTAGCTTTTCTTGATACCTTTGAGATCAGAGAATATTTATGTAGAACTTTATCTCAGGAAATAAAATTGATGGATAGAATGCTTGATATAATAGATTGTACATTGCCTGTGGATGGGCCAAATTGCCTTTTCGCCGTCCATGATTTGTTAACAAGTGATTCTTGCTCTCTAACCCTGGCAATTATCTCACTACTACTATTTATTTCTGTAAAGGTAAGGGAATTGATGCACAAATATTTCTGAAGTGTTTCAGTATAAAGGTACTTCTTATTCAAATTAGGTGGTATTTCAGCCAGAGAGGAGCAGCAAATTGATGGCTTAAACAAATATCAAGCCATTTTGAAAGAGACTGGCATCATAGAATCATAAAGTGATACAGCACAGAAGGAAGCTATTCGGCCCATTGTGCCTGTGCTGGCTCTTTGGAAGAGCTATCCAATTAGTCCCACTCCCCTGCTCTTTCCGCATAGCCCTGTAAATTTTTCCACTTCAAGTATTTATCTAATTCCCTTTTGAAAGTTATTCTTGAATCTGCTTCCACTACCCTTTCAGGCAGTGCATTCCAGATCATAACAACTTGCTGCGTAAAAATTATTTTCCTCATGCCGCCTCTAGTACTTTTGCCAATTACCTTAAATCTGTGTCCTCTGGTTACCGACCCTTCTGCCACTGGGAACAGTTTCTCCTTATTTACTCTATTAAAACCCGTCATGATTTTGAACAACTCTATCAAATATCCCCTTAACCTTCTCTGCTCTAAGGAGAACAACCCCAGTTTCTCTAGTCTCTCCATGTAACTGAAAACTTTCATCCCTGGTACCATTCTACTAAACCTCCTCTGCACTCCCTCTGAGGCCTTGACATCCTTCTTAAAGAGTGATGCCAGAATTGGACACAATACTCCAGCTGATGCCTAACCAGTGTTTTATAAAGGTTTAGCATAACTTCCTTGCTTTTGTACTCTATGCCTCTATTTATAAAGCCAAGGATCCCGTATGCCATTTTACCAGCCTTCTCAACTTGTCCTGCCACCTTCAAAGACTTGTGTATGTACACCCTGAGGTCTCTATGTTCCTGCGACCCCTTTAAAATTGGACCATTTAGTTTATATTGGCTTTCTCATTCTTCCTACCAAAATGAATCACTTCACACTTCTCTGTATTAAATTTCATCTGTCATGGGTCTGCCCATTTCACCAGTCTTTCTATCCTCCTGAAGTCTGTTACTATCCTCCTCACTGTTTACTACGTTTCCAAGTTTTGTGTCATCTGCAAACTTTGAAATGATGCCCTATATACCCAAGTCCAGGTCATTAATATATATCAAAAAGCCATTTTGAAAGGAACTGGCACCATAGAATCATAGAATGATACAGCACAGAAGGAGGCCATTTGGCCCATCATGCCTGTGAAAGAGCTATCCAATTACTCCTACTCCCCTACTCCTTCACCATAGCCCTGCAAATTTTACTGCTTTAAGTATTCATCCAATTCCGTTCTGAAAGTTATTGACCTGTACACGGAGCTGCAGAGCTGTGGCAGTTTGGGAAGTAATTAATTTCTCTGGATCAGTCACACCAGACCATAATCACCAGATAATTATCATTGGGTGTATTTATACCACAAGTTTAGCATTGGTGTCAAGTGATTTTGATTTTTTGACTAAACTTATGTTGTATAAATTTAGTGTTAGGACTTCATTTGGTGCTTTGCACCAGTGTCGGATTGAGCCCCGACACCAGACTCATGGAATTTACACTACAACTGCAGCATTGGTGCAAACTGAAGTCATGTCACATCAACATTACTGCTGGATTGAGCTTCTTATAATCAGTAGAATAAAAATAAATATATTTGTAAAGAATAACACCCTACCTAAGCAATACTTCAAATGTACTCACCACCAGCCACAATCATAATTTTGAAGTAAGCACAAACTGGACTGAGTGAGTTTTGTCTCCTTGGAAATTAAGCCAAGAATTTAGTTGGGTGACAAATCAGTTAAGATTATGAATCTGGTTGGGTGGGGGGGGGGGGTGGGGTGCATACCCAACATCACACTTACTTACATAAAAATTAGCAGGAAATTGAGTTGGACAGAACTTACTGAGGATAATGCCATAAAAAGACTATTGGTTCACTCTGCTGGTCTGTCCTCCATTTGCCTCAAAGTAGAAAACTGCCCAATACACAAATCAGGGTACTGCAGCCTGACTATTTACCATGACTACATCATAGAATTTAGCTCTTAAATGAATAATTTAAAGTAGTTCTCTCCTTGTCATATTTATTACCAAACAATTTTATAATAACCTTGCTGCAAGTTTCCTGTTCAACCGAACCCATGAGGTTAATGATTACATACTGAAATAAAAGGGTCACACTTGCCAAATGTCAAAGACCCTTATTTTGACATTTTTTTTAATTAAAGGTGTAGAAATTAATCAGATATCGTGGATTGCCCACCATGTATTTGCTGAATTACCTTCTACTTGTGCATTTACAGGTTCTGTACCAAAAAAACCGCAACTTTTGTATGTAATGTAATATAAAACAATTTTTCTAAGATAATAGGTAGGGGGAGAAATTGAACATCATTCCTTCTGCTTTTTGGATGTTAAATCACCGTTGGGGGACGGATTTCAGGTCACAATCTCCCCAGGAACTGCGTCAGATGGCAAATTGGAAGTCAGCGACTTTTAAGTATGCAGGCTACCCACCTGAAACAGGCATTAGGCGCCCTGCATATGCAAAATCGGTGCCCTAACATCAGTTGTAGGAGCCCTGAAAACCGCTCCTCCTGGCTCCACAAAAATAGTGCAGGCCACTGTCAGCCCGTACAGACCTCCCCTTCCCCCTTCCACCCCTCCCCCCCCCCCCCCCCCAACTGTTTAGCCTCCCTCCCAGGACCTACCCACTGGCTGGTTCGGCGTTGGAGCCAGCAGAAATTCCTAAGGCCTCAACTGGCGAGCTCTATCGGGATGCCCGATTTCTGTCCTTAGCTCGCCGGTTCATTGCAAATGAGCCCGAGGCCCAGTTTCACTTTGGTCTCTGACTGATGTCTTCAGGCACACGATGAGATCATGCGGCCTATTTTGCACTGGAAACCGGCACGAGTTGAATTTCTCCCCTATAGTATTTAATATAGAAATGTTTCAGTATAGTAAATTGTAATGCAAATATCCATTATTAAAAAAAGTTGAAACAAACTTAGCAATGATTGCCACTCATCTCCTTTGAAAAATAATGCTTCTAAATTGAAAGCTGGATGCAGAACTTAAACTAAGTAGGCCTAGAGTTTTCCCTGCCTATTTTACAATACATTGTAAGTGTGCTGCTGGTTAAATAAAGTAAGCACACAGTGAAATTCCACACCATGGCTACAGCAAACTGGCTGGTACTCTGCACCCAGCTGTCACAGGATTTTCAGTTTTAGGCCTGTAAATAAAACCGTGGAGAGCAAATGAAAGGCCAAACTTTCAGACCGTCTCTGGTTGCCTGATGCATATGAAACCCTGCTTTTGATTGAAAGCATATGAAGAAGGTTAGTGCACTAAAAATAGAATAATTTGTTTGACACCACATTCCACCCACCCGTGTCTGGCACATGCTGCGTTCATTCATACACTCAAAACAAAGAGGATTACATTTCCTGGGCATCACCAACCACACTCACACTAAGCAGCTACAAAAGGCCTGTCAGTTCTTTTTTTTTTGTTTCAGCCCACATTGGTCATAATTAATAACTGCCTGTCATTTTAAATCATTGTGAATTTGAATATTTTTGTTTCTTGGTTCAGAATTGTCCTTAAAATCAACCATCACAAGAACATCTAAAGGAATATTCATATCATTTTAATAAGAAACAAAAACAGGCTATATCTAGTCACATTTTGAATCTGCCCACTTGATTCCCACAATCTTTTTAGCCTTCAAAGCACCAGATGTTTTGAAATGCAATACTAGATGGAAGGAAAATTAAATGCTTCTGCAAATTGTGAAGCATAGTAATTTTTACTGTAGCTATTATGTGATTTCCTTGCGGTTAAATTTCAGAATTCAGTTCACTGTATTTAAAAACCTGCTTTGGAATGTAAAAAATATACAGAGGGAGGGCTGCAGTATTATCCCTCCTGCTCTACTGAGGTGTGCAGCCCAGTAGTGCCAAAAATGGCATGGGTGCTCTGTCAGTACATGCTAATCATCCTGCCCCCAGGATTTAGGGTGGGTGAGAGGCACATCCCTGGAGCAGGTGGAAATTACCTTGGCCTCAGATGCACCCCCAGGAGGGTGCCACAGGAATTTCCAGGCCCAGAAGCACTCTGTGTGACAAAGGAGACACTTTGCAACAATCAGTGCTATGGCCTGGATTGTCTCCTTCAAGGTGGAGTTTTGACGGGACGTTACTTCCACCCACCTGACATGTCTGCCCCAGTCCTGACCAATTTTGTTGGGATGATGCTCATTAGAGGTGCACAGCCGTCAAGAGGGAACCCAGCAGTGTGAAAGAGGAAACTCCAGGGGTGTTGCAACGAGAATGCTGTTACAGCACCAGAAGACCTGATGAGTGATTTAAAGGTGCAGAAGGACCGTAAGATCAGAACAAGACTGAAGGAATTAGCCAAGACCGAGGCCTTAGCATGTAAGTCTCCGGGGTCGCTCGGAGGGAGAGAAGGCTAGTCTCCCTTCAATTGGTTATTTACCACCACTTCCCAGTGGCCACTTTCCACATGGCAGCCTGGGAAGCAGCAATAAGTGTGGAGGAGAGCAGGGAAATCTGCTGGGACCCCAGGCCCTATGTCCCGCCACCATTTACATGTGGCAGGGTAGGGAAGGAGCGGGCAGCAGCACTCCCGGCAAGGGTGGGGGGAGCGAAATCTTGGTCAGGTATTGAGGTGGTGAGCCTGACATCCTCCACCACGATCCCATTTTAACTAAAGCCAAAACATAAAATCGTCGGAGAAAATGACAGTGTGCAGCAGGCTAGGTTTGAAAAACATAGGAAACCAAGTTACAAAAGCAACATTCAGAGACAGTTTCACAAAAGCTAGAATGTAGTGGTGCTCTGAGAGCTTCTGATTGATCAGAACTGGTCAATGGTTAACATCACAGCAGCTAACACTGCCTAACAAACAAATTAAATATAGTGGTAGATTATCATCTTCATCGCCTAGACGGTAATCTGGTGGAGCAGATCGCCCGCCCGTTGTACAACCCGTCTGATATTCTAGGACCCTAATTTGCATATTTAAGCAGCCTCCTGCCGAAAACTTTGCGGCCGCTGCTTGCCCATTTACAGGCCTGCCTGAAAATTGCTCCAGGTGGACCTTGGGCATTAATGGGGCAGCTGAGATGCCAGCCTGATTTTCAACTGCTAGCCATCAGTTTTTCATGCAAGAAACGGGTGATCGGCAGTTGAAAATCGCCCCCAATGTCTTCTGGCCGGCTTCCCAACCTAAACCCTCCGTAAAAGTCAGCTCATTCAAAACTGTGCTGCCTGTATCCTATCCCACACATGTCCTGCTTGCCATCACCTCCATCATCTTCACTGACCTACAATGGAGCCCAGTACCCCAATGCTGAAAGTTTAAAATTCTCATCCTCATGTTCAAACCCCTCCATTGACTCACCCTCCTGATCTCTGTAACCTCCTCCAGTTCTACAACTTTCCTCTCAACACTCCGTTCCTCTGACTCTGGCCTTTTGTGCATCCCGCGCTCCCATCTCCCCATCATTGATATCTGCCATAAGGCCTCAATCTCTGGAATTCCCTCTGTAAGCCACCCCACTTCTCCAACTCCCTCTCCCCCTTTAAGATCCTCCTTAAATTCAGCTCCTTGACCAAGGTTTTGGTCACTACTCCTAATATTTCCTTCTTTGGCTCAGCATTCACTTTTTCCTCACACTTCTGTGAAATGCCTTGGAACATTTTTCCATGTTAAAGGTACTAAACATAGGCAAGTTGTTGTTACTGCTTGGTGGCTAGCACAGATAAGATCAGGAACTCACCACATTAAGAATCATGGGCACAGGTACATATCTTACCCCTACCTGACACAATGGGCCCGATATTAGCACCCGCTATCGGGTGCGTTCCTGGCGGGGGGGGCTCCGAAAATCGGGGAATCTCGGAGCGGGTCGGGAGCCCGGCTCCAACCCGCCCACTTCCGGGTTCCCCACAGACGCGCTGACGTGTGCACGCAGCCCCGCATGTGGGACTCCCGCAGGCAATTAAAGCCAGCGGGGTGCCACTTGACAGTATTTATTCTGCTATTTCAGGTCGTTAACAGACCTGATTAAGGGAATATTTCAGGAGGGGTGGGATTTTACAAACAACTGGGACTGTTTCCCATACTGGGGGAAACACTCCCAGTTGAAATGGACGTGTTGCAGCTATCAGCCTGTGGCAGCTGCAGAGGTCCATTTGACAGGTGGGGGGTTGGGGGGAGACCCTCACTCATTGCAGGAGGCCACTCTGTCACTTTGGACAAAGTTTGGCCTCCACCACCCTCCTCCTGACAATCAAATTCACCAACTTGCACACTTACCCCTGGGTCCAGACACATGTACCTACCTTGCGGACCCCCTCAGATGTACATCTATCGGATGGGGGCCGCCATAGTTGCAGTCATGACCTCCTCGGAGGGCGAACAGCATCACCAGCCTCGCCGGCCACGCTGTCCACCTCTGACACGTGGAGCTCCACAACACAGTGCTGTGACACATCCACCTGCACAGCAGGAGGGAGGGCAACCGCAGAGAGAGATGCGTCGCAGAGGGCACTACCCTCGCCACAGAGTCCACAGACCGAGGCTCAGCTTCCTGGACCTCTCTGAGCAGCAGTGCACATGGAGGTTCAGAGTCACTCGACATGTAGTCGTGGACATCTGCAGCCTCCTTCATGCCGAGCTGCTCCCAGTTGGCCCGAGCACCATCTTCTTACCTGTCGCTGTCAAAGTCACCATGCCCTCAACAACTTCTCCTCCGCATCCTTCCAGGGTGCAACCGGGGACATCGCCGACGTCTCTCAGTCGTCTGCACAAAAGAGCCCTGCAAATACACCTACACCCACTTTGCAGTGACACAATGGGTGGCATCAGTTGTGGGTCCTCATAGTGATCCTCAGGAAAGGGCATTATTGCACAAACCAGACAAGATTCGCAAAGACGTGGCAGTAGTGGTGCCAATATAATATATGATGTGAGTTGGTCAGAAATTAAATATAAGTAAAAACCATGACAAACCCTCAAACACCCTTGTGCATCCCCTTCATGCTCACAACACGTTTGTCTTACGCTGCCTACTGCACATATATGATGCATGCCCTGTGGGTGCAGAACAGGTAGTGGCAGGTTGAGTGAGGCTGACCGTGAAAGAGATGCATCAGAGGGTGAGTATGAGATAGAGCCATGAGATTGTATGAGGATTGGGTTGAGTGGTAGTGACGGGATGAGTACTGGCGAGGTGAGTAAGTGCAGGTAAGATGAGGATGAGCTTTGAGTGTGTGTGAGGAGTGATGTGACAGAGTAGTGTTGGCAGTGCAGAAGGAGATGTGGGGTGGGGGGCGGTGATGTGGCAGACGGAGTGTAGGGGAATGAGTAAGTGTACTCATTTTGGCTGACCTGCTTAGGTCATTGCAGTGCCTCCTGCACTGTATACAGCTGCGTGATATGTTGGTGGTGCGGGTGACCTCCTCTGCCACCTCGAGCCAGGCCTTCTTGGTGGCAGAGGCAGGCCGCTTCCTCCCGCCCGCCGGAGGGAAGATCTCTGTCCTCCCCCTCCTCCTCACCCCATCCAATGATACCTGGAGTGAGGCATCATTAAATCTGGGAGCAGCCTTCCGCCTGGGCTGCTCCATGCTGTAATTTTTCCTATTTGTTGCAGTATCAGTCAGTGGAGGACTGCCCCTTTAAATAGAGCTCCTCCAGCTGACAGACCTTACTGCGCATGCGCAGTCCGCCCGCCGCACAGTTTAGCAGCGTGGAACCTGGAAGACCAGGTAAGTGGATCCAATTAGGCTGCGATCGCACGCGGGGCAGACTGATTTCACCGGGCGCGTTACCCACGCGCCCAATCACCCCCCCCCCACCGCAAACCCACAGCCCTCCTACTATCAAGCCGAATATGGCCAATGTGCTACCTAACAACAGGTTATTTTCAATAATATGATAGTCAAGAATTTAATTAACCTTTCAGTAAAAAGTGTTTTTAACTTGTCATACATGAAAATTTGTGTCAATTGATTTATATCTGCAAGTGCACAAATCTGATTACTCACAAGAGATGAGGTTATAAGAGAACTGCAATCAGTGGGCCCTATAAAGCATTTCCCAAAGGCCTTAAGATGTATTCTGAGAAAAAATATTTAAGTTTAATTAGGTAAAGAGGTAAAAAGATGGATGTGATGGAACATAGGAACATGGGGTAAGCCATTCAGCCCCTCGAGCCTGTCCCGCCATTCAATTAGATCACGACTGATGTGTATCTAAACTCTATGTACCTGCTTTGGTTCTGTAATCCTTAATACCTTTGCCTAACAAAAATCTATCAATCTCAGTTTTGAAATTTTCAATTGACCTAGCCTCGACAGCTTTTTGGGGGAGAGAGTTCCAGATTCCCACTACCCTTTGTGTGAAGAAGTGCTTCCTGACATCATCTAAACAGCCTAGCTCTAACTTTAAGGTTATGCCCTCTTATTCTGGACTAAGAGGAAATAGTTCTGTCTATCTACCCTATCAAATCCTTTAACCATCTTAAACACCTCAATTAGATCATTCCTTAATCTTCTATAATCAAGGGAATTCAAGCCTAGTCTATGCAACCTGTCCTCATAACTTAACACTTTTAGCCCCGGTATCATCCTGGTAAATCTGCGCTGCATCCCCTCCAAGGCCAATATATCCTTCCTGAGCTGCAGTGCCCAGAACTGAATGCAATACTCCAGGTGAGGTCTAACCAGAGCTCTGTACAGCTTTAGCATAATTTCCACCCCTTTGTATTCCAGCCCCCTTGAGATAAAGGCCAACATTAGCCTTTTTAAAATTATTTTTTGTACCTGTCCACTAGCTTTTAGTGATTTCTGTACTGGGACCCCTTAGTCTCTCTGCTCATTCACAGTTCCCAGTTTCTCGCCATTTGGAAAATACTCTGATCTATCTTTCTTAAGTTCAAAGTGGATGACCTCACACCTTCCCGCACTGATCTCCATCTGCCACAATTTTGCCCAATGATGCACAATATTTGTTTTGTTGTGGTTTCAGTACAGCTGGAGGCAATGGAATTCTAATTATTCCATTGTTGTGTAATGTGATCTCTGAATAAAGAAGATATTGACAGTGTAAACAAGCTCATTTTCAATGGAAAAAAATCAAATAATTATAATGCAATTTGATGTGATGTCCATGAAATATTATCAAGTTAGGAGAATGTATAAAGTGGGCAATTGTATTGTATTGCTCTTCAATGCATGTTTTTTGTTTTTCAAGATTTTGCATCAGGCCAATTTAGGGGTGGGGGGGGGGGTTGTGGGAAGGGAGTTGTGTCAGGCTTTTTCAAGCACAGCATTTCACATTATTTGTGGAATTTGAAAATTTGAGATGCGGGCGGAAATGGTTAAGATACTCATTATTATACTTTCAATGTTATTTAACTTCCTCACAATATCTTTTCTTGCATAAAATTCATGATCTCAGCTGAGTTCAGAAGAAAACCGTTGGGGAAAATAGCAAAACCAACTGTTCAAAGGGGGAAATAATTAAAATTCTTTTTTATGTAACCCTCAATGGCTCTTACCATTCAAGCCAGGTCCATCACTATTCCCATGGAGGAACATTAAGAAAGATAAATAATAATTTAACATGCGAAACTTGCGTGAAAAATGAGAGCATGAAGAATGATAAGTGAACTCACCTGTGTTATTCATATTATTTACACTTGAACCCATTCACTGGCATTAACCTATAGTTCTGCAAACTATAAACTGCACAACGGATAGCAGTAATGTAGCTTTCTGTTTACATAATGATATACATTTTTGTTCAGACAAAATGAGGTTACATTCATGCTTCATTTTGTAGAGAAAAACTTGTGATTTTAAAATTATTAGTAATTAAACAGAAAAAAATAACATTTAACGATGACTTCAAACACTCACAAATAGATGCAATTGTATTGCTAAAACTAGCTGGTAAAGGGATTGAAGTGGGACTCCTGTGCACCTAAATTTAAGAAGAAATAGCAGCAGCTTACTGAAAATAGCAAATTTGTATGTTTATATTCAGCAAGTGCAGGAATTAGTTGTAAAACTAATAACCCCTAACCATTACAAAGATTCAATTGTTAATCTACAGCAATTTTATTAATCAGCCGTGACATCAGTCATCAAACTCTTCAAAAATTATACGGCTGTTTTATTTACCTTAATATGATGTACAACAACAACTTGCATTTATATAGCGTCTTTAATGTAGTAAAACGTCACAAGGCGCTTCACAGGAGCATAATCAGACAAGAATCGACACCAAGCCAAAGAAGGAGATATTAGGGTGGGTGACTAAAAGCTTTGTCAAAGAGATAGGTTTTAAGGAGGGTCTTGTGCAGGAGTGTTATGCGCGCAAGAAAAGAATCAGGTTTACACAGCTAGGCCATTAGTTTCCATTGGTGTTGAATTTCCCATATGAAGTAGCTTACTTAGCAATTTTGAACAGAGTGCAGACCACAAATATCAAATTTTATAAATTATTAGTTGATCTCCTATAGGTTGCACATGGGGAAACAAAACCAAGTGTAGACTTCAGATAAAATGGGGTTAGAGGGCACGGAATAATTTAATCAGGATGCATAGATATAATTCAGTCCTCATTTTAAAGTCATACATTCAGTACTTATTACATGATACTTCTATTTTACATTATTAATTATATTAATAATAGCAAAAAACAAGACAATTTGGGAATCAGAGAAGTAGTTTGGTTCGAGCATAGGAATTTCTCTGCAGCATAGGTTAAGAAGCTGGGAGATGCAAAACTGAAGCACTACAGTACCACTGCTGCCCAGAGGGTATAATTCCAGCACGACAAGTTTACATATGAAATTCCCATTATAAATGTGGACATGGGAATATAGAATGTGAAAAGTTGACACAAAAATGTGGCAATAACTTGACAACAGGAAGTAAGGTTTTGTAGACAGGAAGTGCATGCAGGTATAAGATTTTTGAATATATTATATGTAGAACAATATTTTAGCGCTTGTAAAGGTTGTTTTGGTTAATAAAAATGCCAGGCAAAACCCAATGGTTGGTGGAATAAACATGGAAGCTGACTCTGTAGCCAAGTGATAGAGCTGTGCAACATTCCATTCCCCCTGTTTGATGGCTGGCAAAGTGGAAGGGGTATATAATGAGGTTATAATAAGGAGGGTGGCCCTGTTTGTCATTCTAGGACACCCTTCCCATAAGACAGCACTGAAGCATGCCTGGAAAGAGGTGAGAAAAATAACTTGAGGGAACAGCTGACCATTGCTGCCACTGACAGTACTACCCTTACAGTCCATGTTAGTTGCAGGCGCCCTTGCAACAGATTATCATTAAATGAAGTAATTCAAGCCTAGTTTTAATATAATCAACTGCAAACTGTCAAACACTTCTGGTGCCAGTAAAAAACCCGACCAGGTAAGTGATGCGAAAATTTGGAATACAGAGGGGAGGAAGCTATCCTTCAGTTGAATTGAGAATTGGTCAGACCCCATCTGAAGTACTGTGTTCAGTTTTGGACAACGCATCTCAGGAAGGATATATTGGTCTTGGAGGGGATACAGCACAGATTAACCAGAATGATAGTGGGACTTAGAGGGTTAAATTATGAGGACAGCTGCATAAACTTGGCTTGCATACCCTTGAGTAGAGAAAATTGAGGGGTGATCTGATCAAGGTGTTTAAAATGATAAAAGGATTTGATACGGTAGATACAGAGAAACAATTTCCTCTGTTGAAGGAATGGAGAACAAGGGAACATTATCTTAAAATTAGACCTAGGCCATTCAGGAGCAAAATCAGGAAGCACTTTTTCAGTCAAAGGGCAGTAGAAATCTGGAACTCTCGCCCCAAAAGGCTATGGATGCTAGGACAATTGGAGCTTTCAAGACTGAGATTAATAGATTTTGTTAGGTAAGGGTATCAAGGCATATGGAGCAAAGGCAGTTAATGGAGTTGAGGTGCAGATTAGCCATTATCTAATTGAGTGGCGAAGCAGTTTGAGGGGCTGAATGGCCTACTCCTATTTCTAATATTCCTATTTGGCGGATAAGTTACACCTACTTTACACTTATTAATTGAGTGTAACAGATTGGAAAATCTACCTTAACATGATCCCTTTCAAAAAGATACAAACCTAAATGGGTATAAACTTAATAGGTACAGGACTTAGCAAAGAACATTTCAACACTGTAGTTAAAGTATCTATTTTATTGCCTTCGACATTGAGAGTGTAAAATAATTCAAGAATATTAAAGTTATAATAACTAATCAATACCTCATGCTAAATGAAATCATGTAACATTAAACCTTATTCATCATCACTCTTTAGATGATTTAATTAACTTCAATATATTACGTTAAAGACTGCTCCTATATTTACAAGCACATTCTGGAACATCGTTCTCAATTATCTTACTGTTGTTATCAGCAAACACAGTCACATTCTGACTATGGTACAAAATGATATCATCAGAACGAATGGTCAAAGAAAGCAATCTTGTACTTGGCATGAAGGCCAAAGCAAGCTGTTACAAGAAAAAACCTGTCTGCTTCTTCTTCTGCCTTGCTTATTTCCCTGCTGATTACAGATTCCAGAACAGTCAGAGCTTTGAAAGTGTAGATGGGACACCAGCCAACACTGTCTTCTTGCTATAATTACACTTTTCTCCTGCCTGGTCATCTTAGATTTAACACTTCTTCTCCCTTTTAACTGAAGCAGACATTTTGATTTAAGGATCTGATCAATGTTAGTTTAAAAAAGCCTTGAAAATTGGAGAGATTAATTCCTGAAGCATAGTTATGGTATATTGACTATACAGTGCACATCCAGATACTGAAGTTGTAAGTTAACACCCCAAGAATTGACAATAGATGGTAATGTGTTTACAAGACATTAAGATACCAGTTTTCAGGCAAATACGCACTATAAACAAAAAATCATCTCTAAAGTCTATGCTGCTGTGATCTAAAGACTCTTACTGTGGGATCAAAAATTCTATGAAATGTTCTGAAATAGATTTAAATTCCTAATCACATCCTTAGCAAACTATATCCTTTTTATGAATATTAATAAAATATTTGAGAAAATTCCCAGAATTCTTTTTAAAAATCTCATCAGCCAAAGAGGCAAAATAATAAAAGCATATCTAATTTCTGAACATTTATAAGAACAAATTGTTAGATTTTGCTCAGTAAACCAAAAGATACTGAAAATATATAGTTAATCTATTAACTAGTGAAGGAAATGAGGTTTATAATGAACCCCATATTTATGAATTTATTTGATTTGTACTGAAAAATCGTTATTTGATTTGAAATAAGTTTTGAAGTGGTAAGGATACTTAAATAACATCTAGATGCAAAGATAACATAATTCCTGAATTAGTTTATTGGGATTTGCATTTGGGAAAGCATTTGCTTTAATCCTGCCAACACAATACAATACGTGTAAGTAAGAGGAGGCGAGGCTCCAATCAGCTCAGATTTGTAACGGTCCACATCAGTGCCCACTCTTCATTTTGAACAAAAGAATGGCCTTCTATCAAATTCAAATAGATGTTGTTCAAAACCGCAGCAAATAGAACCTACTAAAACCGATACAGGCTGCTTCAGTTTATGCAAAGTGAAAAATTAGCTCACCTCCAAGTTTCCATTATACTCCTGAATAAAACCGTCTTAGGCTATCCAAGCTAAAACATAGGAAAACTCATTTTGGACAAGTAAACCGGATATTAATCCCAAATCTGCACATATTCATAGTTTAACTAGCAATTAATTCTTAAAAGCTACAATAATTTCCAAGAATCATTTCACTCATGGGAAACAAGTCAGAAGGTAACCTACCAGTGTGGACTTAACCAGCTATCCACCAGAATTAACTAAATAATCATTTTGAAATAACTGCATGTTTCTTCATCCTTAGTTCTAGATGTTATTGGCAGCCACACTATTAGATTTTGCTCCACATAGTCAGACCTGAAGGCACTGCTCCAAACCACATGTATAAGTAGAGTGACTGCTTAATTATCAGCATTTACCTGAAACATCCATTTACACCGTAAGTCACTCCCATTCACCCATATCTCTGATTAAAATTGTGCATTGTCCCAAAGTTCTCTACTACTGATCCAAAACTGAAATCAGCAACAGATAGCCACACATTTTCTGCCATTATTGGGACACAGTATCACAATAACAGCTGCTATTTTCCGAATGAATTAAAACATTACTCTGTATCATAAATGGTGCAAATTATTCAAAATTGACAAAATAAATACTTTTTCCTCAAAGATTGCATTTCCTTCATTGCAGTAAGTTGTTAAGCTATTTATTGGAAAACTTGTTATTCAGCAATGTTACACATACATAGGGCAGCTGTATTTAAAAATAACAGCAGCATAACTGTTCAGAGGAAGGCTATTTCTTTTGATATATATGGAAATCAATCAAAAACCTTCATTGAGTGGTATGTTCACTCCCATTCCCTACCTAAAATCAGAAGTATAGCAACAAAACAGTATATAGTTCAGTATACTAAAGCAGCAAACTATCACCTGTAAGTAAAACACAGCCTCCCTGGTAATCTGACTCACAAAGCCTAGGCAACTCAGTTCCATTTGCACGTATATTTATTTGGTGGTTTAAAATGCGAAGGCAGTTTCAAGGAAAGCATTGCAACAGGTGGCCAAGTCAATAAATGCCAGCAGTATAGTGCCCAGGAAATGGCTGCAATGCTGCAAGAAATTGAATGATCTCACCAACAGGGGCAACGTAAGCAGGTGCATGGGCATCTATTCTTTATGATCTGCGCTAACTAGCAGAGACATTTTGCAACACCTCTTCCCCATTCAGTACTTGAGAATCTCCCCACACTCCTTTTGCTGCACATTACCACATCTGTGCGTCTTCCACCAAGTCCCTCAACCAACACCCCTCCCTTCAGTACAAGCAGGCAAATGTCAGACTGCTGACATCCACCCCAACAGACCTTTTGCACACTGCACATGTCTGTCTTCACAATCCTGGCAAAGTTTATCCTCACACATGGGATCATTACATTACGTGTCCACATGATCATATTACTGAAGTCAGCTTATTCTTTTGCAAGAGCAGTCTACTCACAGTACGAGGGAGTGGACTGCAGATGGTGGTGGGCCCACTGCTATTCACAAACTGACACCATTTGAGGAGAGGGTCTTGAACATACAGAGGCAGGATATCCTGTAGGAGGTCAGAGATGGGAAAGAAGGAGCACATGTTTCTGCTCAGGGTTTGTATAACAAAGACACTGCTGCCTCCTTGACCCACCCAAAAGCACTAACCATACCAACTGCTTGCCTGGGACAGCTCTATACAAAGTCCTGCAGAGTTCCCTTTCATAACAGCTGCCTCTTTCTGTCTTTGCAGGTGCTATGAATTCAGGACTACCAGAGATACCTTCATGGGTATAATTGTGCCAGTCACTCCCTTAAATGGGCTGAGCTCCTACTCTTTATTGAAATTGATTCCCACTGCTACTTTCCTGGTAGCAAGACCCTGAAGTATAACAATGAAATCCCTTGTGATCTAGACTGGTTTCCATGCCTTACTCATATGTATTCCTTCAATCTCTCTGAAGGTGGACTGAGTTAACACTGGATGAGGTGAAGTTTGGTTGGAAGTGCAAGCTGGATTACCACAGCAGGTAAAGCACAAAGCAATGAGATTGATGAGAGTCATTTGATACAATTGGCACAACTTCTATCAACGCACTATTACCAAAATAAAGATCACGCGAGTGCTAGTCCACTTCGATGGGTCATCTAACCCGACTTATGAGCACAATCTCTCTGTACCATTTCATACCACCCAGGATAGTAGTTTGGTCCCTCTGCAGTCTTCTGCTGCTTGACTCCCTTGGTTCTGTGTTTTGATTTTTAAAAACCTCTCTCACAACCCTCACTGAGATCAAAAAAGGTTTCCAACATCAAGGTACGAAGCGTCCTTCTGAATGAGACATGGTTAATAAATTGTCCATTGTTTTGGGTCTCAGAGAACTCCCCATTATGCTTTATAATTACCATTTGTCTGCCTACCGATCCAAAATTCAGCATGGGGCCTTCTTGGGAAGTTAACGCCCTTTAGGCAAGCCTTTGTTGAAAAACACATTTTAACATCACTTAGGTTGGAGTCCTTTCCATGAAAAATTGCCAAAGAATCCTGAACTGTGACAACAGCTATGGCCCAAGAAGAACCAGCGTCCCTCACAGGAGCAGTTCCCAAGCTTTTCACCTGGACATGCACCTAAATCTCCCAATCACCGATACAGACTGTTAATCCCCAAGGGATTTAGAGAGTCAGTTTGAGCACACCTGAACAGGAGCAAGTAGAAGTGGAAGAACAACCTTGTTGGAGAGTGAGGTTACCTCCTTCCACAGCCGGTGAGGCCAGGACTCCCAATCTCTGAAGCCAGTTCTTAAAATAAGGATGCTTCCTGAGCTTGTGAGTTTTGGAATTTTAAGGGAAGTGACCAGCAGCTTTCAACACACAGCAGATAGGGTGGAAGAGTACTCATGCAAGGCTTTGCAAGTATGCAGATAGCCTTGGAGAAAGATTCAGCTCCAGCGATCTGCAGTGCAGCCCCTCGCACGGCATTCACCAACTGTTAGGAAGGGGAAGGGGAAGGGGAAGTATTGTGATAGCAGGCACAAAGACATGCCAGACTCTCCTGAATGTTCAGACTGCTGCTTTAGGCAACAGTGTAACCTCTACCTTGGACAAGTTATCCGATCAGCTTGGCCGAATGAAGAGAACTAGTAATAGGGTCATTGTTGCCACAGGATCTGATCCCCACACATCAGCAGGCACAGTGACCTGGAGACTACAGACAGGTTGCTGTCTCTCATGATGACAACACTACCACTGCCCTCCACCTCCAGTCTCCAAGGACTTCACAGGAGCCAGAAAGCACATAGGGTTGGGTTAAACCTATAGGAATAGAAGTGCCACAGCCTGAAGCCTCCTTGATCCCAAGTGCCTCTTCTGGAGATGCAGCTGCCAGCCACCACACAATATTCTACCTCAAGACCTTCACTGAGAACATGCTCAAGATTAGGTAGCCAAGCACAGCATTCAGCACCTGTTAGGAAGGGGAAGTATTGTGATAGCAGGTACAGAGACACATTGAATACATGCACAATAAATGACTTTAGGCACCACAGCTGTTGAATGTGGACTGTCACATTTTTCAGGGCACTGGTGAGGAAACAGCAGAGAAGATGCAAGGTGTTTCTGGGACAGCCATTGGAGGTTGGAGGTACTGCATTGTTTTCAACATTGTTGCTGTGAGGGGGGAAGCTAGGATAGTATATTATAGCTCAGACAAAGTTTTCTGTGATCAGGATATCATGAATGCTCTGTCAGCCACCATAGGGTATATCTTCTTCACTTCTTCAGCTGCATCAGGTATCTGTTCTTCAGCCTGCTGCTTCAGCTCCTCAACATGGATGCCTCTTTCCATTGCAGTATTCTTCAGAATGCAGCAAGCTAATATGATGAGGAAGACTTTGGCAGGCTGGTACTGCAGCATGCTCCCAATCACCAGCAGTGCCATTTCATGGTGCCTATTGCTTTTTCTATTCTGGCCTTGTGGAGACATAGGGCCTCATTATATTTTCTCTCAGCTGGTGTGTAGTGATGTTGCAAAGAATCCATCAACCAAGACAGTAGTGAGTACCTTGGATCATAAAGGAGCCTTTACCTGATGGTAATGTGTAAAGAGAGGTCATAAATCAGTGTTTGAGTGTAACAGTGGATACCCCTCTCATGTGCTGAAAAATCTCCCTGGTATCCAAACAGGTTTCATGCTCCTCCTCCAAAAAAATTAGGTACGAAGATATTCAAAAAGGAACCCCAATGGGAAATCTAATTGCAAGCTTCTCCCAAGAGATTGATTTTATTTTCAAATGAGCTGTTTCCCTCAAGATAATAAAAACTTCTTTACCATCAGAATTTCAAAGGCGTAACAATGCCTTCCCACAAGTTTTTAAATGTGCGCCTCTAAATTTTATTTAACAATCCAGCAGGAATGCTATAGTCAGTGATCCAGCAGCCTGTTTTTTTATAGGCTGGCTTTGCTCCTGACCTGCAAGCAGTTGAAATGAAGGAAAGCTGGTCACAGGCAGTAGTGACATAATTTCACCCCAATTATAATCTGATTTGCATGGCAACATTTATGTCAGGCGCATGGAAACATGAATAGTGGAGGCCAATCAGCAGTTTAATCACAGCAGGGGTGAGAAACAAATCTGGCATAGGCACTTTGGATCGTATTTCTTGGGTTTTGTGCCACCAAAATAGGCACATTTGGAGCTCAAAACTCTAGTGAATCAGCCCTATTATGTTTTTATTTGCCAATTTAAAAACAGAATGCTTGGTTCACACTTTATACTTACTTCAATTAAATAGCTCAGCAAGGTGGAAATATCATGGAAAATTACTACATGTCATTATGCTCAGTAACACTACATTGTACAAACTACTCCCACAGCAATTTGTTTTGCACTTTTAAGGCAAAATTTTCGAAACCTCGCCCCATCAGCAGGGCCTCAAGCGGGTTATTGGAAAGTCAGGGGTGTATTGCCCATGGTTTTCCATCTATTGATTGCTAAGGACAGAAAACTGCAGGGAGTGCACTCACAATTTTCCAATAAATCCCCCGCACCTGCAAGAACCCTGTCAGATTTGCAGGAACTCAGCAATTTTACCCCTAAAGTCTTGTACTGAACGTAAGGTCCTTTTTATTTAGGCCTGCAACTTTTGCTTGATAGGTGAGATACATAAATGGAAAACTGTCTCATTTGTAATGGTAGCTTACTTCAATTTCCAATACTAGAAATACGATATATGGAATACTGAATACTTCTCTTTTTTTTTGGTGGGGTGGCGGGGGGAAAGAGGCAGGCAAAGGAGGGTGGTAGAAATACTAATGTATTCTGATATTGAATTATGCTAATTATTTTTTGTATTTTGCTCATTGTGACTATAATTCAACAGTTCAAACTAGCTATTCACTTACTCACTGTGATATGCAAAACCATGAAACTAAAGAAAGTTCAAAAGCTTCCATTTGGATTGCAGGTGAACAATTGAACTGTATGAGCCCTATAAGATGGGAGAACTGGACGCAATGTTGATTTTCAAGTCAATTTGATCTAGGCTGATCCCAGTCCATTAAAAGCTTGGTTTCAGAGTTAATCTCGGTGAGGCTTAGTTTATATTTTTTTAAAATGAACAGTGGAAACCTTCATTATTCAATCAAATCAATGAGAGAATTCAGGCAGAGGCTAACCCAATGAAAACTAATTATCCTTTTATACCTTTTGCCAGCAGATACTGAATTCTGCAGATTAACCTAATAATGCAACTTTACTAAACACAGATTTGTTTTACTCATTATGCATCCTGGATGCTCCACCTCCCTCTGAAATTGGAAGCACAATCACCAATCGTAGTGGACAGTGCATGCATGCAAGAGACATATCATGCATGTATAAATGTATGTGATGTCAGCACTGTGCATCTCACATTTGCAAGTTAGTGGTGTAGCCCAATTTCAAATGGGACTGCATGTGCAGCCAGTAGAAAAGGATCATCCCAAGAAAAGGCAAGAGAATATAACAAGTAATGAAAGGCAATTAATATAAATGGTTACTTTTTTTGCAAAGTAGCTATGTGAAAATATGAAAATTTGATTGGATTATTGAGATTTGCATTTTGAATCAAATGGTCAAAACCAAAATTCAGCTGTCTGACTGGGTGTTTTGAATCTAACAAGACAGCTCCTGCTGGAGGGTTAAACTGGTTACGTGGTTTCACTTTGCATTCGGTTTAAGCATAAATGATTGACACTTACCCAAAATTAAATCAAGACTCCTTGAAACTTCATAATTTATCTCTTATGAAGTAGCATTATTTGAATAATTTCTATTAGTTGATCATATTTTAAAGAAACTATTATGAAACCAGTCCCTACATGCGGTACTACACTTAAATTCTATCTGCCTAGAAACAAAAAGCTTATCCCAATAGTGGACTAAAAATGTTCTGCTAACATTAAGAGGTTAGCAGAAATTCATGTGTTTTTGATTCTATTCAAGGCACTTGAATATTTTGACATTTTTCTGGGATGGAACATTCCAACAGATCACTAGTTGTTCTTGCACCTGAATCAATTATTTCTTGCTTAAACTTATTATATGAATGAATGAAAGAGTATGTCCACATCAATCTAGCAGAGTAATTAATAAGGTAATAATTTATTCAGGTGCTGGTGGTATTGCTTTACTGAAGTACTCATTACACACAGACTGGAAGCAGGAAGAAGTCATTTATTTACACAGGTGTCTTTTTTAAGTCCTAAGCACATTTTAAGGCTACCACCAAACCCAGCCTTACTGCTGTTAAACTATTTCATCCACATAAAGCCCTAATAAAATGGACATTGATTCGGTTAAAAAATGTTCTAAGATTATTGCACTAGGAACAAATACAGATTGGATACATTTTAGATATATTTTTTGACTGGTAAGCTCAATCTCCCCCACATCTCAGAGAAAAAAGTAGTTATTTATATTCATAGAGGCTAAAAAAAGCTGAGCTTCTTGGACCTTTGTTTTTTTAAATTCTAAACCAAATGTTTTTCCAAACTGGTAGAAACAAATATAATTTACTAGAGTATTCTGAAAAAAACTTCATGTTTTATAGCAACATATAATAATGTCAAGCTGGTTAGTGATGTCTCAGTTTCTATCTTTAAATATCTACAAATTCTATGTTTTGATATATAAAGACTTCATTGCACACTATTTGAACATTACAGTAACAAGTTTTTTCCATCTTCACACAGATTTTATAATTTGTTCTTTATTTTGGCTATATTAGGAATGACTAGAAAGAACATAATCAAAACGGTGTTATTCTGATTAGTTGACCTGAAATAAGTTTTCAAATCGATTCTTCAGTAAACTTTTCATGGTTTTGAAACCAATACAGACAGAGAAAATGGCAGCTTGTTGTTGAAACGTTTCATAATTACCATAGCCATACAATGGAAACTACAATCTAGTATTCAATTGAGTCTTCAATATTATTTCAACGGTATTTTATTTACATGCATTTATTATGATTACTTCATTGTCTTAGAATTCTCATAAGCAAAAGTAATGTTTTTTCAGATCAGGAACACACATATGAAAAATCGTGCGATATTGAAATGTAAAGCATTATTATGTAACTCCATGAAGAACTAGCATGTTCTGAGCAATGAGATTAGCTGTGATACTGGTATATTCCTCCTTTACTAAGTTATCAGTTTATTCAGATATCTGTAAATATATGCACACTTGTTCAACCATAAAGCAAATTAGAAACTAACAAAAATATGAGCTATTTGGTCAGTCAGTGTAATGCTTTCCATTGATTAGAAAAAATCAGGAGGATATTGTATGCAGCATGTAACATATCCAGTACATATCTCAATGGGAAAATGTTTCACTGTTCACTCAGTGGCACATTATCCCAGTTACTTTGTGCGCAAGGTCAAATAAGCAGCTTGGGCTTGACTTTTGTGTTGAGCATAAATAAAAGATTGTTGGGAAGAAGCCTAAATTATAACATTATTAATAAGCTTTATTTGAATATTTCAGGTGGCTGGAGGTAGAAATGTTGTGGGCTTCAGTCAAAATACTATTTTACACCTCATAATGAATCAGAGCCTCTTCTACGATATAGAAATACTGTGATCTGTATCCATTAATTGATATTAAAAATTAGGAACCACTTTTTTTGGAATCTTGTGCAAATTGTGCATGGGAGTAAACAGATTGGTAATTGTTATTCCACTTCATATAATTGTACAACAGGAAGTAATCTATGAAAATAATCAATTGAAAAGCCAAAGAATATTTGTTGAAAGGATTCCAGTGTGCTATTCAAGAATAAATGTCGATTACAGTTCAGGCTTTTCCCCTCTAATGCTTTTCCTTGTGCAAATGGCTAGGTGTTACCAATCAGCAGGCCTAGTCTCTGATGAATTACAACTTGTGTTATTATTCTCTTTGGTTTCACATAGCTCAAGTGTAACAATTAACTTTGATTGTAGTAAAGTGCCTATTGGAGAATAAGTACAATGCCCACGATATTTCCTGTCAATTTGGCTGATGGAAAATATATTATTAGACTGTTTTATGTAAGCTAAACTACTCTTCTGTATTTATTTACATTCACAGAAGCAAAAATTTAGGCAACATATTACAACCAGCAGTTCCAAAGCATACAAATTGGGTTGACTGTTCAAAAACAGTCCATGGTTCTTCCAGTTTCTCTTGCCAGTTATTGGTGGTACATTTGTAAGCACCTTTCATATATAATATCAAAGATAAACAATAGGCTGGAGAGCATGAGAAGGTTCTTAAGCTATAAAGATGTTTTTTGCGTTGAAGTTAAAATAAGCTCTTTAAAGCAGACACACAACCAAAATGTTAACAGTCTTCTCATTCTGATAGATAATAAAGTAACTTGCAACTGCTGGCTGCCCATCATAATATACTGCTTGTTTTAATGACTGACAATAATTAGAAATTACATTTTTGCCTGACAAAATTCAGCTCTATTTACATTTTAAACAAACCGGCCTGCCATTAAAGCAACTTTATCTCTTGTCTTCCATTTTATAACAAACAGAGCAGACTTCATTTTAAATCCAACTACTTGAAATTATATGAAACAGAAATTCCTATTTTTGTCACAATCACCTCAGGTAAGATTTGGGTACATTTGATGCATTTGTCAAGAAGTTAGTCATTACCGAGTTTCATATCAACAACACGGAATACAATACTGTCCAAATTGGTTATAACGGTGTCGAATACAGTTGCGGGGCCAATTTATAACAGCCTTGAAATTACATTGTGTGAATATTAGCACACAGATGGGCAAGACTTTCTTAAGCAAATAGTTGTTTTAGCAGAGGGTTTAACCTATTTATTTTAATTGGGTTGATGCCTCAACGGAAGTAATGCATATAAACACACTAAGGTAATAATCTCACAGTGAAATCTGAAGGTCAATGTGTGCAATTTTGGGCACCAAGGGGTGAATTTTAATCTCCAAGAAGGGGCGGGTGGGAAATTAAAATAATAAGATTTTGCAACAATTACTTCTGATTAATAAAGGCGCATTTGGCTGCGTGTGAGTAACCTACTTGCTGGAGGTGGATCAATAATTAGTGCAGATGGGCAAGTACTTATCGGAGCAATTTACGATATGTAAATTAGGTGATTTTAAATTGAATTTATGTGACCTTCAAATTTAACGCCTCCTGCATGGGTTTCCCGGACCGCGGGAATCATGGCAAGTAAAAGGAGGCGAGAAGGGCCGGATCCATGAGGCAAGGGCCTTTATTGCACAGCTTGTGGGCCAGGAGCAGCAGGAGTGATTCCCCGCGCGCGGCTCACCAAGCTTGCTTTTTAAACACCCCGTGATTGTCTGACCCCCCCACCATGATGTTAAAATTGGATAGCCATGTGGTGAAGCTAGAATACTAAAGCATGGGGCTCGATATTAGGAGGGAGGCGGGTTTCCAGTGGGGGGGGTCGAGTGGGCGCATGGGTGCGTGGTTAACGCGCCCAGTAAAATCGGTGGGTTTCCCACACGATTGTAAGTAAATTGAAGCCACTTACCTTGATTTCCAGGTTGGGAAAACTGCGTAGTGGGCGGACTGCGCACCCGCATCATAGGCTGTCAGCTGGAGGAGCCCTATTTAAAGGGGCAGTCCTCCACTGACTGATGCTGCAGAAAGGAGCCAAAATTACAGCATGGGGCATCTCAGGGGGAAGGCTGCTCCCAGGTTTAATGATGCCTTACTCCAGGTCCTACTGGATGGGGTGAGGAGGAGAGGAAGGTCAGAAATCTTCTCCCGGTGGACGGGAGGAAGTGGCCTGCCTCACAAAGGCCTGACTCGAGATGGCAGAGGAGGTCACCAGCACCACAAACATATCACGCACCTGCATACAGTGCAGAAGGCGCTTCAATGACCTAAGTAGGTCAGCCGAAGTGAGCACGCTTACTCATTCCCCTACACTCCGTCTGCCACATCACTGCCCCCACCCCACATCTCCTTCTGCACTGCCAACACTACTCTATCAGATCACTCCTCACACCCACTCAAAGCTCATCCTCATCTTACCTGCACTTACTCACCTCGCAGTACTCATCCCACCACTACCACTCAACCCAATCCTCATACAATCTCATAGCTCTATCTCATACTCACTCTCTGATGCATCTCTTTCACGGTCAGCCTCACCCAAGCTGCCCCTACCTGTGCTGCAACCACAGGGCATGCATCACATATGTGTAGTAGGAAGTGTAAGGCAAACGTGTCGTGAGCATGAAGGGGATGCACAAGGGTGTTTGAGGGTTTGTCATGGTTTTTACTTATATTTGATTTCTGATCAACTCACATTACATATATTGTCACCACTACTGCCACGTCTTGGCCATTCTTGACTGACTTGTGCAATAATGCCCTTTCATGAGGTTCTCCATGAACACCCTTGATGCACCCATTGGCTCACCCTACAGTGGGTGTATGTGTAGTTGCACGACTACTTTGTGCAGGTGCTTGTTGTGCAGCACTGTGTTGTGTAGCTCCACGTGGCGGAGGTGGACGGCATGCCTGGCAAGGCTGGTGATGTTGCTCGTCCTCCAATGGAGTGATGAATGCAGCAATCGAACTCCTCCCCCTCCCCATCCTGACGGTGTGAGTGTGAGGTGGTCCACAAAGTAGGTAAATGTGTTTGGACAGAAAAGTTTAGGGTATGATTTAATAATTTGGAGTGTGGAGACAACGGTGTGGCAGGCATAACTTTGTCTGAGGTGACAGAGTGCCCTGCTGCAATGAATGAGGGTTTACCCCTCACCTGTTAAATGGGCATTTGCAGCTGCCACTGGTTGCTGGCTGCAACACATCTATTTAAACAGGGTTTGTTTCCCCCAGCATGGGAAATACGCTCTGGGTAGTCCAAAATCCGAATCCTCCTAAAATCTCCAACTAATGAGGTCTGTAAATGACCTCAAGTACCCAGATAATGATCTTAAGTGGGATCTCGACGGCTTTGATTGCCGGTGGGAATCCCACACGAGGGCTGCACGCGCACCGATTTGCTTCATTGGGGAACCCGGAAGTGGGCGGGTTGGAGCCGGGCTCCGGACCCGCTCCAGGAATCCCCAATTTTAGAAGCACCCCCCGTCACGAACGCACCCGCTCGGTTGTCCGAAAATTGACCCCATGGTCTTTAGTTGTTTCCAAGTTTTTATTCATAGAGATTCCCCTTACACACATACACACCTTAGCTAAGCTCTCCTATAAAAAGGATACAAGAGAACCCCTAAATGATACCCACCACCTGAATACAATTAACACTCATTGATATAAATCATACAATTAATACAGGATGTCTGATGCACCCCAACCCACCCCCACAATGTCCGACATCCCCCACCCCCCACTATCGGCCCCCCCCATCCAAACCCCAAAGACACTATTTCTCCCCGACCTCTCCCATCCAAACCGCAAAGACACCGATCTCTCCCCGACCACCCCCATCCAAACCCCCAAGACTCCGATCGCTTCCCAGCTGCATTCCCCCCCAACAGGCAGTGAGCCTGTCAACTTGGCAGACTGTCGGGCTTGAGACCTGTTGAAAAAATTTTAAAGACTTTCTACCATTAAAATAGTCACGATGTGCGGGAAACCCTTACTTCCAGGTTTCCCGTTCAAAAATCCTCCCCCCATTTTCTTCCTAGCTCCAAGATAATAACCAGACCCATATCTTCCATTGGAGAAGGTTCAATGAAAAATTACAAGGATGATTACCAGATTTCAAATTTTTAAATTAATTATAGCAATGATTCAGAGAACTGAGCTTGTTTTTATTGCAGAAAATCAGATCAGAAGGGATCGTGATCCTAGTCCTTATAATGCCAAAAGGTACGGATAATGTGTCTGTAATCAACTTAAACCATAATTGCAGAACTAAAAGACAAGTACAAAATTGGTAAGCCTCAAGCGGTTAGAGATTAGAAGGGTATTTTTTGTAGATTGTAGATATGTGAAATAGGCTGTCATCAAAAGCAGATAATCCTATGAAGTCACTTAAAGAAGCTGGATAAATATCTGATTAACAACAGGAGTGAGATTATAAAGATAATTATAGGATAAATGATCAAAACCCAATGAAATACCATGGGCTCGATTTTACCGGCGGGTTCCGGGTGCGTTCCCGGCGGGGGGGGCGTTGAAAATCGCGATATCCAGGCGCGTCACCGGATCGCGCCTCGATCTCGCCCACTTCCGGGTCCCGCGCCGACGTGCGGGTTTGGTTGCGCAGCCCCCGCTGGTGGGAATCCCGCAGGCAATTAAAGCCAGCGGGATGCCACTTGAGTGTATTTACCTTGCTTGTTGAGGTCATTAAATGACCTGATTCAGCTGTCCTAATAGGAAGTGTGGGATTTTATTACCTTCAACTCAGACTGTTTCACATACTGGGGGCAACAGTCTCACTCCAACCGGACGTGTTGCAGCCAGCAGCCTGTGGCAGCTGCCAAGGTGCACTCCACAGGGTGGGGGGAAGCCCTCACCCATGCAGGAGGCCATCGCGTCACATAGGGCAACCCCTGCCCTCCACCACCCCCCTCCAAGCCAGAGGAAACACCGACGTGAAACCGCAGCTCCAGTGCGAGGAACCACCTACCTACCCTGCACAACCCTTCAGACCAACACCTGCCAGACGGGTGGTGCGTTGACATCCTCGGAGGACGAACAGCATGACCAGCCCCAGCAGCCTCACAGTCCATGCCGTCTGCCCCAGCGACGTGGAGCCCCCCAACACGGTGCTGTGGCACATCCACCTGCACAGCAGGAGGGAGGGCAACTGCAGAGAGAGATGCGTCGCAGGAGGCACTACCCTCCGCACAGGGTCTACAGACCAAGGCTCAGCTTCATGGACCTCTCCGAGGAGCAGTGCATACGGCGGCTCAGAGTCAATCGCCAGGTAGTCGCCGACATCTGCAGCCTCCTTAACGACGAGCTGCTCCTGGATGGACCAAGCAGCTTCTGCATACCATTCGCCATCAAAGTCACCACTGCCCTCAACTTCTTCGCATCCGGATCCTTCCAGGGTGCCACCGGGGACATCACCGTGGTCTGTCAGTCGCCTGCACACAAGTGCATAAGGCAGGTCTCCAATGGGTTGTTCCGCAGGGCCTCGCACTACATCAAATTCGCCATGGACGAGCGCAGCCAGATGGAGAGGGCGGTTGGATTCCATGCCATGGCTGGCTTCCCACGGGTACAGGGTGTAATCGACTGCACCCTCATCGCAATACGGGCACCTCCGCATGAGCCAGGGCTGTTCATCAACAGGAAGGGGTATCACTCCATGAACGCCCAGCTCATTTGTGACCACCGCCAGAGATTCCTACACGTGTGCGCCAGATACCCCGGCAGCTGCCACGATGCCTTCGTCCTCAGGGAGTCCACCGTCCCGCCCATCTTCCACGCACCCAACGCCGCCAATGGCTGGCTCCTCAGCGACAAGGGGTATCCCCTACACACGTGGCTCATGATGCCTCTGAGGAACCCCAGCACCGAGCCGGAGCGTCGGTACAATGACAGCCACATTGCTACCAGGCCTACAATTGAGCAGACCATAGGGCTGCTCAAGATGCGCTTCAGGTGCCTTGATCGTTCTGGGGGAGCGCTCCAATACACACCATTCAGAGTGGGACGAATCACAGTTGTCTGCCGTGCCCTGCACAACATGGCCCAACAGAGAGGGGTGCCGCTGGAGGAGGCCCCATCCACACCTGCCACCCACATTGAGGACGGCGATGAGGACGAGGAGGTGGAGGTGGAGGAGGTGGAGGAGGAGGAGGAGGAGGAGGGGGAGGAGGGGGACGCGCCAGAGGATGATGTGCGACCCATGCGCCGAACCCCGACTCACCGGGATGCTCGCCGGGCCAGGGAGGCACTCATATGTCAATGGTTCTCCTAGAGTCAGACAGTGCGAGGCGTTCGCATCTCCTCACCTGCACATGCGAGGGGCCATACCAGCCCCCTCCACTGACGAGTGTTGCCAGTACTCCTGCACCCACAGCAGTGTGCCCAATGGGCGGCAGCAGGTGTCCGCCGTCATGATGGGCTGCACGGAATGCACCTATTGCACAGGCCACAGAAGAATGGACAAGAGGTGGCAGGAGTGGTGAGAACGATAGTGTTTAATATGTACAAGGTGCAATACTATAAACAAAAGGTGTACAAATTAACAGACACCCTGGTGCATTCCCTTTGTGCTTATAACGCCTTTGGATTTCTTTTCCGGGTACCCCTACGTGGTGCTACCCCTGTGGCTCCAGCAGAGGTCGTGGCAGGTTGCTCCTGTTCTCGCCTTGACCGGGTAGATGCTGTGGGCGGACGGCCCCTGGGTTTCGGTGCCCGTGAGGGCACCTCCACAGACTGCTCCTCCTGCACCTGTGCAGAGGCAGACTCGGCCACCTGGAGAGGAGACACCATTGCGGGTACTGGTTGAGAGGGGGGCAACGGGTGGGACGTGGGGGCACCTTGAGAAGCGTCCTCGCTTCCATGTCCCCGGTCACCATCATCCCTCTCGTCGCCTCGGCCCACATCACCCCTTCCACCCTGCTGGACGACAGTTTGGATTGCACGTGAGGCCTTGCAAGGCCACCCCTAGTGTATCCGTCAGCCTATTTATGGCGGCGGAATGTTGCTCACCCTGAATCCGAACAGCCGTTGTCAGGGCCTGCACGGACTCGATGTGGAGCTGTGCGTGACGCTCGAGGGAGGCTAGCCTGTCCTCCACCGCAGACGCTCCCGCACCTACCCGATACACTATGTCGTCGGTACCCTCCTGTGCCTGCGCCACCAATGCCTGCATGCAGGAGTTGGACTCCTCCATCGCCTGCGCAATTGTGGACAATGCGCGCGGCACCTCTCCCAGTACCTCGGCAATTAGCTGGTGCCCCTCGACGACTCTCCTTTTGACTGGTGGCCCCCTGGATTCAGCATCTGGGTCCGGCTGAGCAGAGCCTGGAGATGAGTGCTCCCACCGACGCGGACCCTCCGCGGCTGCCCCTGCCACCAGGGTCTGCTCATGCTCACACGTGCGCGGTGAATCACCAAGTGCTACCCCAACTAGTTGGCGAGGGGGACCCACCGAGGTGCGTGTCTCTGTGCTGGTGGATGGTTGGCTCATATGTGACGATGCACCCTCAGAGACCGGCATGTCCTCTGAGGAATCGCCCTCATCAACCACAGCGCTCGCAGACGGCCCTGCAAGAGAACAGAGGGCACTATGAGGCATGTGCACAAACGTTACGGTGCGCCTGATGCCAGGTGATGATACGGTCACTCGCAATCATGAGTGTTGAGTGTCAGCTTTCCCTTACCGGCCGTTTCCGCAGCGACAGACTCGCCATCCGCAACAGAGAGGCAATGTTGCGTGCCGGCGAGGTCGAGTGCCTCCACCTCTGCATCGGTCAGATCGACCACGTGCGGCGGGCCCCCTCCGGTGCGGGCCCTTTCTCTGTTGTTCTTGCATCTCTTCTCCTGTCAAGGCAAAACACAGATGCGTGAGTGGGTGCGTATTGCATAGTGAGACGCATCAAGCATCAGTGTGGGTGGGTTGAGCGTGGGGCAGATGGATGGGAGGATGCGTGTGCCACATGCCCATCCCATTGCATGGGGATTGGGGTGTGTGGTAGTGTTCGGGTGGGGACAGGGACGGTGGGGACTTGCGGGCACGGCGAGGATGGTGAGTGAGTGGCTGTGAGGATTGCTGCGGGAGCACTGTGGTGGCTCTGCAGGAGGGGTTGTGATCTGTTTGGCGTGATGGTGGGGACGGGTTGTGGGAGGGTGCATTGGTTTACTCACCTTGCCGGACCTAGTGAGGTCATTGAACCGCTTGCGGCACTGCTCCCATGTCCTGGGGGTGTTGGCCCTGCTGCTGACCTCCGCCGCCACCTCTGCCCATGCCTTCCTGGTGGCGGAGCCAGGGCACTTGCGTCCGTCAGCAGGGAACAGCGTGTCCCTCCTCCTCCTCACGCCCTCCAGCATCAGCTGCAGCGCGAGGTCCGAGAAGCGTGGCGCAGCCTTGCCCCTGGGTTGCGCCATTCTGTTTTGCCTCTTGATTGCAGCAGGAGGGGCTTTGGGGGACTGCCCCTTTAAGTGGAGCTCCTACATCGCGTAAACGGTAGTGCGCATGCGCAGCCCGCCGGCACGCAGCTGGGGAGCGAAGAACCCGGAAGCAGGGCTTAATTTGATCAATTATCCCGCGATCGCGCGGGGGTGCACTCAATTAGCCGCCCGCGTTTTCCACGCTCCCAGAGGACCACCCACTGGGAACCCGCAGGCCTGCTAAAATCGAGCCCCAGTACTGATGATGCCATAGGAATGTGGAATACAACTATTCAGGGTGAATAACAAAGATCCTAACATTAAGAGTAACGTTCACTATATTAATTCTACACAAAAAGGAAATGAGTTAGGTGAATCCAATAACGGAGACTAAAATTCAACGGTTTCAGTGATTTGGGGTGATTAACCATACATAATTCTTTGAGATGCAGTGAAACATAAATGCCAGAATATTTCTATCATTGGAAGGACAAACATGAGGGAGTAAATGCCAAAGTCTGGATGGTGCTTGGTTTTAGAAAAAATATTTTTGTAAACTAAAATGAATCCATAGGATTAAATAATTCAGATAAAATGGGTCCAATAGCTTTCGGATAGTTATAGAGAGGACGACATCTGAAATGCCCACCTGTGGCTTGATAATTAATCCAAATAAAAGAGATAAGAATCCTACCAGCATGCACCTCTGTTGATCTAAGACCACATCGTCAGTGCTCACAGTATTTAAACAGAATTGTTATACCTATTTAATTAACTGTTCTCCAATGTCAAATCAAAATTTAAAGAGCATTCTCCATTCTATTCTATTGTAGGCTTCCAGAGTGTCTAATGAAAGAACTAAGGCAACACGTTGTGAGAAGATAGGTATTCAGCACAATAAATTATAAGAGACCCTACAGCCTTCTCTTGATGCCAGCAATCGGTCTCCGGCTGCCCGAACTTCATTCCCCCCACCCCCCGCCCGGCCGGCCAGCTGCCGCTTTGTGCCCGAAACGGGCGAGCAGCTGATCATTGCCATTCAAATGAGGTCAGGCAGTTAAAATCTGCGGGATTGCTGTTCGCTCCCGCTGGCTTCCTGTGGGAGTAAAAACGGCCCTTATGTTTTTGTTTGCAAGGAGAAATAGTTTTAAACAAGGCAGATATGCAAAGAATCGAGGGTGTTTTAAATCAAGTTTTATTAGTCAGCAACTTGTTGCCAAGGCCCGGCATTTAGATTGTAAAATTCTACCAGCTACTTATACTTTGGGCATATTCTGCAGCACACTGAGTAAAAGATGCTTGTCATTTATCGCTTTCATTCCATGTATAAACAGAGGAATACAATCCTGAACACATATTTGCCTTGAACCATCATAAGCAACACAGCATTCAAAATGATGTCTCCATTAATTATACCCGTTGTTATGCATTCTTAAACTTTATAATTTCAAGCAAACAATTAGTCTGGTCTAAAAGGCAGAACTTGACCTATTTCAGCAGGGATCATTAAACTGTCCTAGAAAAAAATGTCCATCAGAAACAGCAACAATTCTGCCTGTTTCTAAGATTATGAACTATAGCTCCATAGTAATAAAACACACAAAAAAAATCTTGGGAAACTAAGGCTGGAGTTATGTTACAGCTAAGAATCGCACTACCAGCAGGCTCTATTAGAATTAACAGTGAGCTGAATCTGACTGGCACCCAGATACAACAAAAACAGAGCTCTATATGTGCTATTTGTTGCATGCACAGAGCTCTGCTGTCCCAACAGCTCATTTTTAAGTTTAGGAGAGAGCAGCTGGAGCATCTATTTTTTCCTAATACTAAAATCATTCTGGTCAAAGTTTTAAAAGTTCACAGGAGGTCAAACAGACTGTTAGGGCACATTTAAAAAGTAGCCTCACACCAGGCTAGAGTTTTACTGCAGCCATTGTGCTCTTGAAGAGATGTGAGGTGCTCTCGAGAGGGGAAGATTTCTGGGTGCAAAACCCGGAAGGTAAGTGAGCGGACAGATCACGACCTTAATGAGGCTCATCAATTTCACTTCCGGGTTTCGTGCCCGGCAGCCAGCCTGATTGACAGGCTGGCTGGCTGTCAGCCAGGAAGGTCTGCTGCAGCAGTTGGCAGCCGGGGATCAGAGGAAGGAGGGATCATAGGCCGGGGTGAAGATCGGGGGTGGGGGGGGCAGGCTGAGGAAGAGATCGGGGGTAGCTGGGGAAGAGATCGGGGAGGGGGGCTAATGAAAAGATCAGAGGTCTCTAGAGGTCGCATAAAGAGCTGGAGGTAGGTGGTGGGATCCACCAACAGAGTGGGGTGGCCAATCACAGGGCTCCTGTCGGCCAGGTGAGCTTGTTGGGCCTGGATGGAGCACTCCTGCTCCTCCGGGCCCACAAGCAGTGCAATAAAGGTACTCACCTCATGGATCTGGCCCTTCCCGCCTGCTTTCACCTGACGTGAATGGGAAGCAATGGGAAACTTGAACAGGTAAGGTCAAATTCATTTTATTATTCCAATACACAAAATATTAGGTACCTCAAGTATCTCAATGAGGTACATTGCCCTTTTAAGTATCGGCCTGCTGGCTTTAAGTGTGGGTGGGACTTCCTGGTGTCTGCTCTCCACACGCAGACAAACCTGCCTGGGTTAAACCCAGTAGCAGGTTGGAGCTGGGATGCGGTCCTGCTCTGAAAACGGAGGATTTTTACTCCCCACCCACCCATTCTTGGGGGTTAAAATTTACTCCCAGGTGTCAGATTGGAATTCAACACATCAGTTATGCATCTATTTTGCATGTTGATGCACACCAAAATCAGTTTGCATTGTCACAGGAGTGCTATTAAACTGTGATCCAAAGTTTACCACAGGGAATATTGTGGATTCTTATTTTTTTTAAAAAAACATTTAATCATCTGATTACAAAGGGTGTTGTTTTCATTAACTTTAATCAGATACTGTGAATCTGATAGTTTACAATATATTCCCCTGTTTGTTGACATCCATTAACCAAACTTGAGGCCAGAAGGAGCAGCAATCTATTCTTACTTTAAATCATACGTTTTGTATATTTAATGACATAAAATAGACTCCAAAGGCTATGGTTATATCAAAAGTTATTTCTTCCTGCAAATTTCATCCCACAATCATTTGTTTTTTTCTATATAAAAACAAAACAAATTTACTGTATCATGTACAAGTAATAGCTTGTAACAAAATTTATATATCTCCAAAAATATATACAAGTAATAAAACCATAAGGTGTTAGTAACTAAAATTTGGCAGTGGGCATTATCAAACATGTCCACTGTGATGTGGGCCATGATTTTTACTTGGAGCCGGGAAGAGAGCGGGTGCGTAGATTTTCTCGTGGTAAACCCGGAAGTGAAGTGAGCGTGTCGGATCTGCAATCGCAACTCAATTGAAGACAATTATTTTTGCTTCTGGCTTTCGCGTCTCCAAGCTGCGCAGTGGGCATACTGCGCACCCACATGATGCAATCTGAAGTCCACTATTTAAAGGGCCAATACAAAAATGGATTTTGGAGAGGAAGGAGGAAATAAAGGTATGGATTCCAAGAGAACAAAAGCAGTACCCAGGTTCTCGGATGCTTCATTTGAAATACTGCTGGGTGCAGTGAAAACCAGGAGGGAAGTAATTTACCCAAGTGATGGGAGGAAGAAACCTGGTTCTGCCACCAAGAAGGCATGGCTGGAGGTGGCAGAAGAGATGACCAGCAGAAGAACGGTACACAGGTCTTGGCTGCAGTGCAGGAAGTGGTTTAATGACCTAATCAGGTCAGGAAAAGTGAGTACAGTTGCTGATTCACCCACATCCTGTGGTGTACAACATTCCCCCCCACCTTCACTCTGTCCTGCCAAGCCTACTCCATCACGTCACTCCTCACACCCACTTAAGTTTCAGCAGCAACCATTCTTCACTTTGTATGCACTTGCTCACCTCTCCATTTATGCACCCACCACTGCCACTCACCCGAATCCTGACTCAACGTGATGTATCTGTCTGATAGTCATGCTCACCCAATGCGCTGTATCCATCGTGTGAATATGTGACCTTCAGTCACTCACAAGTCTGTTCTTTCACCCCTTGTGGGAGATGAGAGCGCAAAATGCAAGGGAGAGAGCAAGGACTGGCGGTGGACCTCCACAAAGAGTTCAGTTGACAGATGCAGAGGAGGTGGCCATGGAGATAAGTGGGACATCTGCATCCCTATCCATCAGAGATGGAGAGACTGGGAGAGACATCTTTCACAAACATGCTGACTTTACTTCATCAATGACTGAACTATGAGAAACCTGAATATGGTGATTGGCAAGATTGTTACGTTGCCAAGACTAATTCATAAAGCTTTCTTTTGTCTTCCAGGGCCTTCACGCGTACAAGACGAATGTGACGAGGTGGATGACACCGATTCCTCAGAGGACCTCATTCCTTCTGAAGGTGCACTGTCACATGACATACAGCTATGCACCAGCCTGGATACTTGCATTTCGGTGGGTCCTGTTAGCCAAATAGTTGGGTTGTCACCTAGTGATTCACAACTCAGAAGTGAGCACAAGCAGAAACTGGTGGCAGGGGCAGCTGTGGAGAGGCCACATCGGAGGGCACACTCCTCTCCAAGCTCTGCTCAGCTGGACACAGATGCTGAACCCCAGGGACGATTGTTGTGAATGAGAATGATTGAGGTACAGCTGCACCTTTGCGAGGTCCTGGAAAATGTGCCATGCACACTCTCCACAATAGCGGAGAGGATGTAGGAGTCCATCTCCTAATTGCGAGAATGTCTGCCATGGAGAGAGTGGCCGCCTCCATGCAGCTTCAAGCCCGACTCTCAAATGAGTCTACGCAAGCCATGACCACGGCCATGCATATTTTGGAAGCCAGCACGTCTGTCGCCTTAAACAGGATGACAGATACGTTATCTGTGGTCTTACAACGCGGTACATATGTTCACCAAGCTGCTATCCAGCTCCCACGACTCATTCGTTGCCCACCCCTCAACCAGTACTCGAAATGCTGCCTCCTCTTCCGGTGGCCGAGTCTGCCCTTGCACAGGTGCAGTTGGGGCATTCTTTGATGGAGCCCTCAAGGGCTCCAAAATGCAGAGGTTGTAGGCCAAAAGCAGTCAAGGCAGGGATTTGAGCAGCCTGCCACTACGTCTGCTGAAGCCACAGGGGATGCACCATGTAGAAGCAGTCAGAACCGTGAGTTCAAGCAATTGTAGTTCACCAATGGTATGCACAAGGGTGTATGAAGAAATGTTATGTTGTTAAGTTTCCTTTCTTTTATATTGGCATATTAAATGTATTAATTAATACCACTTCCACATCTTGGTCGTTATTGCGTCCCAAGTGTTAAGTCACCCTTTCATTTGCTTCATGATCAATGCCAATACATGACGGTACCCATTGGGCGGATGTGCAATGGGCGTTTGCTTGGTTGAAGGACTGTTTTGTGCAAAAAGTGGGGGGGGGGGCGGGGGGGCGAGGGGATGGTTGTTGGTGGTGGTTGTGCCAGTGCCAGCCTGAGTATCTCAATGTGTCTCTTTTGCCACTGTTATTAAGAGAACTTGTGAGAAATGAGGGCATCCCTGGCAGTGATGAATGCGCCTGGTCTGGTGATGGGTACACCATCATATTCCTCCTCCTCGATTATTCTGGAGATCCTCGCTGATGAGTATTGAAGGGCACCTCCGGACTTATCCAGGCACCTGAAGCGCATCTTCAACATGCTTATGGCTTGCTCAGTGACACACCTGGTGGTTATACGGCTCTAGTTGTATCACTCGTGCCTCGTTATGGGGTTCCTCACAGGTGTCATGAGTCAAGTTTGCATGGGGTATCCCTTGTCTCCTAAAAGGGATACCCTTAAGTCTGACTCCTGTTTGGAAGAGGTCTGGAATGTTGAATTGACGCAAAATGAACACATCATGACAGCTGCCAGGGAATCTGGTGCACAACTGTATAAATCTCTTCCTGTGGTTGCACACCAGTTGTGCATTGATGGAGTGATAGCCCTTTCAGTTCATGAAGACCACTGGCTCATGTGGTGATCCTCTGATTGCCACGTGTGTGCAATCAATTGCGCTCTGCACCTGTGGAAAGCCAGCCAGAGAGGCGAAACGTACTGCCCGCTCATTCTGGCTGTTGTTGTCGCGAGGGAAGTTCACGTAATTGGATGTCCAGGAAAACAACCCATCCTTCTCCTACCTTATGAGCTTATGTGCAGATGATTGACACACTCTGGAGATGTCACCAGTGGCGCCCTGGAAGGACCAAGAAGCAAAGAAATTGAGGGCAGTGGTTACTTTCACTGCAACAGGCAATGCATGGCCACCAGACCCAGCAGGGAGCAGCTCTTCTTGAAGAAGCGTGCAGACGTCTGTGACCACCTGCTGACTCAATCTCAGCCTGCGTAGGCACGATCCTCAGAGAGGTCCAGGAAGCTCAGCCTCTGCTGGGATACCCTCTCACGTGGGTAGTGCTTCCTACGACCTTGGCCCCTCTGTTGCTCCCTTATCTGCTGTTCTCCAGGTCCTTGTTGCGCACCTCTCTCTTGTGCAACTGCAGATCCCAACACAGCACGACGTGGCTGCCGTGGATGGTCATTTACCTCCAACTCAACTGTCCTCTGGAATACATCCATTGCGCCCCCCCAATCCTGATCTTATCAGTTTGAGAGGCTCCAAAGTTTTGTTAAAGATGTCTCATCACAAGAACTCTCAGTCTCAACACAAGAACTCTCAGCCAAACGTTTGCTTAAGAGAACTGAGAGACCAGCTGCAATATCTGAGCTTAAATTGAGATGTGTTAGTCACAGGTTTAAAAGCCCAAATCAACTTCGGCATGACTCTCACCTCCGTTTCACTGGCGAGATTCAGAAGGCTTGGGAAACCCGTGCAGGAGAAGTTAAATTTGTTTCTGTTTAAGAATCAATTTAAAAATACCTACCTTGACTACCTCAATGATCGCGCTAAGTACCCATCTGCCGGCAGTAATTGGGGATGCGACTTCCGGGTTTCAGCTACGCGCGCATTCAAACAGGCCCCCGGAAGTGGGCGAGTTGGATCCCAGATGTGGTCGCACTACAAAACCCAATGATTTTCACCCGCCCCATCCCACCCGTTCTTGGAGGTTAAAAGGTCCCCCTGGTGTTCTGATTTCACATCAACTTCACATTAAGATAATTCAAAGTCACTTTTTGCAGTTAAAAAAGATAGAATTATCTAGAATTTCAATTAAGTAATGTCAATAACACAAAGTGGGAAATCGGTGTTAAAAAATTGAATTATCTATTAATTTGAATTGTGATTTTGAGTTGAGAGTAGATTGCATTTTACTCACAATACCAACAGCAACAAAATGTGCTTTGTCCACTGCACATTTTGAGGAACCAAAGAGCATAAAACATGGATTCACAGATTGTCCTGTTGAATAAAGCATAGAGATACCAACCAAGCTCTCCTTCATCTTTTAGGCATCAAAATAGAATACGGTCATATGAGTAATCTAAGCATAATAAAGAACTCAATAAATATACAATAATGATACAGCTGAAGCTAATAAATCTTACACATCAATAATCTATATTGTGCCTCTGGCACAATTACCTAAATGAAAATTATACTGCTCTTGCACAATAGTGTAATACCATTTAAAAATAGAACAAGTAGTGTTTACTGGGAATTATTAGTTGTGGCTGAAACAAATTGAACATTTTCTTTCCAACAAACTTAAGAAAATGAATAGGTTTACAATTCAGCAGATTTTCATCAGATGTCAAAGGCACACCCTTTCATAAAAAAGGAACTTGTGACCACTATCTATATATATTTATAATGCTTTTAAACGGTAGTCATTAATCTAACTTTCTCAGGCTTCAGGGACTTCAGAAAACACGGACACAAGTATCATAAGGGCTCCACCCCCAGACTAAAGACATGCGAATTTCCTGCAATTACACTGGTTCAAAATGGGTGTCAAATTAAGGCCAGGAGGAAAGTGTCATTTTTCTGGTGTTTCATTGATTTTTGTTGACAGATTTTTGAAAAACTAATCCTCAGAAACCTGCACTAGATTTTCTTTGCATGCATTTTTTGACATCAGTAGAAGTCACATTAAAAATTTTAAAACTTCCACAATTGCAGGATCTTAAAACTAGTGGCCCAGAGTTCCTGCAAGATTGTGCTGGTTTTTTCAGCGCAATCCAGCCGAATCAGCACAAAACATCGCGGAATTTCGATTTACGCTGAGCATAATTTACGCCCGGTGTAATTTGATGTTTTGCGCTAGCTAAAAAAAAGCCTTGAAACTAGCCCCCGCCCACAAAACTGGCCACGCCCTCCAGTGCGAAACAATGAGGATGGTGAGTTTCCACCAGTTGTGACAGCCTGCGGCCGTTCGAGGAGGGTTTTAAAATTAAGCTGGTTTTCTTAGGTGCAAAGGCACTAGTAGGCATGGTTTAAACATTTTTAAATATATTAAAAAATATTAATTTACTAAGAAACTGAATAGTGCGCACCATTGAAAGTAGTAAATGCTTCAGTAGAGTATTTTTTGAGTCATTTCAAAGATTTTAAATCAGATTACTGGCCTGGACTAAAATCCAGAGTCATGAGTTCAAATCCCGCCACGGCAGCTGCCGAATTTAAATTCAATTAATTAATTAAATTCAATTAATTAAATAAATAAAAAATCTGGAATTAAAATACTAGTATCAGTAATGATGGCCATGAAACTACCGGATTGTCGTAAAAACCCATCTGGTTCACTAATGTCCTTTAGGGAAGGAAGCCTGCCGCCCTTACCCGGTCTGGCCTATATGTGACTCCAGACCCACAGCAATGTGGTTGATTCTTAATTGCCCTCTGAAATGGCCCAGCAAGCCACTCAGTTGTAAAATCTCGCTACGAAAAGTCATAATAAGAATAAAACCGGACGGACCACCCGGCATCGGACCACAAGGCACCGGACATGACAACGGCAAAACACCAAGCCCAGTCGACCCTGCAAGGTCCTCCTCACTAACATCTGGGGACTTGTGCCAAAATTGGGAGAGCTGTCCCACAGACGAGTCAAGCAACAGCCTGACATAGCCATACTCACAGAATCATACCTTTCAGCCAACGTCCCAGACTCTTCCATCACCATCCCTGGGTATGTCCTGTCCCACCGGCAGGACAGACCAACCAGAGGTGGCGGTACAGTGATATACAGTCAGGAGGGAGTGGCCCTGGGAGTCCTCAACATTGACTCTGGACCCCATGAAATCTCATGGCATCAGGTCAAACATGGGCAAGGAAACCTCCTGCTGATTACCACCTACCGTCCTCCCTCAGCTGATGAATCAGTCCTCCTCCATGTTGAACACCACTTGGAGGAAGCACTGAGGGTAGCAAGGGCACAGAATGTACTCTGGGTGGGGGACTTCAATGTCCATCACCAAGAGTGGCTCGGTAGCACCACTACTGACCGAGCTGGCCAAGTCCTGAAGGACATAGCTGCTAGACTGGGCCTGCGACAGGTGGTGAGCGAACCAACACGAGGGAAAAACTTACTTGACCTCGTCCTCACCAATCTACCTGTCGCAAATGCATCTGTCCATGACAGTATTGGTAGGAGTGACCACCGCACAGTCCTCGTGGAGATGAAATCCCGTCTTCGCACTGAGGACACCATCCAACGTGTTGTGTGGCACTACCACCGTGCTAAATGGGATAGATTCAGAACGGATCTAGCAGCTCAAAACTGGGCATCCATGAGGCGCTGTGGGCCATCAGCAGCAGCAGAATTGTATTCCAGCACAATCTGTAACCTCATGGCCCGGCATATTCCTCACTCTACCATTACCAACAAGCCAGGGAATCAACCCTGGTTCAATGAGGAGTGTAGAAGAGCATGCCAGGAGCAGCACCAGGCGTACCTAAAAATGAGGTGCCAACCTGGTGAAGCTACAACTCAGAAGCAACATGCTATAGACAGAGCTAAGCGATTCCACAACCAACGGATCAGATCAAAGCTCTGCAGTCCTGCCACATCCAGTCGTGAATGGTGGTGGACAATTAAACAACTAACGGGAGGAGGAGGCTCTGCAAACATCCCCATTCTCAATGATGGCAGAGTCCAGCACGTGAGTGCAAAAGACAAGGCTGAAGCGTTTGCAACCATCTTCAGCCAGAAGTGCCGAGTGGATAATCCATCTCAGCCTCCTCCCGATATCCCCACCATCACGGAAGCCAGTCTTCGGCCAATTCGATTCACTCCACGTGATATCAAGAAACGGCTGAGTGCACTGGATACAGCAAAGGCTATGGGCCCCGACAACATCCCAGCTGTAGTGCTGAAGACTTGTGCTCCAGAACTAGCTGCGCCTCTAGCCAAACTGTTCCAGTACAGCTACAACACTGGCGTCCACCCGACAATGTGGAAAATTGCCCAGGTATGTCCTGTCCACAAAAAGCAAGACAAATCCAATTCGGCCAATTACCGCCCCATCAGTCTACTCTCAATCATCAGCAAAGTGATGGAAGGTGTCGTCGACAGTGCTATCAAGCGGCACTTACTCACCAATAACCTGCTCACCAATGCTCAGTTTGGGTTCTGCCAGGACCACTCGGCTCCAGACCTCATTACAGCCTTGGTCCAAACATGGACAAAAGAGCTGAATTCCAGAGGTGAGGTGAGAGTGACTGCCCTTGACATCAAGGCAGCATTTGACCGAGTGTGGCACCAAGGAGCCCTAGTAAAATTGAAGTCAATGGGAATCAGGGGAAAAACTCTCCAGTGGCTGGAGTCATACCTAGCACAAAGGAAGATGGTAGTGGTTGTTGGAGGCCAAGCATCTCAGCCCCAGGGCATTGCTGCAGGAGTTCCTCAGGGCAGTGTCCTAGGCCCAACCATCTTCAGCTGCTTCATCAATGACCTTCCCTCCATCATAAGGTCAGAAATGGGGATGTTCACTGATGACTGCACAGTGTTCAGTTCCATTCGCAACCCCTCAGATAATGAAGCAGTCCGAGCCCGCATGCAGCAAGACCTGGACAACATCCAGGCTTGGGCTGATAAGTGGCAAGTAACATTCGCGCCAGATAAGTGCCAGGCAATGACCATCTCCAACAAGAGAGAGTCTAACCACCTCCCCTTGACATTCAACGGCATTACCATCGCCGAATCCCCCACCATCAACATCCTGGGGGTCACCATTGACCAGAAACTTAACTGGACCAGCCATATAAATACTGTGGCTACGAGAGCAGGTCAGAGGCTGGGTATTCTGCGGCGAGTGACTCACCTCCTGACTCCCCAAAGCCTTTCCACCATCTACAAGGCACAAGTCAGGAGTGTGATGGAATACTCTCCACTTGCCTGGATGAGTGCAGCTCCAACAACACTCAAGAAGCTCGACACCATCCAAGATAAAGCAGCCCGCTTGATTGGCACCCCATCCACCACCCTAAACATTCACTCCCTTCACCACCGGCGCACTGTGGCTGCAGTGTGCACCATCCACAGGATGCACTGCAGCAACTCGCCAAGGCTTCTTCGACAGCACCTCCCAAACCCACGACCTCTACCACCTAGAAGGACAAGGGCAGCAGGCGCATGGGAACAACACCACCTGCACGTTCCCCTCCAAGTCACACACCATCCCGACTTGGAAATATATCGCCGTTCCTTCATTGTCGCTGGGTCAAAATCCTGGAACTCCCTTCCTAACAGCACTGTGGGAGAACCGTCACCACACGGACTGCAGCGGTTCAAGAAGGCGGCTCACCACCACCTTCTCAAGGGCAATTCGGGATGGGCAATAAATGCCGGCCTTGCCAGCGACGCCCACATCCCGTGAACGAATAAAAAAAAACTCATAGGCAGAGGACAGGAGACACCTTTATTAAAAATGCTTATTTTTAGTGATAAACCCATTTTCAGCTGTATTAATAAAACTGCACCTGGTTACCACTCTTATACTTCATCAGGCTTTATAGACATTTTGATAAAATGATAATCAGGAACTGGGAGCCCTTCTGACAGGGACAGAAAAAAGGAGAAAGTGGATTTGGACAGATCTGTGTGTGCAAGACAATTCTTTGAATAAACAGAACTTACTACTGTGAGTAACAGTCACTTCTTCATGAAATTGTCGTCTTTTCTTCTCAGACACTTCTTCGTAGATTCCAAAAACAATATTTAGGAAAAAAAAACTGTGAATAGAAAACTTTCAAAGAAAGAAAAGAGATTATTTATGTGCTTGTGCAGACTTAAGAGGAGTAAATAGGTTACAGGAGTAGATAGGTTAAACCTATCAGGACTGAGGCTCTTTTCTCGAGAAAAGGGAAGACAGAGGAATGAACTGCTAGATGCCTTTAAGATTATGAAAGGTTTTGATAGGGTTGACGTAGAGAAGATGTTTCCACTTGCAGGGGAGACCAGAACTTGGGGCCATAAATATAAGATAGTCACTAATAAATCCAATAGGGAATTCAGGAGAAACTTCTTTACCCAAAGAGTGATTAGAATGTGGAACTCGCTACCACAACGAATAGTTGAGACGACTAGCATAGATGCATTTAAGGGGAAGTTAGATAAACACATGAGGGAGAATTACATAGAATGTATAGCACAGAAACAGGCCATTCGGCCCCACAGGTCCATGCCGGTGTTTATGCTCCACACGAGCCTCCTCCCACCGTTCTTCATCTAACCCCATGGAGGAGGCTCGTGTGGAGCATAAACACCGGCATGGACCTGTGGGGCCGAATGGCCTGTTTCTGTGCTATACATTCTATGTAATTCTATGTAAATATGCTTGTATATATCCAGGAGCTACTGTTAAAAGTATGTCGACAACATGCATATTGATTAGAAAGACAACAGTGAAGAGGAATTTAAGGTTGGGATTGAGGACAATCTGATCTTGTGCTTGTGTTAATGGAAAATTAATGACTACAGTTGAAAGCTTACTAATAGAGCTTCCTGATATGAAGCAACAGTTTTCCAAAATAGAATTTAGTGTCAGATTGCTGATTCAAACAGTTGTGACATTAGTATAGATAGCACTGTTCTTTTCAAACCAAGAAAACAAGATTAATTAGTGGCAACAAAGAGTTGTTATTAAACAAAGGCCCGATAAGGGTGCAGTATAACTCAAGCCTCAGACTACTTTAAAGGTAGTTTACCAAAATAGTCACCCAGCACACAGCAGAAACAGTACATTACACTAAGACACTGCAGCCTCCATTCAGCATTCCACACGATACCTCTTTTATATTAAAATAGCCAATATTAATGAAAATACTATAGTAGAACTTCATTAATCCATTATTTACTGAGTTGTCAGAAGTAGAGTGAGCCAGCACAAACACAGCAAGTTCATAAAATTATGCCGAAGTGTTGGAGATGGTACGTTGATCAAACTAATGTCATATTCATGATCTTGAAATACTAGTCAGGTGTCTCACCTAACACATTATGAACCATATCTGCAATAACTGACATCTCACTGGCCGAGATACTGGCTGCACTTGGCGAGCCCATTCAGTGAAGGTGGCAACGTCCAGAAAAAGAAACTGTGTTTGAGTCAATGGGGAGATGGGGGGACGGGAGGTAACTATAGAGAAACAAAGGGCTTGATTTTCCAGTGTAGTAGTGGATACGTTGGGGCTTCAAAAATTGCGGAAATCCTGAGTGGGTTCAGAACCCGGCTCCAACCCGCAGACTTCCGGGTTCCCCATTGATGCGTCTGGGTGCACGCGTGCCTCCCGAATGTGGAAATCCCACCGGCAATTAAAGCTGGCGGGACGATAGTTAAGACACTTATTTAGATACTTAAAGTACTTAATTTTGTCAAAATTAAGGCAATGGTCCGATTTTGAAGCATCCCCATGCTGTGGGAAACATTCCATGTTCTGCTAGATGTGTTTCAGCCAGCAGCCAGTGGGACATTCAAATGCTTGTTTGACAGATGGGGAGAAAAGGTGAGTTCTTGCTGCAGGGCACTAAGTTCTTTCACACAAACTTTTGGCTGCAAGATCTTTGTGTTTTCACTGAAAATTCTTACTTTCCACTCACAATTCTACTGTTCACACACATTTAACAACTTTTCGGACCCCCTCAAACTCACACCATCAGGATGGGGGGTGCCATGGCTGCATTCACCACTACGTCCGAGGACGAGCAACATCACCAGCCTCGCCAGACACTGCGTGCACCTCCGCCACTTGCAGCTCCACAACACAGTGCTGCACCACAGGCACCTACACAAGAGCACAGAGGGCAACAATAGATATGGGTGCTGTTTGAGGAGGGCCCATCCACATCTGTCGCCCACATGGAGGAGGAGGAACCCATGGGCAGAGCAGTGGCTCACCTGGCTGCTCGTGAGGCCAGGGAGTCACTGATATGTGAACGATTCACCTAACATCAGCAAGTGTGAACAGTCCAGTCATCACACCTCCTGGAAAGAGCAGCGCCAGCACTAGCCGCCCACCCCTCCCTGCACAAAACAGTCCTGCAACTAAACATACACCCACTGTAAAGTGACCCAATGAGTGGCATCAAGTGTCGCCATTTACGGTGAACCTCATGAAAGGGCCCTATCACAAAAGCCAGTCAAGAATGACCAAGATGTGGCAGCAGTGGTGACAATCATAAAATTTAATGGCACTTTAACAAAAACTAAATATAAAATGAAAAACATGACAGTCTGTCACACACCCTTTGTCCTCACAAAACCTTCAACTTTCTCTTCCGACTACTTCTACGTGGTGCATCCCCCTTGGCTGCAGCAGAGATAGTGGCAGGTTGCTCATGTACATGCCCTGACTGCTTAAATGCTTCGGGCCTACAACCACTGGGTTTTGGAGTCCATGAGGGCCCCTCCAATGACTGCTCCACCTGCACCTGTGCAGGGGCAGACTCGGCTGCCTGGAGAGGAAGCAGCATTGTGGGTACTGGTTGAGAGGGGGGCAAAGCGTGAGACATGGGAGCGCTTTGAGTGGCGTCCCCACTTCCATGTTATCTTTCGCCATCATCCCTCTCCTCGACCAGGCCCACATCACTCCTACCACCCTGCTGGAGAACAGTTTGGAGGACATGTATGATGCTTTGGAAGCCCAGTTGTAAAGTTTCTGTCTGTCTGTCTGTTTAAGGCGGCACAGTGTTGCTCACCCTGAGTCCGAACGGCCATTGTCAGGGCCTGAATGGACTTATTCTTCTATAATGGGAGAGAGTAGGGACGTGTGAGTGAGTGATGGTGAAGTGGCCAACCGATGAATGCATTGGTTTGGGTGAGGCTGACCGAGAAAGAGGTGCATCAGAGGGTGAATATGAGACAGAGCCATGAGATTGGATGATGAGGATTGGGTTGAGTGGCAGTGGTGGGGTGACTAATGGGGAAGTGAGGAAATGCTGAGGAAGTGCAGATAAGTTGAGGATGAGCGATGTGATAGAGTAGTGTTGACAGTGCAGAATAATTTGGGGGGTGGGGCAGTGATGTGGAAGACAGAATGGAGGAGAATCAATAAGTGTATGCACTTTGGCTGACCTAGTTAGGTCATTGAACCACTTCCTGCACTGGATCCAGGTGCGGAAGATGTTGCTGCTGCTGGTGACCTCCTATACCACCTCGAGCCAGGCTTTCTTGGTGGCAGAGGCAGGCCACTTCCTCCCGTCTGCCGGGTAAAATAGATCCCTCCTCCTCCTCACCCTGTCCAGTAGCACCTGGAGTGAGGCATCATTGAATCTTGGAGCAGCCTTGCCCCATGTGCTGCTCCATTGTGGTCTGTGGGTGTTTGCTCCAGGAAAAGGCATTGGAGCAATGGCCCTTTAAATAGAGCTCCTCCAGCTGACAGCCTGTGATGAGAGTGCACAGTCCGCCCGCTGCGCAGCTTTCGGACGGCAAACCTGGAAGCCACGTTAAGTGGCACCAATTAAATTGCAATCACATTGGAAACGGACATTTTTTATTGGTCGGGTTATCCGCGTGCCAATTCACCCCACCCCCCCGCTGCCATCCCGCCTCCACTCTAATATCGGGGACAAAGTGTGGGTTATCATAATGTTGTAAGAATTTTGGATATAGCCACAATACTCAAAAGGCTTGACGCTATCCAGGACAAAGGAATTCGCTTGATCAGTGCCCTTGCGACTAGACTCAGCATCTACTCTCTCCACCACTAATGCACTGTAGCTGCAGTAACTACGATCTACAGGAACTCACCAAAGTTTCTTCGACAGTGCTTTTTGCCTCTGCAACCTCCACCATCAAGGAATACAAGAGTAGCAATCTAATTAGAACACCATCACCTCCATAATCTCCTCCATCTTACATCCCATCCTGACTTGGACATATATTGCCATTCCTTCATGATCGTTGGATCAATATCTTGGATTTCTCTACTTAACACCATTGTGGGAGTACCATCACCACAAGGACTGTAGCAATTCAAGGAGAAGACCCACCAACGATCTTCTCAGGTCAATTAGGGATAGGCAATAAATGCGGCCTTGCTAGCAGCTCCCACATCCAGAGAAGAAATAAAAATAAGATTTGTCTGTCATTCTAGATCATATTGAGACGCATAATCTATGAATACGTAGCCAGTAGTTGTTCCTGGTAGTAACAGTGACATAAGAAACAAGACACATACCTGGAGACACTTTCCACACTCAAAACGGTGGGTAACTAACAATGAAGAAATGTATCCAAAAATGGGCCCCAGTGAGCTGCTTTCTTCAAAAGATAAAACAAAGCCCTTTTGAAAATGTCCTACAGTTGAATCTGCAGCATTTACTTCCATGAGGTTTGAGGTATGCTTTGACCACATTGAGAGTCTGCTGAGCCTCCCCCAGCAAGAGGCTATGTCTTCTAACTCTGGCCACCTTCACAGGAAGAAATGTGTGTGTGTGTCCGTGTGTGTGAGTGATTCTCATTTCAATTATTCATTTTGCCCTTTTGTTTTTTTCTTTATACCTTATTATTCCATACAGCCCTCTCAGTTCAAAGAACTTTCAGGCAGTTTGCTTCTTCCAGGCCTTCATCAATGTCAATGAGAAATGAAAAGGTGTGTGAGAATGATCCATAAGGCTCTGCCTCTACTAATGTTTCCTCTCCCCTTGTGGAGAAGTACACTTGGCAACACTTAACAACTGCCTGGCAGCAGTTGAAATCCAACTGTGTGGGAACTGCAGGTATTTGTGTGCCAACTCCCTGCATCAACAGGATGTCGGTGTTTAGATTTGTAAGATGTACTATTCAACTACAGCTGTCAGATTGAGCCAAACAATAATGTTGTGCTCCTACAGAGTCTTTGCCCTGAAGGCTTCATCATAAAATAGTTACAAAATTTTAATGTTTTGATGGAACTTATGAACACATCATGTATCAACAATAATTATGACAGTTTGTCATATCTAGTGATATGCATTTTTTTACATCTGTATTTTTCCTGCAACAACTAATGCCAAGAATTGAGGTTTGTAGACTAAACAAAAAATGCCTGTACGTAGTTTCAAGAAAATGTTACAAAATGATGCAGGTTAACATTTACAAAAGGAAGGTCTGCATACAACCACTGTCAAATTAAACAAATTTGACTGAACAGCCATTACAATTTTGCACATTGGCATTTTCCAAAATCAAATTTTAGATTTCAAACTCCATTTCTGGTCTCTCAAATTCAACAATTAGATTCATATTCCTTCACTAACTTTATACAGCAGAGCCCAAGGTTTTTTGACCCACTTCACCTGTGTTCAAAAAAAACACTTAATCTGTGATTATTTTGAACTGGCTAGAATTGAACGGGATGAATTTGAAACATCTGGATGGAACTGAGTTGATCCAATTCAGAGTTAGAGGCTACTGTGAAGCTCATCCCTGGCACTTTTATGGCCTAGTGTAAAAGGAACACATTTTAGTTAAGGAGCGTGATTTAATTCTGCTTGCATGGTATTTATCATGCTCCCTCCTTTCCATTTTTGTGGTCCACGCTGTGTACCATCAGCCAATCCACTAATGCCTCTAGAACTAGGAGGTGCACAACAGCAATCCAGAGTGATTCACACATCCATCCTGTGGGGAGTCAATTGGCCTCTGCTCCGAACTGCCCTATAAAGACAGACTTTATAGAAAGACAGACTATATAAAGAATTTAGTAACTCATGGGAAATTACAGGTGCAAAGCCATTTTGTAAAACCCCAAAATAACCTTTTAAGAAATGCACATTTGTGCATCTTTCCAAAGAAGTTGAACTTTTAATTTGTTTAATAAAGAAATTCACTTTGCAAGTATATACATATATTTTAGGTGCAGATCTCTTTATAATATTGACTATTGTAATCAGTTATATTTTAGCATGTTCAATAGTTATGTAAGAAATATTATTTATGCATTATACACTATTGACAAAGGTTGCATGGGTGGAAAATCACTTGGGTAAATAAAAAAAAATGTTGTCTTGGTAAGAAAAAATTCATGAGTGCTTAAAACAATATTAATGTTTGTTTACCCACACGGAGGGAGAGCTATTACTACTCTACACGGAGGGTGAGCTAGTACTACATTACTCTTAGATTTATAAGAGATACAGGGGTAAATTTTAACCCAACGAACGGGTGGGTTGGGGGCGGGTGGGAAGTATTAAAAATTGTAAAAAATAAAACCCGACCCCCAACCCGCCTACTGCTGGTTTAAACAGAAGCGGGCCGGGGGGTGAACGACCAATCCGCTCTCAGAAGGCGGGTCAGTCTGTAAAATCTTTTAAGGAGGCTGCAGGCCACCATTTTGACAGGTTTTTTATTTTTAACTCCTGGGGACCGGGATCCCCGGGCCTTCTGATTCATTCCATGTAAGAGGAGACGAGAAGGCCCAGCTCAGCAGGTAAATGTCTTTATTCCACTGCTTGTGCGACAGGAGGAACAGGAGTGTTTCCTCCAGGCCCAACAAGCTTACCTGCCGTGATTCCACAGAAGCAACCAGCCAACCCCCTCCCCATGTCTGACCCCCCTCACGATCTCCGACCCCCCACCCCGATGTCCGACCTCCCCCAACGTCCGACTCCCCTGGATGTACGACCGTCCCATGACTAAGCCCCTGCTGACCCCCCCCCAATAACTGCCAACCCCGATGACTCCCCCGGTGACTCTCGACCCCCGATCCCCCGATGACCGAACCCCCCCCCCCCCCCACTCCGGTGACCTACTTCCCCCGATGACCGACCCCCTGACCAACCCCCCTTCCCTTCTAAGACTTACCTGCTGGCATCTCCTCCTTGGCTACTCTCCTGTCTGACTGACAGCCAGCCTGTCAATCAGGCTGGCCTTTCGGGCGGGAAACCTACGGAACAAAAATGAAAGACGTCCTTACGTCAAAATCGTAAGGACGTCCGGGAAACTCGTAATTCCGTGTTTCCCGTCAGGAATTCCCAACTCCCCCAACCCCATCGCCCTCTTCCCGGCTCCACGTTAAAATTTACCCCACAGTCTCCAGATGCTAGATTGTTATGAGGAATATGCAAATTGATCTTTGAAGCATATAAAGTTGTGAACTGTGGCAGGAGACCATCAGAACACCCAGGAAAATAGCAAAGACCTGTTTGTGCGGGTCTCTGCCATTTATGGGAGTTTTCTGGCAATCTTGTAAGGGCAGAAACTCTGTCTGCTCCTTACAAAGCAAACGATGGCCAGGGAACGGAGTCAGGGTGGGGTCTCTCTAAATCGGGAGTTCCTGCTCTTGATCTGCGAAGGTGATCTGGTGTAGTAGATGAGACCAGTACTCCAAGTGAGTGGCCTCCACATCGGTGAATGTGGTCCCACAGGTGGGGTCCAGGCAAGTGGTCTGGACCTCTGAAGACTTCATAATTTAATTTTTTAAAATCCAGATCTGTCCTATTGTTGAGTGGGCTGCGGTGAATGTGGCTGGGGTTGGGTGGGGGGTGCAGGCAAATTGGCGAGTTATTATGAGCATGAGGCAGCTGGGTGCCAGAGATGTGCCCGTAGTGGAGCTTGCACCCACCTGCCTCATGCTAATGAGGTGCCCTTCCACAGACCCCGCAAACTGGTGAGGTCTTTGGTGGAGGGCACTAACAGGATCGCGAGGAATTTTGAGGCCTCTGTTTTTATAATAGAAAAAGGGTTTATTTCCGCTGACTCTTATTTTTTTATGTCAGTGAAATCTGTACCCATAGTCACATGACTAACAGATGGTAGATTTTAAGTTAGAACTAAAAGTTTTGTTTGAATATTTTGATAGCAACTGTGTTTGAGGAGAAAACACTCTAAGTTTGGGGAATCACATCAACAGTATTTATGAATTGCTGTTAATTACAAATTGCTGTCAATGGTAAAGATTTAGTCTGTTTAAATTATATTTTTAATTAATGAAGCTCCCCCCCACTCCATGGATTTTTCTTCTTTTCTCTATTATTGTATAAACTAGTCTTCAGTCTTCTAATGATTCATACAGATTTTGTTAACATAAAAAGTAATCAGGTACCTAACATTTCAGACCATTTATGGTGGTTACACCAGCCATTATGAAATATGCCCAATGGCACTTCATTGAACAATAATCTTATTTTCCTCTGATATGCTTTCATGCTAAATATGAAGTACAGCACTTTAAAACCAACCTCTAAAACTAACCTATAAGTAATCACTCATCTTATTAAAAAGTAACCAGCATATGTTAAAACACAACCACCTATTCCAGAAAGAGATTAATAATACAATATATAGTGTGCTATGAAGCATAACTAGGAGTTTGACTCTGCTTACATCAAATCTTTTTAATAGCAATAATAGGATAAATGGTCTATATGACTGTTAGGTTATAGATATTAATCTAGCCCTGGAGACCACTGTTAGGATTTCTCAGCAACACAAACAGCAAGGTAATTAGGCTCAGTTCTTGTCTGAACCCACTGATGTAAATCTTTAAACCATTGCCTAAGGCTAGTGATTTATATCACAGTCTACACAAACATATAATTATTTAACTTGACTGATAAGGCAATAGGAGTCTACTGATTTCACAGATATTTAATGAAGAAAACACCAGTAGATAAATGTTTACTTTTACACCATGCAAAATTCACAAGAGAAACTTCAGTTGAATGCCAAAAGGTATTTATTTTTATCAGAGAAAAATATTAGGGAATCCTTCTCACTTACTGACCAAGATTTGAATATTGCTCCCATATCCAGGGAGGCTCTTCTTGCACCTCTCTTGCACTACAGGACAAATAAAAGAAAAATCTCGTCATCTGATTGATGATTTCCCATCACCTCAAGACTCCAACCTATCTCTTAAACTTTCTTGTCTTTATTTTATCAGTACTACTATGGACAATGCTCCTCTGAACCCTCTTTTGTTCATTATAAACTCCAAATACATCATTTTACACATTCTTCTTGTTCCCTATATCCTCACCGTGTTGAAATCAAGATCCATTGCACAGCTTCCTAGTCTATGTCATTTCGGGGTCATTTTAACTTCAGCGATGGTGTAAAATGGACGATGTTGGATCGGCCGTCGGTTATACACCCCTTCCTTTCCATTGACTGCTGGTCAAGTTTGCTGTACAGATATATAGCCTTGTATGTTGGTGTACAGTCCAAATGAAGTAGAGTTATAGCTCTCCAAAAGATATTTGAGCAGCAAACAACTTTCAGTTGATTTTAACAATTTAAGACTTGGGCAATAGTGTCATAATTACTAAAGTGTTCCCCCTCCTAATGGATATTTTGCGATTAAAACTGGCCAGGGTTTTAGATTGTCATTTAAAATCTTCTTACATACCGTAACTGTATTGCAGCATTCTCAGAAATTCACTATACTACAGCTGTTCATCTGAACTAGATCCCAGTTTGATGGCCACGGTATGTGGACCTCTCCTTTTAAAAAAAAGTCTCATCCTTCGAGATCTGATGTAGTAACTGAATGAACAATAGCACAAAAAAATGCTATTTTAATTGCTATTGTATGTATTATTACTGACTGACATTTTGAGTTCTCAGAGTGACCATGTCTGACCTTTATGAATGTGGAGACAGTGACCAATCACCTTGTTTTTAAACTCCATGATAAGTCAGTTGAGAACTTGATCCATTGTTTCCATATTGTGACAATACAATTAAACTCAGTAATTTCAAACCAAAGCTGCTGATTGTTTCCATAAGATTTTTGCTGCCTGTCAGTAGTGCAAGATCACGATTTGGTTCATCTAAGTTACACACATTTTCTAGTAATGTATGATGTGCTTTATGAACACAAGTGCATTTAGTTTAATGGAAATCAACTATGTTGTACCTGATAAAACAAATCAAAAATATTAGTGAACAATTTCAAAAATCTTGCAATACCATCCTTGTTAACCAATCTAGTAACTAAATTACTTGCATTTTTGTTTAAATAAATACAATTGGTGTGGATCACAAATGAAATGCCCACTTCTGTTTCAACTCTGAATGCAGATAAAAGACATTAAGTCGCATGAATGAATATACGAGCACCTAAATGGAATGAGAAGCTCCCCAAAAGTGAAGATCCAACCCCAAAGAAAAGTGTTTAAGCCTTATTGGAGCCACAAGAGAATTTTAATATATCACCCTACAAGACACACACCATCCTGACTTGGAAACATGTCACTGTTCCTTCATTGTTGTTGAGTCAAAATCCTGGAACTCCCTATCTAACAGCGCTGTGGGAGGACCTTCACCACACGGTTCTAGAAGGCTGTTCACCACCACCTTCTCAAGGGCAATTAGGGATGGGCAATAAATGCTGGCCTCGCCAGCGACGTCCACATACCATGAATGAATAAAAAAAATGTTCCAGAACACTGAAGTAAACTCACCTGTATCTAGCAGGAATCAAAAACAGATACAACTTCATGGCTGAGCATTGGATCCAGACAGCCCCTTTCTCAATAATTAGCCTGTCAACACAACCTAAGAAATTGGATGCATTTCTCCTCAGCAGACCAAAAAGAAAATTTGATTCACACCTTTATGCAAGACTGTATTTAAACAAAACGGTGGTTTGCCCATCACCATAATGCAACAAATTCACTGAAGCAATACATCACTTGATTGACATTGTCAAAATATTACAGACCTTACTGATAACGAAGGATGCGAGGCCTTACACATAGGATGTTTGTACAACCACTCAACAATCACTGGCTTAAGATGCAGGTAACTTCATTAATTTCACCATCCCTTAAACCCACTTATTCTCAATTATTTTTTTGCTCTACCTCCCATAATGGATTTGTAGTAGTTGCTTAAGATGTAATTCTTTATTTATTTGTTTACCCTTTTTTTTTAAGTTAGTGTCCAAGTTGAAGTTGGCATTCATGAGGATGCTCCAATACTGATATAAATCAACATTTGTGACAGATGTTCTTGTATCTTCCAAACAATACTTTCAAGAGCCCCCCTTGAGTCATGCAGAGGTTAAATACTGCATTTAGGAACCTCCAGTTAGGTATATCCCACTGGTTACTCATGAATATTGTGCACTAGATCCCTAGGTGAATCCATCAACACAATATCATCCATGAAAATGAATGCCAAAACCTTTCTTGGAACAAATACTTTGAGGCTGTCCCTTACATTGACATCCAAAACATTGTTGATGAAAACATTAAATAGAATTGGTATCAGTTGACAACTTTGCCTTACTCTTCTTTTGAGAAAAACAGGTTTAGTAAATCTCTCATTTACCCTTATACAATTTCTTGCAGTTGGAGGACATATCCTAGGTAAAATCTAAGAGTTGATAATGTACTACCATAGCTTCCAGATTCTTCATGAGGTCTGCAAGAAGCAATAGATCGAAAACTTTTATGAAAATTGATGAAAGAAATATACATGGTTTTCCCATGAGCCGTACAAACCTTTTAATCTCATATAAAGGCACAATGTGCCTTACATGTTCCTCATGAGAGCGAAATATAGCCTGTTCCCTGCTGATTACCCCATGGGCTTCCAAAGCATCTGATATGTGTGCTGCAACAACCCAAGAGCCATCTGTATAGCCACTGATATCAGTGAGGTTCTTCAGTAATTTTTGGGCTCAGCAGGTTTGCATTCTTGTGGATAGACACCGAAAGTATGCATGTTTCAAATAGAATTCTATTCACTGGCATCAAAAAGGTAGCTCCAAGACTGTTGAAATTCCTCTCGCCCCTCTTGCCTGGAATAGCTTTTAGGAAAGCTACGTTATCATTAACTAGGCACTTCCTCTCAAACTGGTTCATTAAGGCTTTCTGTCTGTGCAGCAAACTCCACCAGTTTTTCCAAACTCCATGCAGATGAGTCCTTACTACAGCACGTTCGATCAGATGCGAATTCAGTATCGTGTTATCCCAAATGCTGGGGGTCCTCTCACAGGTTTGTTGGGCGGAACTTGTTAGCTGTTGGCACTAGCCCAGCGAGACCCTTTTGACATGAGTGATAACAGACTATAGTCTAAGGAAACATGATTTAGAATCATTTGTGTGTAGTTGTGTCTCCTTGCCAATGAATGCAACCTGCTGGCGCTGATGTTTCATCTTCCTAATGACTCTCCAGGCCTTATAGCACACTGTATCATATCTTTGCAGCAACTCTTGATTGCAATGAAGTGGCTTTAAGTACCACTTTAAATGCCCTCTGCTTTTGCCTAACAGCGCTTTTCATTTACCTTAACAGGTCTCTGCTTAATGATTAAGTGGCTAGCATGCTCTAACTTTAATTTATTTATGACTTCAACAACAGAAAAAACACTGGGGAGAGATTAACAAAAAAGTTTCAAGACCTAAAATTAGCTCCTTCTTACTGGAAAATTAGGGAGTTCGCACACAACTTTTAAATCAATTCTACAATTGAAAATAATCATCCATTCTGAGCCATTTCCTATGGAGAACTGAAATTACCATAACGAAAACAACACTGAGAAGCAGGTTATGGTGCTAAAACTGATCTAAGGATATTGAAGGCTGTTTGTCAGGGGGCCCCCTTAGCTCCCTCATGCCTTGTAGACTTAAAAGATGTAAAAAAAACAAAGGAGGATAATTTTTGGGGGCAATTCTCTCCCTTGTAAAGGTGAAGCTCATTGTAAACAAATCCATAAATACAATAGATAACAAAATATGAAAATGTTGCACTAATCTATAAGTAATATTGAAAAGACAAATATATAAATTAAGTAGACCAGACCAATGTACTCTAGCAAATTGCACTCTCCCATTCTGCCCACAGTCTAACTTTTTTCTTGATATTACATCTTGAAAGTCTGATGGATATGACAATTTCTGTGCTGTATACAAACCCAGTTCTGTACATATAATAGATTCAAGCACGAGCAGACATTAGGAAAATAGGACCATTGTGTTGAAGTAAAGACACAGTACTGCAAGCTTTTAAATACATATTTAATTATCTAAATGTATTATACTAAATTTATCATTTAATATATTTGTTTGTAAACATATCGGGGCAGAAATTGCTTGCAAAATAATGGTGAACTCAACAGCGTTCACCATTGTTAGTGGCGAAATCGAGGAGCAAGTTCCAGCTTTCACACGTGCGCAGTGAAACGTGGAAATCCGGAACTTGCTCCGAGTGCTTCACCGGCAATATGACAGCTTCAAATTAAAGGGATATCGCACACTGCAATTAGAGAAATCATTGAAAAAGTGAAAACTTGCTTATCTGCCCAGCTGGAAAGTAATTAATTATGCCACAAAACAGGTACACCTATAAATACCAGGGGCCCGATTTTACCAGGCCTGCGGGGTTCCGGCGGGTTGGGTTTCGGGAGCGTGGTCAACACGCTCAGTGAAATTAGTGGGTTGCCCGCGCGATCGTAGCAGGCAATCCACTAATTGGAGCCACTTACCTGCTCTTCCGGGCTCCGCGCTGCTGGTCTGCGCGTCGGGCGGGCTGCGCATGCGCAGTACGAACTGTCAGCTGGAGGCTCTCTAGTTAAAGGGGCAGTCCTCCACTGACAGATGCTGCAACCAATAGAACACATTACAGCATGGAGCAGCCCAGGGGGAAGGCTGCTCCCAGTTTAATGATGCCTCACCCCAGGTATCATCAGATGGGGTGAGGAGGAGGGGGAGGACAGAGCTCTTCCACCCGGCGGGCGGGAGGAAGTGGCCTGCCTCTGCCACCAAGAAGGCCTGGCTCGAGGTGGCAGAGGAGGTCACCTGCACCACCAACATATCGCCCACCTGCATACAGTGCAGGAGGCGCTCCAATGACCGCAGTAGGTCAGCCACAGTGAGAACAAGTAGTCTTTCCCCTACACTCCGTCTGCCACAACACTGCCCCCACCCCACATCTCCTTCGGCACCGCCAACACCACTCTGTCACATCACCCCTCATACCCACTCAAACCCCATCCTCATCTTACCTGCACCTACTCACCTCGCCAGTACTCACCCCGCCACTAACACGCAACCCAATCCTCATACAATCTCATGGCTCTATCCCATACTCACCCTCTCGTGCATCTCCCTCACGGCCAGCCTCACTCAACCTGCCACCACCTGTGCTGCAGCCACAGGGCATGCTTCACATATGTGCAGTAGGCAGCGTAAGGCAAACGTGTCGTGAGCATGAAGGGGATGCACAAGGGTGTTTGAGGGTTTGTCATGGTTGTTACCTATATTGAATTTCAGAACAACTCACATCACACATTATATTGGCACCACCACTGCCATGTCTCCGCGAATCCTGTCCAGTTTGTGCAATAATGCCCGCTCCTGGGTATCACTATGAGGACCCACCACTGATGCCACCCATTGTGTTACTGCAGAGTAGGTGCAGGTGTATCTGCAGGGCTCTTCCGCGCAGACGACTGAGAGACATCGGCGGTGTACCCGGCTGCACCCTGGAAGGATGCGGAGGAGAAGTTGTGGAGGGCAGTGGTGACTTTGGCAGCGACAAGTAAGCAGATGGTGCTGGGGCCAGCCAGGAGCAGCTCGGCATGAAAGAGGCTGCAGATGTCCACGACTACATGTCGAGTGAATCTGCGCCTCCGTGTGCACTGCTGCTCGGAGAGGTCCGGGGAGCTGCGCCTCGGTCTGTGGACCCTGTGGCAAGGGTAGTGCCCTCTGCGACGCGTCTCTCTCTGCGGTTGCCTTCCCTCCTGCTGTGCAGGTGGATGTGTCACAGCACTCTGTTGTGGAGCTCCACGTGTCAGAGGTGGACGGTGTGGATGGCGAGGCTGGTGATGCTGTTCGCCCTCCGAGGGGGTCATGACTGCAGCTACGACGGCCCCCATCCTTAATATGTACATCTGAGGAGGTCCGCAAGGTAGGCACATGTGTCTGGACCTCGGGGTGAGTGTGCAGGTTGGTGACTTTGACCGTCAGGAGGGGGGTGGTGGAGGCCACACTTTGTCCCAAGTGACAGAGCGGCCTCCTGCAATGGGTATGGGTATGGGTATGGGTGAGGGTGAGGGTGAGGGTCTCCCCCCGCCCCCCCCCCCCACCTGTCAAATGGACCTTTGCAGCTGCCACAGGCTGACGGCTGCAACCCATCCAGTTCAACTAGGACTGCTTCCCCCAGTGTGTGAAACAGTCCCATGTTTCTCCAAAACCACACACAGTCCCTTAATCAGGTCAGTTAATGACCTGAACAAGCGAAATAAATACACTCCAGTGGCATCCCGCTGGCTTTAATTGCCTGCGGGATTCCCACCAGCGGGGGCTACGCACGCACCCCCGCACGTCATCGGGGAACCCGGAAGTGGGAGGGATCGTGGCGCGATCCGGTCACGTGCCTGGATATCGGGATTTTCAGGGCCCCCCGCTGGAAACGCACAGGAAACCCGCCGGTAAAATCGAGCCCTAGGTCTTAACTAAGTTTTAAGAGCGCAGTATGTCTTAGTGACTACCAAACAATTAAAAATTAACTTTTAAAAATGTGGAGTCTCATTGCCCCTTATATTAATAGCTGTTGGTCATTAAAAAATGTTTCTTTAAAAAATTAAAAAATGTAAAACTTTTTTTTTTACTTTTCCCCTCTGTTTCTTTTATTTAATTCAATTATTTCTTACCCTCTCTGCTTTTAGCTATCTATAACTGTTTTTACAAAGATTTTACTGTTGTATCTTTCGCTTCCTGGTTTTAAGACCGCAGAAAGTTACACAGCTTGTCAAAAATGCTGCGATCTGATTGGTTGCGGGGAGAGAGTGATCCTTCTCCCAGTGTCCTAGCTTTGCTTGAAGTAACGTTGGGCTCTTCTCCACTTCCTATTTGAGAAAGTGCCCGAAGAAAAGACCGCAGTAAGTTATTGGATTAGTATAAATCTATGGAGCAGTGAGCACTGTTGGTTTGCCGCTCTGAGCAATTTCTGCCCCATCATTTCAAAATCACAAGCCATAAATTGATTTATGGTTTTTCGTATTTGTCTAAATTGACCTACTTTGCTGGCAAACAGCAGTAGCAGGTTCTAGAATGTGCTGAATACATGAATCAGCAACATGAAGACTGGAATATGTATGAGTAGAAGTTCCACAGACAATAGTTCCCATTGGAGTTTTAAAATGTTAAGCTCCAAAAATTATAAATCTGAGGAAAGAAAGTGAGAAGGTGATTCCTATAATGAAGAGCACACTTAAACAAAAGTTTTAAATTAAAAAGTATAGTAATTTTGTCATTTCAAGATCTTCTGTGCAAGTCCACATTGAACTCATAGGGCCCAATTTTAATCTCGGTACTGCCCCAATTTTTGGCAGGAACCAACACTTAACACCCCATTCTTGCCAATGTCTGGCTCGCTATGATTTTGGAGCAGGCCGGGAAATAGGCAAATAGCGCTCCCATTCAGCATCGGTGCGGGTCTCATTAATTTATGCAAATCAGGGTCCTATGACGTACATAGGATCTTGACGCAATTTTAATGCTGCAATGCATAGTGTGTGCACTGTGCAAGCCACACACAGTGGAACTCAACATCGAGCAGTCAAACCAGATCCTTTAAGGGATCCCTGACGGCTGCTTGGAAAATACTCCAGGTAAGCTTTTGTGAACGATTTTTGTGAATTAATTAATGCTCCTCCTGACTCCACAATAATCTTCCAGCCTACTGCCTGTGAACCCATGCCGCTCCCTCCCACCACCACCACCCCAACCTCCTGTGATCGCCTGGCATTCCCCTTGAAGCAAAAACAGCTGTCTCGGCTCCATGTTTGTTTGTTTTATTCTATGCATCTGTTCCGGATGGTACACCCCTCTGAGACTCAACTATTTCCACAAAAGTAAGAGATGGAATTATTTCAATGTAAATCTGCATAGCCACATCATTGGAAAATTTAAACAGTACTCACAAAGTGTATGGAATACCTTAACAAAATGTTATGTCAAATTAGTCTTTTGAAATTTTTAAAATGTGTGTTTGTAAACAAAACAGTTCAACATTGCAAATGACAGTTCACCATGACAAATCAAATGCTCATCCATAGTGAGGCACACACGTGAACAGGAAGAACAAAGATATTGCTACAGTGCCTTACAGGTCCAAGGTAAACTGATGGTTAACCTCTGTTTACAAATACTGAAACTTTAACTAGTTACATAGATTTCAGAACCAAATGAATTTGGCTTGCAATTTTTTGCTCCCGAAGGCCCGTATTATTTTGGGACAACTGTTGAACTTTAAAATAAAATGTTGTGCGGAATGCAACTTTGAGAAAATCACATATTCTTGTGAGTTAATCCATAGGTGGAATGCAGCAGAATGTTTTAGTTGCAATACACAATTAATTTTTGTAAAATGTTATTGGAACAATCCAGTTTTCCTCTTTTTATATTTTAAAACATGGGTACAATTTGAAGGACTCTGGCTAACTGGAGTTTTATGTTATTGTTGAACGTTCTAGAAATTTGTAAGGAAGTACAATACAGATTTTGTTTCCCCATAAGTAAAAGATTAAAAAATTGGAAAGACAGCTCAGACTTTGACAGGACCGATAGCTGGTAACAATACAAAATCAGTAAATACCTTGTTGAATTGAGTTGCCTTGTTGCCTGTGATTCCAAGACCCTTACGTACAAAGGACTTGTCAAGCAACTGCAAGAGAGAAGTGTTTGTTCCATTTTACAAAAACCTGAGTTAACATTAAGAGTACAATACAAACATATTGTCAGTGATACGGGTAATGACAATGGGCAATATGAAGGATTTGGATGCTAAGAGACGATGAAAAGTGATGAAACATGGACCAGGGGTGTTTCGGTATTGAGATATTTATTCGGCATTACATTTATTCAATTTATACATAGCCATTGAAGTCCAGTATATATATGACAAATTTTAACAAAATAAATAGCTATTCAATTGATTCTGATCTATTTCAACAACAGATGAAACAGCTACTTTTCAAACACTGTATTTAAAAACAAGTACAAATAGAAGCTTATTTATAACAAGTTCAATTTTGATTTAAGGACAAAATATTAATGGAATAACATTTAATGGCATGCGGAAATATATATTTACTGATGAAAATACTCTTTTCCCTTTTTATAAAAATTGTACATTCAACCAAATTAGATAATAGCAACTTAAACCTTAACTTCTGTTTTATGTCGATAATCATTTAGCCCAGAGTTTACTGTGAAAATAACGATGCGGCTAACAGCACTCACCATTATTTGTGCGCAAATCAGACAGCAACTTCTGGCGAGCGCACATGTGCAGTTAAACGTGAAAATCTGGAAGGTGCTGTCCGAGATGCGCTGCCCCTCCATCAGCTTCACGAAAACGACATCTCGCTGTCTGACTCACCACTCAAATACATTGAACGGCATGAAGTTCCTGTACTTGCGTGGTAGATATGGACTAAACTCGCAACAAAAAGTTAAGGCACATCCATTCCAATCTAAGCGCCCTTTTAACGACGTGATAAGTCTTAATTACTGCCAAACAACCTCTCTGGCACTGAAAATTAATTTTTACAAGTGTGAAGTCTCATTCCTTCAGCTTTTAATTATTGTTGGAGACTTTTTAAAAATTTAAATAACAATTTTTTTAACTTTTTCTTTCTGTCTCTTTTATCTCTCTATCTTAATCCAATCTTTCTTTCCCTCCCTTTGTTTCGCTTTCTGTACCTGATTTGATATTGAATTCACTATTCTAACTTACACTTCCTCGTTCAGACTCTGTGCTGTTCATTAACGATTCTTCAATCTGATTGGTTAAGGAGATACATGGTTGCTTGCCCTGTAGAGGATGCCACGCCATTTGTATCTCTAACTTACTGTAATTTTCAGCGCAAAAGCTGATGGAAAGTATGTGGGTAAGTGCAAGTCTAACGAACAGCAGGTGCCGATTGTTCGTCGCTCACAGTAAATTCTGGCCCTATACTTTGAGCATTAACACGATGCATTCAGGCTGTATCAAGTACTGACTGATTAATAAATAAATAAATAGGGTCATTGACACTGAATAATTAAGAATTTTAATTCTTTAAAACTCATTGCTCAGACAAAATGTGAAGATGTAGATCAAATCATGTAATTAGTTATCTACAGGTAGCTTGATTTAAATATAAAAATTATCAATAGCTTGAAGGCATGTCATTCAAAGGTACTTAGACCAAGAGCAATTAGCACTAGATTGGTACTTACCTGCTGGAATTTCTGTTGGCAAACAATGAAAAACAAAAATAGAGAATATCCTATTTAAATAAATGAATTATTTGTATGCCATACTGTACAGGTGATTTTATATGAGACAAGAAGTAATAAAAACACAAAGATTCCAACTTTCTGCAAGGTGAACAAAAAGGATTCTTTTTATCGATCACTTTACTTGACTTTCTCAAGTGAATAAAAACATACCAAAATCTTAAAACGTCATTCACTTCCTATTCGATCCTATATCAGAAAAACAAAATAATAAAAATAACTGAAATCACTGGACTTATGCAAGCCAAGACTAGGATCCACTGGTCGCTTACCAAAACCTAAAACGTACTGTAAATGCGGAACTTCAGCCTGATTCCCAGGACCCTGGCCCTTAACGATCATGTTACATATTAGCGGGTATTTGAAAAGAAGATAATGTGGGCAGAATTTTCGACTTCCATCCAAAACGGGCGCGAAATTCGTGGAGTGGCTGTGTCGTCTGCCTGCCCCCGCCCGAAGCTGGCATCAGGAGGCCTGAACCGTTTTCAGGTTCAAGCTTCATTTCAATGTAGCCGGCTGCGGATACCAAGTGGATGAGAAATTGTCTGACTCCCATGCTGAGCCAGCTGGTGGGTAGGTGGGATCTGGGTGGGGAGGGAGCCGATCCTGGAGGTGTTCGAGCACGAACCAGCAGCACGCCGCAGAGGTAGCACTCCTGCCCCCACAAAAATTCTCCCCCCAAAAAATGTTGGGCCTTTTCTGGAGTGGCCACCAGCAATCCCTATAAAGATCACTTATAGAGTTAGGCCACTCGCCACTTGGTACGAATTGGCGGAGTGTGCACCATTTATACCTGAAAATTGCAAATGGGGTCCTACAACCGGCATAGTACCAACATTTGCATATGTAAGCAGCATGCTGCTCGCCTATTTACAGGCCCACCTGAAAATTGAAATGGCCAAAGACCACCCCCAATTTTCAACTGCCAGCCGCCTTTTTTAAACAGGTGACCAGAAGTTGAAAATCATCCTTGTATGTCATGATGGAAAAAGATTCCAGTGAATAAGACTACCAAAAATTGTAATAAAATTCAGAAGATCTTTCTTTGATCCACCCAAATTCACTTGTATCGTTTTTAAGGTTCTCCACTCCACAAATTAAATCACTAAAACTTTATCGATTTAATGTGCGGGTCCAGATGGTATATGGCTAGCCAGCTAAAAATTTTTTTTTAAAAAGAACAAAGTTTTGCTGACTAATCTAATATCAAGGCCAGAAGCACCATTTTGGAATCAGAACTGCAAATAACTAGGCTATCCCCTAATGCATTTTGCATTACATAAAAAAAAACCATATGATTTATAAAGTTGTTGAACAAATAGATTTTACTGCTGGAAAATGCTACAGATAAACATGTCATTGATTCTTCTGTTAAAATAATTTATTGAGGCTGTATTTATGGCCTTAGAACATAAAATATATTAAGTGAATAAAACCCCGGGTTATTATTCAGTCAATTGTTACGGTAGGTAAGGGTATTCTCGTTCCACCTGGACCCCTCCCTCTGGCCTCTTACCCTCTGTTGATCTTTTCATTAGGAACTGCTGGCGTGACATCGGCCATTTCAATCTCTCTACTGCCCTCACTCACTCTAACCTGCATCCCTCTGAACTTGCAACACTCTGTTCTCTTAGGTCTAACCCGGACATTGTCATTAAACCTGCTGACAAGGGCGGCGCTGTTGTTGTTTGGCAAACAGACATCTACCTTGCGGAAGCTGAACACCATCTCTCCGACACCTCCTCCTACCTCCCCCTGGACGATGGCCCCACTGCCGGACATCAAGTCATAGTTTCTCAGACCATCACTGACCTCACGGCCTTCAACCTCATAGTCCCCAACCCTGCACAGCCTGCTTCTACCCACTTCCCAAGATCCACAAACAGCACTGCCCCGGTAGACCCATCGTTTCAGCATGTTCTTGCCCCATGGAACTTATTTCTATCTATCTCAACTCTATTTTTTTCTCCCCTTGTCCAGTCTCTTCCAACCTACATCCGCGACTCTTCCGATGCCCTCCGCCACTTTAACAGTTTCCAGTTCCCCGGCCCTAACCTTCCCCTTTTCACCATGGATGTCCAGTCCCTCTACACCACCATCCCTCGCCAGGATGGCTTGTGGGCCCTCCGCTTCTTCCTTGAATGGAGGCTGAACCAGCCCCCATCCACCACCACCCTCCTCTGCCTGGCTGAACTTGTTATGTTGCACAACTTCTCCTTTGACTCCACTCACTTCCTTCAAATAAAAGGTGTCGCTATGGGAACCCGTATGGGTCCTAGCTATGCCTGCCTTTTTGTGGAATACGTGGAACATTCTTTGTTCCAGTCCTACTCAGGCCCCCCCCTCACCTCTTTTTCCGGTACATTGATGACTGCGTTGTTGCCACTTCCTGTTCTCGCCCAAACTGGAAAATTTCACCAACTTTGCTTCTAATTTCCACCTTCCCTCGACTTCACATGGTCCATCTATGGCTTTTCCCTTCCTCGACTTCTCTATCTCCATTTCTGAGGATAGGCTGTAAACCAATATCTACTATAAGCTACAGCTACCTCCCACAGCTACCTTGATTACACTTCCTCCCACCCCGCTTCCTGTAAGAACTTTATTCTCTTCTCCCAGTTTCTCCGTCTCCATCGCATCCGTTCCGACAATGCCATCTTCCACACCAGTGCTTCCGATATGTCTTCCTTTTTCCTCAACCGAGGATTCCCCTCCACTTAAGTTGACAGGGCCCTCGACTGTATCCATCCCATTTCCCACACTTCTGCCCTCAACCCTTCCCCTCCCTGCCAAACCATGATAGGGACCCCTTGTCCTCACCTTCCACCCCACCAACCTCCACATTCAACATATCACCCTCTGCCATTTCCGTTACCTCCAGCTCGATCCCACCACCAAACACATATTCCCCTCCCCTCCCCTTTCAGCATTCTGAAGGGACCGTTCCCTCCGCGACACCCTGGTCCACTCTTCCATCATCCCCAACAACTGCTGTCCTCCTCACAGCACCTTCCCGTGTGAGCGCAGGAGATGCATCACCTGCCCTTTCACTTCTTTCCTTCCCACCATCCAGGGCCCCAAACACTCCTTCCAGGTGAAGCAGCGATTTTCTTGTACTTCGTTCAATTTAGTATACTGTATTCGCTGGTCTCGATGCAGTCTCCTCTACATTAGGGAGATCAAACACTTTGCTGAACACCTCCGCTCAGTCCACAAGCGTGACCCTGACCTTCTGGTTGCTTGCCATTTTAATTCTCCCACTCTGACTTCTCTGTCCTCGGCCTCCTACGCTGTTCCAATGAAGCTCAATGGAAGCTCAAGGAACAGCACCTCATCTTTCGATCAGGCACTGTACAACCTTCTGGACTCAACATTGATTTCAATAACTTCAGATCATAACCACTGTTTCCATTTATTTCGGACAGCAGGAGCTGTTAATGGTTCTGGTGTTGCCATTTACAATTCCTCTAGACCCATCTCTTGTTCCTTTACTTGTCCCATTACCACCATCCTTGCCTTGCATCATCATCCCTCTTGTCATTTAATCATTCTTGCCCTCCACCCTATCAGAGACCTTCTATTTTGTTCTTTCCTCCACTCCCCTTCCTCCCCTCTCCACTTTGCTTGGCTCTGTACTTGCTTAAAAACTGTTAAATCTTCAATTTCTTCCAGTTCTGATGAAAGGTCATTGACCTTAAACATTAACTCTGTTTCTTTCTCCACAGTTGCTGCCTGACTTGCTGAGCATTTCCAGCATTTTCTGTTTATATTTCAGATTTTCAGCATCCGCAGTATTTTGCTTTTAAATTGTATCTGTGTTTCCCTACATTCATTTCTTGAGTGTTCATAGAATGTGTAAATATTTATCACAACATCACTGTATGTAAATGTGATTCTCAATAAGGTTTCTCAGTAATACGGGTTTTAGAAAACTCACGTAGAAAAACTATGTCTGAATGTCGAAACTTTTCATAGGCAAAGATAAGGTAAATCTCTTCCATTCAAGTTGAAACCAATGGCCGTTTTAAAAAAAAGTGGCACAGACAGTGCTACAGTAGGACTTGCTGAGATCAGACTCAGAACAGTAAACTTCTCCCAATGTTTGTTATACAGTAACACAGTAACCCAGTCTCTGATGTAATAAATCCCTTCAGGAACAATGGTAAGGTATGGCACACAGGAACAATGATATACAGCAAAGCCAACTAACAAAAATGTTGTTAAAGAAGAATACGTCTTACAAAAAAACATTTGCCTGCAGGTTAAGCATTTGAATCTCTTGTTATACAATCTTGTGGAGGCAGAGGGTCTGGCTGAGGTGTTAAATGAATATTTTGGATCGGTCTTCACTAGAGAAGAGGATGCTGCCAATGTAGCAGAAAAAGGGGAGGTAGTAGCGATATTGGATATGATAAAAATAGATAAAGAGGAGGTACTTAAAAGATTGGCAGTACTCAAAAGTAGAAAAGCCACCTGGTCCAGATGGGATGCATCCTAGGTTACTGAGGGAAGTAAGGGTGGAAATTGCGGAGGGTCTGGCCACAACCTTCCAATCCTCCTTCGATACGGGGGGCGATGCTAGAGGACTGGAGGATCGCAAATGTTAGATCTCTGTTCAAAAAAGGGGAGAGGCTTAAATCCGGCAATTACAAGCCAGTTAGCCTAACGTCGGTGGTGGGGAAACTTTTAGAGACAATAATCCGGGACAAAATTAATTGGCACTTGTAAAAGTATGGGCTAATAAATGAAAGTCAGCACAGATTTGTTAAAGGAAAATTGTGTTTGACTAACCTGATTGAGTTCTTTGATGAAGTAACGGAGAGGGGTGATGAGGATAGTGCGGTTGATGTGGTCCATATGGACTTTCAAAAGGCATTTGATAAAGTACCACGTAATAGAATTGTTAGGAAAATTAAAGCCAATGGGATTAAAGGGACAGTAGCTGCGTGGATACAAAATTGGCTAAGGGACAGAAAGCAGAGAGTTGTGGTGAATGGTTGTTTTTCAGACTGAAGAGAAGTATACAGTGGTGGTCCCCAGGGGTCGGTATTAGGACCACTGCTCTTTTTGATATATATTGATGACCTGGACTTGGGTATTGAGGGTATAATTTCAAAGTTTGCAGATGACACACAACTCGGAAATGTGGTAAACAATGTAGAGGATAGTAACAGACTTCAGGAGGACACAGACGGACTAGTGAAATGGGCAGACGCATGACTGATGCAATTTAACATGGAGAAGTGTGAAGTGATACATTTTGGTAGGCAGAATGAAGAGGGGCAATATAAACTAAATGGTTCAATTTTAAAGGGGTGCAGGAACAGAGAGACCTGAGGGTGCACATACACAAATCTTTGAAGGTGGCAGGACTAGTTTAGAAGGCTGTTAAAAAAGCACATGGGATCCTGGGCTTTATTAATAGAGACAGAGTAGAAAAGCAGGGAAATTATGCTAAACCTTTATAAAACACTGGTTAGGCCTCAACTGGAGTATTATATTCAATTCTGTGCCCCACACTTTAGGAAGGATGTCTTAGAGAGGATGCAAAGAGGCTTACTAGAATCGTAGCAGGGATGAGGGACTACAGTTATGCAGAGAGACTGGAGAAATTGGGGTTGTTCTTTTTAGAACAGAGAAGGTTAAGAGGAGATTTGATAGAGGTGTTCAAAACCATGAACAGTTTTGACAGAGTAAATAAGAAGAAACAGTTTCCAGTGGCAGAAGAGTCAGTAATCAGAGGGCATAGATGTAAGGTGATTGGCAAAAGAACCAGAGGCAGACGAGGAAGCATTTTTTTAATGCAGCGAGTAGTTATGATCTGGAATGCACTGCCTGAAAGGTTGGTGGAATCAGATTCAATAATAACTTTTAAAAGGGAATTGGATAAATACTCGAAGGGAAAATGTTTAGAGGGCTATGGGGAAAGAGCGGGGGGAGTGGGGCTAATTGAATAGCTCTACCAAAGAGCCGGCATGATGGGCTGAATGGCCTCCTTCTGTGCTGTATCATACTTTGATACTATGAATACATTTTATTGGAAAATACAATGTTCTTATGGCAAATCTTAATTTACAGAATTCTTCAGAAAAAATTTGGATAGGAATTTATCTTTTTTCAACATACAAAATATCTATATTTCACCACTGTAATATAAAATGATGCAGGATACACAACTTGGACATATTGGGGGAGGTGGAGGGGGAACAGTCCACAAATCAGTTATACATCTTTCTTTGTTATCTAACACTAATAGAAAGTTAAAAACTAGGTGTAAAAAATAATTTTCAAAAAACAAGCAGATCAATTTCAGTTCCGATGAAGGCTCAAGTAAATATTAACCCCTCTTTCTCTTTCAAATGTGAATGGACTAACATATTCTGCTTTTATTATTTGTTGTTTTTTTATAATCATAATTTCAGGATTTTGTTCAAATAATTTAAAACAGTCACCAGCAATGCTGCACACAATGATATAGATACCAGCTTGTGCCTCAATCAATTCAATACTTGTAAAAGAGCAGGACAATGAGTCAAATAATTTCACTTTATCTACTATGGCATTGGACACATTGCACAAACAATTATCAACTCATGAAACATGAAATGTACATTTTATAAAAATTATATACAGTCAAACACACCCATTAGGAAAATTAGTATTACACACAAAGCCCCTGGGTTAAACAGCAGAATTTGCTAATAATGCAAAAGACAATACTCAGACTTAGAAACAAAGAAATATGAAGACCCAGTGAGATGGTTTTCTTTAGTTGATTTTTTTGTGCTCATTAATGTGTGGGAATTTCAATGCTTGAAAATAGAGTATTTTTCCACTTTGGCTACCCAGTATCAGTATTGAGGACTCTCAGACCAGGCATAATAAGGCCAGAGGCAGCTTAAGGCACCTTCTACCCTATCCCAACAACGTGCCTAAAATGCAGTCTTAAAGACTACTTCCTACTGCAGCAGTGTGAATTTTTCCATCTCCCACACCAACCATGACCTCTCTGAGTGAGAATGTTAATTTAACAATGATTTCTGGGATATTTCTGCTATTTCAGTCCATCGTTTGAACCTAACTCCCAGAGGTGAAAGGGCAATGATCTAACCTACTCTGTCCAATATCTTTAACTATTTTCAACAAGTTACTAAATTTTGCTGAGATGACACAATCATATTAAAGAAAAAACTTGCATTTATGTAGCACCTTTCAAATCCTGAGGACAGCCCAAAGCACTTCACAACCAATTAATTATTTTTGAGGTGTAATCACTGTTATTATGCAGGCAAACACAGCAGCCAAGTTATGCACAGCACAATCCCACAAACAGCAGTGCGTTGAATGACCAGTTAATCTCTTTTGGTGGTGTTTGCTGAGAAGCACATCTTATTTTTCTATTTACATCATTCATAGTTTCTCCCCTTCTCCTTTGTGAATTTATTGTTGACTGAACTACTTCAGGATATCTTTCCCCAGCCAGGAAACTTGACATTGGCTTGATTTCAACTGACTTTGCTTCAACCATCAGAAACAGGACATGAACAGAACATGTAATTTTATTTCTCCTTTGTCTCCTCCCTGCTCCCCCACTCCCCTTCTCCTCCCACCACCTGAAGTGCTCCATCAGGTTGCTTACTAAAGAATCGGCATAGTTCACACACAATTGTCCACAAGTTGAAATATCAGCCTCTATTGCAACTTAGAGGAATGACCAGAGAGCAAATGCTTATTCAAATATAGTTACGCTATTGTGTCACTTAAATAAGAAATTCCCTTGATTTTCCAATTCTTACATTTACTAGTACATTACTGTAATGTTAATTACACACAGCAATGCATTAGCTGTAAACCAAAATACAGAATTATTTTCAAAATACTTCATAACTACACAAGTATCACTCAGCATTCAGTATTCTGTGCAACAGAAAGAATTTTCAATATTACTAACCAGAATCTCATCATTGTCAATAGGTTTTTAAATGGATAACAGTGGATCAAAATACAGCGTATGATGTAGCAAATGCTGGATACTAAAGAATCCTAGTTCTAATACCAATCTGCTTGTGTAATCAATACAAAAAAATTTACAACAGCATAATGTTTTGTCAAAACTAGAGCTGTATAAAGTCTCAAAACCCTCAGGCTTTATAACTGAATTCCAGCTTTAACTACATGATGATCTAAAACATTGGCCAAAGCATTCAAGTTTCACTGTTGCATTTGGAAAATACTTTGAAGCCAAGGAAAGCTTAATGTCCTCCCAAGTCAAAACATAGGTAACCCTTTGATCACTTTTTCAGCTTTTAAAATTAGGACATTTTAATCTTAATTTAATATGTAGTTAAGTGTATTTCCATGGTACCCTCTGGCTCCTTGCCCAATTGGCCATTCTTAATACGTGACCCTAGACAAAATTGAAGACTGACATTTCTCACCAAATAAAAACAAATCCTTGACAATGAAGCCGATTACTTTTTAATAACTGAATTTCTAACATTTTCTTTTGCTGCATTTTTCAGCATAATATTGCAGGCATATAAAGAATCACAGTGCAATTCTATTTAGGTTTGGTTATCTATGTTTTTTTTTAGGTGCTTATGTTTCTTTTGGTGGAAAAAAATCTGCACAAAGTTGTCAAAGGTTAACTGTTCTTAAGATACCATTAACTCAGAAACAGTCGCCAGCTAATGTAGTACACACAGAGATTAACGAAAGATGGCAGCTTAGATAGGCAAAAATTACATGGATTTAAATTCTGACTGGACTTACTGTAATACATCTGTCACCACAGGCAGTGGTGATTCTTCACCCATCAAGTCCATTTCGTCAGTAAAGCTGTTGGTCCGTGAAATATCATTTGGGTTTCCTTCAATGGCACACTTTCTCACTTAAAAAAAAACATATCACTAAAGGGAAAGGTATTAAAAACCTTTTGAGCCAAATATAATTTTCAATATACACTAGGTCATACAAGCTCATCAGGGGCACTTTCTCAAGACTGAGTGCTGCATTATGATCCATCACATAGGTCAGCCAAAGTCATCCTAAGCTAAAAATAACAGCATACAGGTTACAGATAAGAAAAAAATCTACCAATTTTATTCTATATTAGTTGACAGGAACCACTTTTTTTTATTCTAACAGTATTATAATTAAAAAGCATTTATCACCAGGATATTAAACTACAATAGAAAATACTTTCTTTATAATTTGATCCTATGGATAATAATACACAATAAAATGAAGTTGAACAGTATATGTAATTTAAAAACATGAGTGAAATTAATGTATTATAATTATTCACAACAGAAACTGTGAAACGTAATGATAATCTTTATTAAAAACAAAAGTACTTAAACTCTGATTAACTAATGCACACATAATGAACAAATATGTTTGGTTCTTGGACAACAGGCCATTCTATTAAGCAAAAAGTAATGTTTAGAGACTTGTCTTGTACCTGGTGATGAGGGACAGCTTGAGGTACATATGGTTAAGGAAGACCAGGAAAGCTGTCGACCTGCGTGCAAAAAGCCAAAGCAAGGCAGAAACCACAAGGGAGGTGTAAAACAAGATCATTAATCTCCAGTAAAGTGGGAAGACAAACATGCAGCTGTTAGGACTGAGAGCCAATTTTCTCTACTGTGGGGCAGGTAAGAAATTACAGCTTGTACGTGCCAAGATTTACAAGAATTTCACCACTGGAAAGTTACTTAAATTGCTAAATTTAGATGAAAGAAAAGCTCAAGTCAAGCTGAAGTTGTCCAAAGAAGGCTCTGCAATAACTCAATAGTCAAGAATGTAAAGATTACTGCAAGAGTCAATGAACTTTATGAATCATTATTTTTAAGGTCCATATAATAGAAATTGCATCTATTAAGTTCATGGATCTTTGTAAAAACTAAATCATTTACTAGCACATATTAATCAAGGAACAGACAATGACTGCTTATTATACATGCTTAAGTGAATCGCTTGGTTTGGGAATTGCACAATGGAAACAAATGCTTAGACTGTCATTGACAAAGCTCATTCTGCATTCAAGGCAGACAGGAAGCGAGACAGATGAGTGTGTGATAACAGTGACATTCATTAACAAGTATTACCCCCAAAATAATGCTGCATTTATCTCAAGCCGCTGATTTCAGAAATGAATTATTAATGGAGCATGAAGAAGCCAAACAGATTAGTGAACAATTATATACTGTAACAACAGCAGGCACCAATAATAATATGCAAATGTATAATCGAAACAATGAGAAAAGCACTAAAATCAACCATCTGTTTAATTTTCCGCACTGCATAAGAGAATTAAATGGAGAAGGAATAAGCATTGATGAGAACTGATGGGGAAAATGATATATGGAGAATAGACTCGAGACAAAGGCAAAATTAATTCCTCAACAATCATGGTTCAGACTACAGCATCTGAATAGCGATTACTCTAAGGCAGACTTACCAGATTGTCTAAACATCCTCGTAAGACCTGACAAAGCAGAAATTGCAAATGAAAGATAAGCGTGAGAGATTATTTCTCAGTGTCAGTCTCATTACTATCTAGCTGATTCAGTCCTTCTGCTGACAAAAATCTAACATTGTGATAGGTTTTAAGACTGTCACTTTACTGGAAATAAAGCCTCATATAACTATTACAAGTCAGGTAAAGCAAAGTAAAATTTTCATTCATCATATCTGTCACAACAATTCTGAGCTAATATTTAAACTTTTACAAAACTATTGAACTGATCAATGAAAATACGGTATGTTTAATAATTGGATCATTTCTCTGTTCAATGTCAATGAAATAATAGGGGCGATTTTAACCCCACCTGCTTGGCGGAAATTGGGTCAGGGAGCAGTTAAAATTACCCAGGGGACGTACCCGCCATCGTTCTGCTCCTTTCCCACAGACTTCCATTTTAACCTGCTCTTCTGAGCAGGCAGGCAGGATGTTCGTCAGAAACTGGAGGGGTTCTTCTTTAAACATACAGATCGGGCTCCGATGACATCATCGGGATCTGACTGCTACTTTAACCAGAGGCCTTTGCAGAGAAACCGTTGTGACTTTCCCACCAAGTGAAGCTAGCAGGTAGAAGAGTCAGGGCCAGAAGAGGCCCAAAGAGGTTGAGTTTTTTTGAACTTGTTTCTGCTTTCCTTGTGGTGCCAGGAGGAACTCCTCCTAGTGACTTACTTGAATGCCAGGGGCCGCTCCTTTGGTCCCCAACGGTGGCCTTCTGCCACCCAACACTGCGCTCAAGCCTGCAGGCCAGCTGCCACTTCCCACTGGCTTCGGGTGGACACCTGACTGGGGGCATGCAGATGGCGCCTGGGAGTTAAAATAACCGAGGCCTCATGCTGTGGCGGTGAGGACATTTTGCTGCTTGCCTTGGTCCCTGCCCCCAATTCCCACCTCAAGTTAAAACCAGGGCTCATTATTCATTATTAGAATAAAGTATCAGCTCAAGTTCCACTTAACTGATTAGCCATGCAATTGACAAATCATATTAATAAAGTTGTGGAGTTGAAACTCACAACAGGACTGGAGTGTATAATCTGTGCTGACGTTCCAGTATAGCGCTATGGGGGTTCTGCATTGTCTATAGTGCCATCTTTTGGATGAGACACAACCGAGAGCACGCCCGCCTGCTCTGTTTGTTTAGGTAAAATATCACACGGCATCATTCAATAAAAAAGCAAGGAGTTCTCCAAGTGTCCAGGCCAACATTTAAAAAAAAATTCTAATATCCCCTTCAATTCTTTATGTGATTACACCAAATGTGTGCCTCTCGTCACTGTCTCATTGACCAGTGAAAACAATCTATCTCTATTTATTTTATCATAAGCTTTCATAATCTTGAAGACCTCTATCAGGTCTACTTAACCTTCTCAGCTCTGATGAAAAAGTCCCATCTTCTCAAGTTTCACTTCATAATTGTAATCTCATATGACTAGTAACATTCCAGTGAATGAATCTAAGCTGCACCTTTTCCACTGTTTTTAAATCCTTCCTATAATGGAGTACCCAAAACTATCTAGAGTAGGGGTGATTCCCTGAGCTCCCAGAGAGGCGCTGTGCTGCAGAAAGCACAGATTGCAGATGCTACAATATCGTAGTTCCGATTCTTTTACCCGTGCTCCCTGTAAGTGTGGTTCCCTGCTGGAAACACAGGATCGTGAAGTCACCCCAGCATTCCAATTGCGGCCTAACTAAGGTCATGCATAAGTTCAACATTACCTCTTTACTTTTGTATTCTATACCTCTAGATACAAAAACATGATTCAGTTTGCTTTTTTATAGCTTTATCTACTTGCGCTGCCAACTTTAATGACTTGTGTATCGACACACCAAGGTCCCTCTGCTGCTCTACTCCATTTACAGTCTCACAGGCTGGATGGACCAAAGGGTCTTTTCCTGTCTGTCATTGTTCGTATTTATGGTGTAATGAGTGCACCAAAATCACCAAAAATTGTACAGCACTTAAGTGTGTGCATGGCAGTAAAAAGTTGTCAGTGCTTTCTTCCGAACAATATAAATTTATGTGTCTTTTATTGTAATTTTTGGGTAATTCCTAAAACATGCAAAAGCAATTACCATAAAACTGAGTATAATGCACACTTCCCCCACTAAATATGTCAAAAGTCAGGATGTATAAATCGATACTAACATGAAAATCATTTGCTGGAGATTTGAAAACAATGGAATCAATCTTTATGGAGCTGCTTAAAGTGAAACATATGAATTAGGCTAATACAATTATGAAAAATGGCAAAAACAGTAATGGTGGAAACACTTTCATATGGGTCATCATCAAATTCACTCAGCACAATGTGAAAGTTGATGTTACCTAAGTCATACTCAATGTTCATATGGTGTCTGTCAATGACAACTTGCATTTATTTACTGCAATGAACACAATAAAATGTCCTAGGGCATTTTGCAGAGGTGAAACCAGATATTGGATAGTATTATGAGAACAGTTATGGGTGACTACTGGAGGCATGGTCAAAAAGTTAGATTTTCAGCTGACTTTTAAAGGGGGTGAGAGAAATATCAAGACAGAGGGATTTAGCAAGAGCATTCCAGTTTTTAGAGGCAAGACAGTTAGAAGTTTTGCCACTGTAAGTGGAACAGAGGGAGGATTGATGCAAAAGAGATCAGAGTCAGAAGATCAACGGCAGTCGCTGGCACATAGGGCTGGAAGAGGTTTCACAGGTAGGGAGATGTGAAGCCACAAAGGGATTTGTAAACAAGGACTTTGAATTTAATGCAATGGAAAATGGAGATGGCCGCCAGCAAGGACTGAAGTTATAAGAGAGTGGGACTTAATATGAGTTAGAGCAGCTAAATTTTGAACAAGTTGGGAGTTTATGTAGGATGGAACTCGGGAAGCCATCAAGAAGGACATTGGACGGGTATAGCCTGGAGTTACAAAGGCATGCGTGAGGGTTTCAGTGGTGATGGGAGCAAGTTAAGAGCAGAAGAAGGCAATGTTGTAAATGTGCAAATAGATAGCCTTGATGATGGATAAAATAATGAGGTTAGTTGCTCAGCTCAGGGTCGAAAAGGACATTGAGGTTGTAAAATGTCAAATTCAGCTTCAATGAGGGGAATGGAATCATGACTAGGGTGGAGAGTTTTTGATAGGAGCTAAAGGTGATGGCCCAGAAATTGCTTGGAGCAGCAAACCAACAGTGCTTACTGCTCCATAGATTTATACTAACCCACTAACCTACCGCGGTCTTTACTGGGTATACTTCCTCTAGTAGGAAGCAGAGAAGAGCCCAGCATTAGTTCCAGTGAAGCTAGGACCCTGGAAGAAGCGAGGGGATCATTCTCTCCACTCGATCAAACAGAATGCAACATTTTTGACCAGCTGCAAAGAGTTTCTACAGGCTTGGAATGTAAAATTCAGGAAGTGAAAGGTACAACGTTAAAATCATTATAAAAAGTTACAGATAGCGAAAAAAGGTAAGAAATTATCGAATTAAATAAAAGAGACAGAAAGGAAAAGTAAAAAAAAAGTTTGAAAAAAAAAATTTTAAGAACCAAGAACTATTAAAATAAGGAGTAATGAAACTCCACATTTTTAAAGTTAATTTTTAGTTGTTTGGCAGTCATTAAGACTTACCGCGCTATTAAAACTTAGATTAGACCTGGTATTATTAAGCGTACCTGTTTTGTGGTGATATTACTTACTTTCCAGCTGGGCAGATGAGCAAGTTGGCACTGGTCCAATGTTTCCACTGATTCCAGCCAGCGATATATCTTTAATTCGAAGCTATCATATCGCCAGCAAACCAGAAGGAGCAAGTTCCGGATTTCTGCGATCCACTATGCATGTGCGAACGCCGGAACTTGCTCCTCGATTTTGCCACTGACAACGGTGAGCACTGTAGAGCTCACCGTTCTTTCTTAAGCAATTTCTGGGCCGATGATTCAGTCTTGCCAATATTAAGTTGGAGAAAGTTCTTGCTCATCCACGACTTAATGTTGGACAAGCTGTCAGACAGTACAACGGTCGCTGTTCAGTTGTGGGTGGTGGCAGAGAGTGGAGTTGCATGTCATCAGCATGCATATGAAAGATGGCCCTGTGCCCTTGCATGGTATGTTGAGGGGCAGCAAATAAGACAAAGGAGAGGACCAAGGATGGAACTTTGGGAGATTCTCTAGATGACCATGCTAGGACAGGAGAAGAAACCGTTGCAGGAAATGTGCTGGCTACTTTAGGACAAGTCTTCATGATCATCTTGCACTTTTTCAAGGGAAACCTTCCCCATTCCAAAAACATCGTATTCAATGTCATTCAAATAGTTAGGTATACAGATTTTGTTGAAGTCATTCACTGTAATCGGTGGATCCAATGCTGCCAATGCATTGACTAGACTTTCTTCCATGGTCAGAGTATGTATTTGATCTCCAGCAGTGAATGTTTGTAGGCCATTGATCATTCAGCTGTTCCACTACAGTCATAGAACAGTCTTCATCAATTTGTTCACTGCTATACATAATGGATGCAACAGGCATGTCATTCCCTCAGGAATCATCACAAGGGTGAGTTCATTTTTTTTGGAGCTTTTTCTTGGCGGAAGGCATTTGGTGGCATCACCATGCATGAGTGTATTACAGTAAACTGCAACTTTTCATGTCTTGTGGTACTAATAAAAATCAATTTGGCACCTTATTCAAAAATGGTACATTTGTTCAGCATGTCAAACGTGAATCTGATTAGCATTTTAATGCAGGGTAGCTTGAGATTGTGTTTTTGTGCTGCTTCAATAAGAAATGTTGAAACTGGTTAGTTGATCTCGATAGTCAGCAGGAAGTTTTGACATGATGTTGGTGCACCATCTAATAGATAGGTCATGGCACTAAAGAACGTTTTTCCCCCCTCAGCCTCTGGATGCCTTAAGTGATATGCCCTTCCTTTAGGCAGAGGCAGCTTCAACTCAGACTTTGATCATGCTGACTCCAACTCCTTATTCCAGCCTCTTATTTGCCTACGAAGTAAGCTTCCCTTCAACTCCCAAACATCCACTAACCATTCATTCATTTTTTCAAGAGATACACTTCAGGTGTTTTCGGCACCTTACCAAAGTCACAAATTATCATATCATAGTATAGTAGTAGGTACAGCACAGGAGGAGGCCATTCGGCCCATCGGGCCTGTGCCGACTCTTTGAAAGAGCTATCAAATTAGTCACATTCCCCTGCTCTTTCCCCATAGCCCTGTACTTTTTTCCCTTCAAGTATTTATCCAATTCCCTTTTGAAAGTTACTACTGAATCTGCTTCCACCAACTTTTCAGGCAGTGCATTCCAGATCATTACAACTCGCTGCTTAAAAAAAGGTGGCCTCATGTCACCTCTGGCTCTTTTGCTGATCACCTTGAATCAGTGTCCTCTGGTTACTGACCCTTCTGCCACTGGAAACAGTTTCTCCTTATTTACTTTGTCAAAACCGTTCATGATTTTGAACACCTCTATCAAATCTCCCCTTAATCTTCTCTGTTCTAAGCAGAACAACCCCAGATTCTCCAGTCTCTCCACATAACTGAAGTCCCTCATCCCTGGCACCATTCTAGTAAATCTCTTCTGCAGCCTCTCTGAAACATTGACATCCTTCTTAAAGTGTGGTGACCAGAATTGAACACAATACTCCAGCTGAGGCCTAACCAGTGTTATATAAAAGTTTAGCATAACTTCCTTGCTTTTGTACTCTATGCCTCTATTAATAAAGCTCAGGATCCCATATGCTTTTTTAACAGCCTTCTCAACTTGTCCTGACACCTTCAAAGATTTGTGTATGTGCACCCCCAGATCGTTCTGTTCCTGCACCCACTTTAAAATTGTACCATTTAGTTTATATTGCCTTTCCTCATTCTTCCTAACAAAATGCATCACTTCACACTTCTCTGCGTTAAATTTCATCTGCCATGTGTCTGCTCATTTCACCAATCTTTCTATGTCCTCCAGAAGTCTGTTACTATCCTCCACATTGTTTACTACATTTCTGAGTTTTGTGTCATCTGCAAACTTTGAAATTATACCCGCGATACCCAAGTTCAGGTCATTAATATATATCAAAAAGAGCAGTGGTCCTAATACTGACTCCTGGGAAACACTACTGTATACTTCCCTCCAGTCTGAAAAACAACCGTTCACCACGACGCTCTGCTTTCTGTCCCCTGGCCAATTTTGTATCCACTGTCCCTTTAATCCCATTGGCTTTAGTTTTGCTAACAAGCCTATAATGTGGTGCTTTAAGAAATGCACTTTGAAAGTCCATATCGAAAACATGAACCGCACTACCCTCATCAATCCTCTCCGTTACTTCATCAAAGAACTCAATCAGGATAGTCAAATGCGATTTTCCTTTAACAAATCTGTGCTGATTTTCATTTATTGGCCCTTAGTTTTCCAAGAGCCAATTTATTTTGTCCCGGATTATCGTCTCTAAAAGTTTCCCCAACACTGACGTTAGGCTGGCTGGCCTGTAATTGCTAGGTTTATCCCTCTCCCCTTTTTTGAACAGGGGTGTAACATTTGCAATCCTCCAGTCCTCCAGTGCCATCCCCATATCTAAGGAAGATTGGAAGATTGTGGTCAGAGCCTCTGCAATTTCCACCCTTACTTCCCTCAGTAACCTAGGATGCATCCCATCTGGACCGGGTGACTTTTCTACTTTAGTACTGCCAATTGTTTCAGTGCTTCCTCTCTATTTTTATACCATCCATTATCACTACTACCTCCTCCTTTACTGCTACATTGGTAGCATCCTCGTGTCTAGTGAAGACTGATGCGAAGTATTCATTTAGTGCCTCAGCCATGCCCTCTGTCTCCACAAGAAGATCTTCTTTGTCATCCCTAATTGGTCCCATGGCTTCCTTCGACTACCTTTTTACTATTTATGTGTTTATAAAAGACTTTTGGGTTCCCTTTTATGTTAGCTGCTAATCTATTCTCTTCTCTCTCCTTGCCCATCCTATTCCGTTTTTTTGATCTCCTCTGTACTTTCTGTATTCAGCTTGATTTTCTACTGTATTATGAACCTTACATTTATCATAAGCCTCTTTTTTTCTGTTTCATTTTAATCTTTATATCTTTAGTCATCCAGGGAGCTCTAGCTTTGGATGCCCTTCCTTTCCCCTCATAGCGATGCGTCTACTCTGTACCCAAACTAACTCCTCCTTGAAAGTCTCCCATTGTTCAATTACTGTTTTGCCTACCAATTTTTGATTCCAATCCACCTGGGCAAGATCCCTTTTTAACTCACTGAAATTTGCCCTCCTCCAGTTTAAACATCAGCTTCATTAACTTGGAGCTTATGCCAAGTGGTTCTTTTGCCATGTACTTTGGTGCGCTGAACAACCTTCAGCTTCTCCAGTGCATTGTAGCTTTTGAGGATATATGATAAAATAATTTATTTTAACAGTTTCAAATGCCAGAAGTGGATGGGAGAGCTATTATTAATAGTTACTGCATTCTACTGAAAATCTGTGACACAAAACAAATTTCCAAGATCAAAGAACCAAAGACCATCAAAGGCCGAAATAGCATAGCCAGCTGCAAATTTGATTTTCTTCTACTCTACCCCAACAATGTCTCTTAACTTTAACTTCTGAAAAGTATCCCCTACTGCGCCGGTGCAAATTTTCAAATTCCCAATCCACCCACCTTTATGACCTCTTAATGATACTGTGGTGTTGGCAGCCATATCTGGTGATCTAGTGAGCTCTATCCATCATCTTAAATACTGGACCAACTAAAGGGATACGGTGCAGGGCACCCCCAAGTGTTGTATTATGACTTTGTACAGCTTAAGAGGGAATCTCAAGGTACTAATTGGAAGATACAAGGGGCATCTGTCCTAAATGTTGATTTGCATCAGTACCATTGGCTCCTGTCAGATGCCAACTTTAGCCTGGATCCAGTCCTAAAAATCGATGATGAAATGGAACTTACATATTTCACACAATTACAATCAGAAAACTGAATGAGACCCACCTTTCCATGATTAGAATGAACACAGAAATGTAACTGTTTCCTTGAAAATTACATTCTCTATTACAATAAAAATCATTAAAAAGGAAAAAACTATTTTTATGAAAGGAAACATTCAGAAATGAAAATCAGTTTTACCACTAAATAAGAAATAAATTAAAGTGTGAGTTTCTTTATGTAGCCATAAGATCTGAAAAATCATCTTTAGCCAAAGCGGGGCTTTCAATAAACTATTTTGATCTCGGTCAGCAATAAGCAGTTATTACTGAAGTAAATTAAAGATTTGTGTGCATTTTATCTACAAGTTCCATCAACTAATTTTATGTACATTAGCATTTTGTATGCCATGCTTTTTGATAATTAAAATAGATGCTCCAAAAGGCATTGAAATAACAAGGCAGTATTCATCAGCATCTCAAAACATATTAAAAGATGAAAATAAATTAATAGAGGGAGACACAGTGGGTTAGTACATTCTCTGAGGCAAGAGTTCAAATATAGTCCATCCTGATGGGATGACAGTCTACTTCCTCTGTGTATACCAGCTGCAAGGGTCCGGTTTTAAAAAAAAGGCAGTTTCACTGCAGCTCCTGATGATTATGAGTTTGAACAAATAATATAAAGAAATTGCACTAAATTGGCAATTTTACTGTAAGAACTTATCACATGGCTAGTGTGAGAAATGAGGAAATTCATATTGGTGGATTACTGAGGTACTCTTCAAAAGCTGAAGTCATGGCATGCTGTTGCAGAACAGTAGTGAGAGTTTAACACTGTGTGCATCTGGAGGAGCTATACTCGAGAGTGTTTGATGCTGACACTGAGTACCCAAAGTGGGAAACTGTTTCTCTCTGCAGCACTGGTATCTCTCACCTTGATGAATACAAGAATATTAAATTAGAAAAGAGCTCCTATGATTATTTAGCGGTAAACATACGAACATATGAATTAAGAGCAGGAGTAGGCCATTCGTCCCCTCGAGCCTGCTCTGCCATTTGATAAGATCATGGCTAATCTGATTGTGACCTCAACCCTACTTTCCCATCTACCTACAATAAACTTTGACTCCCTTGTTAATCAGGAATCTAACTCAGCCTTAAAAAAATTAAATGACCCTGCCTCCATTGCTCTCTGGGGAAGGGAGTTCCACGACCCTCAGAGAAAAAATTTCTCCTCATCCCCGTCTTAAGTGGGAGACCCCTTATTTTTAAACTGTGGCCCCTAGTTCTAGTCTCTCCCATAAGGGGAAACATCCTCTCAGCATCTACTCCTTCAAGTCCCCTCAGGATCTTATGTTTCAATAAGATCACCTCTCATTCTTCTAAACTCTAATGTATACAGGCCCAACTTGTCCAACCTTTCCTCATAAGATAACCCCCTCATCCCAGGAATCAGTCGAGTGAATCGTCTCTGAACTGCCTCTGAAGCAATTATGTCCTTTCTTAAATAAGGAGGCCAAAACTGCATACAGTATTCTAGATGTGGTCTCACCAATGCCCTGTACAACTGTAGCAAAACATCTCTACTTTTATATTCCATTCCCCTTGCAATAAATGACAACATTCCATTTGCCTTCCTAATCACTTGCTGTACCTGCATACTAACTTTTTGTGATTCATGTACTAGGACACCCAGATCCCTCTGTACCTCAGAGTTCTGCAATCTCTCTCCAGTTAAATAATATACTGCTTTTCTATTCCTCCTGCCAATGTGGACAAGTTCACATTTTCCCACATTATACTCCATCTGCCAAATTTTGCCCACTCACTTAACATATCTATATCCCTTTGCAGACTCCTTATGTCCTCTTCACAACTTACTTTCCTACCTACCTTTGTGTCATCAGCAAATTTAGCAAGCATACATTCGGTCCCTTCATCCAAGTCATTGATATAGATTGTAAATAGTTGAGGCCCAAGCACTGATCCCTGTGGCACTCCACTCGTTACATCTTTCCAATCTGAAAGTGACCCATTTATGCCTACTCTCTGAATAAACTGTATGGTGTGGGACTTGGCCAGGCAGACCATATTTGATCCTTACTCTGTGCTGAGTTAACTGGAGTTGATCTCAATGTTGCTGAGCTAGGGAGGGAAAAACTAAATCAGCCAGGGTTCTCTGTTCTGATTGCTATCCAGTAATCACTACTCATCAGTAACCTGCTCAGACGCTCAGTTCCGGTTCCGCCAGAACCACTCAGCTTCAGATCATATCACAGCCTTGATCCAGGCATGGATGCAAGAGGTAAATGCCAGAGGAGAAGTAGGAGCAAAGCAGAATTCAACCAAATATAGCATCAAGGAGCTGTAGCAAAACTGAGGCCAACGGGAGTCAAAGGGAAAAGCCTCCAGTGACTGAAGTCATACCTGACATGAAAAAAGATGATTATGGTTGTTGACGGCCAATCATCACAGCCCCCGATGTCACTGCACAAGTTCTTCAGGGAAATGTCCTGGACCTAACCATCTTCAGCTGCTGCATCAATGACATTCCCTCCATCAGGTGGTCAGGGGTGAGGCTGTTCACTGATGATTCCATAGTGTTCAGCTCTATTCATAACTCCTCCAGTAATGAAACAACCCATGCTAGCCTACAGCAGGATCTGGATGGCATCCAGGCTTGGACTGACAAGTGGTAGATAACATAAGTGCCAGATAATGACCACCCCAAGAGAAAGCCCAGCTATCTTGCCCCGACCTGCAATCGCACCTCCATCACCGGGTCCCCCACCATTAACATCTATTGCAAGTAGCACCGCAGGCTGCTCAAAAATTGAACCAGCAGCCCTAGACCAAGAAGCTTTTCAACGGAACCATAGAAAAGATACAGCACAAAAGGGGGCCATTTGGCCAATCATGTCCACGCTGGCTCGAAGAACAACCAAGTGCCCATTCTAATCCCACCATCCAGCACCCGGTCCGTAGCCCTGCAGCTTACAGCACTTTAGGTGCAGGTCCAGGTACTTTTAAAAAGAATTGAGGGTCCCTGCCTCTACCACCAATTCAGGCAGCGAATTCCATACACCCACCAGCCTCTGGGTAAAAAAGTTTTTCCTCATGTCCCCTCTAATCCTTCCACCAATCAGCTTAAATCTATGTCCTCTAGTTCTTGAACTCTCTGCTAGGGGAAACAGGTACTTCCTGCTTACTCTATCTGGGCCCCTCATAATTTTGCACACCTCAATCAAGTCTCCCCTCAGCCTCCTCTGCTCCAAGGAAAACAACCCCAGCCTATCAAATCTCTCTTCGTAGTTGCAATTTTCAAGCCCTGGCAACATTCTTGTAAATCTTCTCTGCATTCTCTCCACAGCAATTACGTCCTTCCTGTAATATGGTGACCAGAACTGCGCACAATACTCCAGCTGTGGCCTTACCAACGTTTTATACAGTTCCATCATTACATCCCCGCTTTTGTATTCTATACCTTGGCTAATAACGGAGAGCATTCCGTATGCCTTGTTCACAACCTTATCTACCTGTACTGCCACCTTCAGGGACCTGTGCACTTGCACTCCAAGGTCTCTCACTTCCTCTCGCCCTCTCAACATATTCCTGTTTACTGCGTATTCAAGTCCAAATCATTAATACATACCACAAACAGCAAGGGACCCAACAATGAGCCCTGTGGCACACCACTGGAAACGGATTTCCATTCGCAAAGACATCCATCAACTTTTACCCTTTGTTTCCTGTTACTGAGCCAATTTTGGATCCAATTCACCACATTTCCCTGTATCCCATGGGCTTTTACCTTTCTGACCAGTCTGCCATGTGGGACCTTGTCAAATGCCTTACTAAAATCCATGTAGACAACATCCACAGCTATACCCTCATCAATCCTCCTTGTCACTTCCTCAAAGAATTCAATCAGATTTGTAAGGCGTGATCTTCCCTGAACAAATCCATGCTGACTATCCCTGATTAAACCATGCCTTTCCAAGTGACAATTTATCCTATCTCTCAGTATTGATTCTAATAGTTTGCCCACCAGTAAGACTGACTGGCCTATAATTGTTCGGCCTTTCCCTCGTACCCTTTTTAAACAATGGTACTACGTTTGCAGTCTTCCAGTCCTCTGGTACCTCCCCTGTATCTAGTGAGGATTGGAAAATGATCCTCAGAGCATCCGTTATTTCTTCCCTAGCTTCCTTCAATAGCCTAGGAAACAATCCATCCGGCCCTTGTGACTTATCAACTTTCAAGGATTCCAGTCCCTCAAGTACTTCCTCTCTCGTTATGTTTACCTTATTCCAATATTTCACACCTCTCCTCTTTAACTACTATGTCCGGATCATCCCTTTGCTTTGTGAATACGGTGACAAAATATTCATTTAAAACCCTACCCACATCCTCTGCTTTTACACACAAGTTACGCTTATCATCCTTGATAGGTCCCATCTTTTCCTTAGCTATCCTCTTGTTCTTAATGTACTGATAAAACATCTTTGGGTTTTCTTTAATCTTACTAGCTAATATTTTTTCATGCCCTCTCTTTGCTTTCCTTACTTCCTTTTTTACATCATCCCTGCACTTTCTATACTCCTCTTGGCTTTCTGCAGTATTTAGTTTTCTGTGACAGTCATAAGCTTTCTTTTCCTGTTTTATCTTGCCCCGTATACTTCTAGACAACCAGGGGGCTCTAAATTTGGCAGTGCCACCCTTTTTCTGAGGGGATGTGTCTGCATTGTACCTGTAGAATTTCACTTTTTAGTGCCTCACACTGGCTTGCCACTGATTTCTCCTCAAGTAGTTGTGTCCAGTCCACTTCTGCCAAATCACCTCTTAGTTCTGTAAAATTTGCCTTCCCCCAATTTAAAACGTTTACTCTTGATTTAACTCTGTCCTTTTCCATAATAATGCTAAAACTAACTGACTTGTGGTCACTATCCCCAATATGGTCATCCATTGTCACTTCACCCACTTGCCCATCTTCATTTCCCAGGACTAAATTTAGAATTGCATCCCCTCTTGTTGGGCTTGTCACATACTGGCTAAAAAAGTTCTCCTGGACACCGATCAAGAATTTTGCACCCTCTGTGCCCCTCACACTGTTTGAATCCCAGTTGATGTTAGGGTAGTTGAATTCCCCTACTATTATTGCCCTCTTATTTTTGCACTCAGAAATTTGCCTTCATATTTGTTCTTCTATCTACCTTTCGCTATTCGGGGGTATATAGTACACTCCTGGTAGTGTGACTGCCCCTTTTTTATTTCTTAGCTCAACCCATATGGCCTCGATTGATGGTCCATTTAGCGTATAATCCCATCTCACAACTGTAATTGATTCTTTAACCAATAATGCTACCCCCCCTCCTTTTTTATTACCCACTCTATCCTGCCTGAAAACTCTATATCCAGGGATACTGAGCTGCCAATTATCCTCCTCTTTAAGCCAGGTTACCTTTATAGCAATGATATCATGCTGCCATGTGTCTATCTGTGCCCTTAGCTCATCTGCTTTGTTTGTAATATTCCTTGCATTGAAGTATATACCCTTCAACCCCGTCAATTTCCTGTGCTGAACACTATTTAACCTTTGCTTCTTTTGCCTTTCTGAGTCGCTAACTATGTCACTAACTGCTTTTCTACTTCCCGTTTCCTGGTCTGAATTTGTCCTATCTGTACCTGCCCTTTGGTTCCCATCGCCCTGCCATACAAGTTTAAACCCTCCCCAACAGAACTAGCAAACGCCCCCGCGAGGATATTGGTCCCGGTTCTGTTTGGGTGCAACCCGTCCAGCTTGCACAGGTCCCGCCTTTCCCAGAATCGGTCCCAATGCCTCAGGAATTTAAACCCCTCCCTCCTACACCATCTCTCAAGCCACGCATTCATCTGGTCTATTCACCTTTTTCTACTCTCGTTAGCATGTGGCACTGGGAGTAATCCTGAGATTACTGCCTTAGAGGTCCTGCTTTTTAATTTATTTCCTAACTCCCTATATTTTGCTTGCAGGACCTCATCCCTTTTTTTACTGATGTCGTTGGTACCGATATGGACCACGACCTCTGGCTGTTCACCCTCCCCCTTCAGAATGTCCTGCAGCCGCTCCATGGCATCCTTGACCCTAGCACCAGAGAGGCTACATACCATCCTGGAGTCACGTCTGCGGCCGCAGAAATGCCTATCTGTTCCCCTTACGATGGAATCTCCTATCACTATTGCTCTCCCATTCTTTTTCCTCCCCTCCTGTGCAGCTGAGTCACTCGTGGTGCTACGGTCTTGGCTCTTGCTGCATTCCCCTGATAAGCCATCTCCCCCAACAATATCCAAAGTGGAATATCTGTTTGAGGGGAGATAAATCCTGGCAGATTGAATCTTTGGGGCCTGGGCCACCTGAGATGGGTTCTACCTCTGGCGGTGAGCAGCCAGTGCAATTCCTCTCATTCAATGTGCTAGCGCCTGGCAGATCCCAGGCCAGGGATGAGGAACACACCTCGCCTGTGAGATCCCCCCCCCCCCCCACTTGGCCCCATTTCCTCTGATGTAGGTCACTTTGATTAGGGCGGAAGGAAGTTCCACCAAAATAAGTCCCTATAGGTTCTGATGGTATGAGCTGGAACTGGCATTTCTGGCCGAAATTGTGGCCTTCTGCCACATTTCTATCCTATTTGTGGTGGGAATGTGCCAGAAGGATGGTGGAAATTCAGGGCCAAGCACTTCAATATTACTTCTAATTTTTAAAAAACTATCTCAAGGTTAAGTGATCATGAGCCCCAAAAAGTGGTGTCCATGATCTCCGTAAATAATTGTAGGTTATCAATTTTTCAAATGTACCTTTGTTTTAAGACCCTTGGCTAGTTTTCCCTTCTTTAACACTAAAATTCAAACTTGAAAAAAAACTTAGGTTTTTATATTAACAATAAAAATGACTTTAATGATCTTCCAGGATACCATGCACTCGGTTATTTGGTCATCTTTGTAATCTGTACTATTGGTTTCAGTCAGGAAGTTTAAACTCAATCCATCGGCTACACGGAGTAGTGTATCTTTCTCATATTCTGTTAAATTGCAACTTAAGTAAAATGCCCTGTACTTTTAGTGGCAATTAAGAAAGCAGTTTTTTCACAATTAACTTGAGGTTTATTCTCACCCTCTACCACAAAATTTCTTGCACATGTATATTATTGAACCTTTTTGCATTCAAATACTACAGCTGCAATCCTTTCTCTATGTGGGCATACCTGCATTGATGGTGATGTGGAGATGCCGGTGATGGACTGGGGTAGACAAATGTAAGGACTCTTACAACACCAGGTTATAGTCCAACAGTTTTATTTTAAATCACAAGCTTTCGGAGGCTTCCTCCTTCGTCAGGTGACGAAGGACGAAGGACTCACCTGATGAAGGAGGAAAGCTCCGAAAGCTTGTGATTTCAAATAAAACTGTTGGACTATAACCTGGTGTTGTAAGACTCCTTACATTTGCACTGATGGTGTAATTGCTCATGAGGAATATGCTATTGGTTGATCCTCACGTAGCAATACTGCACCCATTCCTGAACTGGAATCATTAACGTTTATCCTCACCAGGTTGGTCAGGTCATTGTATTTCAGTACTGGGGTTTCCGTCACCATGCACTGCGACTATTAGAAACTCCCATCATGATTTTTAGTCCAAAGCCACTCTATGCCCCTTTCAAGTAGCTTTCCTTAAGGTATTGTGACATCTGAAAAATTAGGCAGAAGCTTGGTGTGGTGGATTATTTAGGCAAGGTGGCATTACATGTCTTTTTTGTTGCTTGTTTTTGTTTCATGTGTTTGATTGCTTCAATTTTTTTCTGTACACTTTAAGACCTTCTGTTGTGAGTGTGCTCTCTACATAACTGGCTTTTTGTACTTTGAACTTGCACTTGTTCATATTCAGCTTCATATTGTGCTCTCTTACCAACAGGATTTTTCCCAACTTTCTGTTCATTCTGTCTCCAAACAAGGATATCATATTCCTCTCCTGTATTGTCATATAACATTTGTAACATTGTGGCCTCAATATTTATTCAGAACCAGGAAGAGAGCGGGCGGGGCCGGGGTAGGGGAAATGATTTTTGAACACGAACCATGGAATTAAAGTTAATTTATCAGATTCTGTGATCTCAACTTGATTGAACGATTACATTTTCTCTTCCTGGTTTCGAGTCTCCAAGCGGGTGGAATTCGCACTCGCATGATGTGATCTGAAGTTCACTATTTAAAGGGCCAATGCAAAAATGGAATTTGGAGGAGCCAGGAGGAATTTAACCATGGAATCTCAAAGAGCAAGGCCAGCACCCAGATTCACCGGTGCTTCCCTTGAAGTACTGCTGGGTGCAGGAAGGAGCAGGAGGGACATCATTTTCCCCAGCAATGGGAGGAAGAAACCTGCTTCTGATACCAAGAAGGCATGGCTGGAGGTGGCTGAGGAGGTGAGCAGCAGGAGCATTGTGGCCCGTTCTTGGATGCAGTGCAAGAAGCGCTTTAATGACTTAACCAGGTCAGGAACAGTTGCTGATTCACCCACATCCTGTGGTGTTCAACAGCCCCCCTCTCACTCTGCCTTGCCAAGTATGCTCCATCACATCAAGCCTCACATCCACTTATGTTTCAGCAGCACCCATTTTCACTTTCCATGCACTTCCTCACCTCCCCATTTATCCATCCACCGCTGCCACTCACCCCAGCTCTTATGCAATGTGATACATCTATCTCATAGTCAGCATCACCCAATGCACTGCATCCATAATACGTGACCTTCAGTCACTCACAAGTCTGTTCTTTCGCCCCTTGTAGGAGAAGAGAGTGCAAAACGCATGGGAGAGAGGACTGGAGGTGGCCCTCCACAAATTATGCAGCTCACTGATGCAGAGGAGAGCGCCATGGAGTTAAGTGACACGTCTGCATCCCTCCCAATCAGAGATGGAGAGCCTGGGAACTCGCAGATGCCTGGTGACAGAATTTAAAACCGCTTTCACACACATGATGACTTTATTTCATCAATGACTGGACTATGAGAAACCTCAGTATGGTGATTGTCAAGATCGTTACGTTGCCAGGACTAATTCATATCACTTCCTTTTGTCTTCCAGGGCCTTCACGTGTAGAGCAAGAGTCTGCGGAGATGGATGACAACGATTCCTCAGAGGACCTCATTCCTTCTGAAGGTGCAGCATCACAGGACATACAGCAATGCACCAGCGCAAATACTCGCACTTTGGTGGGTCCTGTTACAGTTAGTTGGGTTTTCACCTGGTGATTCACAATTCACAAGTCAGCACGAGCAGACACTGGTGGCAAGGGCAGCTGTGGAGAGTCCGCGTTGGAGGGCGCACTCCTCTCCAAGCTCTGCTTAGCTGGATACAGTTGCTGAATCCCAGGGGTCATCATTGAGAATGAAAATGATTGAGGTACACCTGCATCTTTGCGAGGTACTGGCAAATGTCCCACGCACACTCTCCACAATAGTGGAGCAGATGGAGGGGTCCAACTCCAACAGTAGTGGATTGGTGTCACAGGTAATTGCGAAAATGTCAGCCACGGAGAGAGTGACCGCTTCCGTGGAGCTTCTAGTGCGGCTCTCAAATGAGTCTATGCGGGCCATAATCATGGCTATGCAAGAGATATCTGCCGCCTTAAACAGGATGATAGATGCCTTATCCGGGGCCTTACAATACGACATTGATGTGCACCAAGCTGCTCTCCAGAAGAGTGGTAGGAGTGATGTGGTGCTGGCCCAGGAAAGGGATGACGGTGGAAGAGGACATGGAAGTGGGAACTTCACTCAAAGCACTCCCACATCTCACACGTTGCCCACCCCCCCTACTCAATCAGTACCCGACATGCTGCCTCGTCTCCCGATGGCAGTCTGCCCTGCACAGGTCCAGGTGGAGCAGTCTTTGGTGGGGCTCTCACAGGCTCCAAAACCCAGAGGTCATAGGCCAAATGTATCTCAGCAGTCACAGCAGGGACATGAGCAGCCTGCCTCCATCTCTGCTGGAGGATACACCACGTAGAAGCTGTAGGAAGCGTAAGTTCAAGCAATTATAATTCACCAATGGGTGTTTGAAGAAATGTTATGTTGTGAAGTTTCCTTTTTTTTAATATCGGCACATTGAGTATATTGATTAGCATCACTTCCACATCTTGCCCATTATTGCATCCCAAGTGCCAACTTGCCCTTTCATTTGCTTCATGATGAATGTCAATACATGACGGACCCATTGGGCGGATGTGCAATAGGTACATACATGGCTGAAGGACTGTTTTGTGCAAAGTGCGGGTGGGGGGGGGGAATTGGTGGTGATGGGAGTGGGCCAGAATACTCCAATTTTTCTTTTTCTCATTCTGATTGACAAAGCGAACCTTTGAGAAATGAGGGCTTCCCTGACATCCAGGGCAGCAATGTACCTGACTGGTCTGGTGATGGGTGCCCCATCTTCAGTTGCTCATGTTCTCATCAGAAGGTGATTGACGAGCAGCTTGGACATCCTCCACCACTAATCCTCTCTGCTGATCGATGTTGTACAGGACGCAACACATCACTATGATTCTGGACACCAGCTGTGCAGTGATGGCGTGAAATCCCTTGCAGTTCATAAAAACTCCTGGTTCATGTGCTGGTCCTCGGCTTGCCATGTGTGTGGAATCGATTACACCCTCCACCTGTGGGAAGCCAGCCAGCGAGGCGAAACCGACTGCCCGCCCATTTTGGATATTGTCGTCACAGCAGAAGTTCACACCCTGGCAAATAACCCATCCGTTATTTTTACCTCTCACTCGCTCCCAATCCACCCGTTCTTGGGGGTTAAAATTCCCCCTATATTTTGGGAACTTTCTGGAGCAAAGTTGATCTCACAGGACATTCTAGTATTCCTAAATGCCAAAACATCGATTAAATTTTCATAACTTTGATGAGTCTTCATGCAACTATGCTTGCTAGCAGTCACATATGATATCAAGCATGCTAAAGGTTTTGGCATTTGATAACCATTACACTATTGTTTCTACCCATTGGAAAATGTTCTTGTCCTATGGCTTATTTAAATCTTTATGGGGGGATATTTTTTCAATGTTTCACTTGACTACTGTCGAAACATTGAATAAAGGTTGCACACTACTAAATCCCACATCCTCCAATCTGCATACCAGACCTCACCAATCTGCCAATCTGAGTTGGTACCAGGCCTGCGAGAGTGTATGCACCAATGTTCTCTGCTGATGCAATAGAGACCTTGGTGCAAGAGATGGACAGAGGAGGGACATCCTAAATCCGCAGTGGGGGGGGTGGGGGGGAGGCAAAAGGCCAAGAGGCCCGCCAGACATATATCCAAAAGGCATCAGGGGACAAAGTCAATGCCAGGCGCATAGCATCATGAACATGGATGCAGTGCAGGAAGAAATTACCCCCATACCAATAAACTCTTTCCATCAGTACTCAACTCTTCCAATCAGATGCTTCCTCTCACCCTTACACATTACCACTGTTTCAAGCCGCCCACCCACAATTCACAGGCCACACACACTGGCAGCTTTTCAACCAGTACAGGCACATCACCCAGATACATGTCCCACTTTCTTGCAGGAGAAGGTGGCACATATCAGGAGGCAGCAAGTGGCAGTGGCATTTAGCCCCTCGAGCCTGTTCGCCATTCAATGAGATCATGGCGGACCTGTGACCTAACTCCATATATCCGCCTTAGCCCCATATCCCTTAATACCCTTGATTCACAGAAATCTATCAATCTTAGATTTAATATTCACAAGTGAGCTAGCATCAACTGCCGTCTGCAGAAGAGCGTTCCAAACGTCTCCCACCCTTTGTGTGTAGAAGCATTTCCTAACTTTACTCCTGCACGTCCTGCCTCTAAATGTTGGGCTATGTCCCCGTGTCCTAGTATTCAAGTCTAGGAGACCTCCAAAAACAGTTACAAATGTCTCGGCAGCCAGAAGCAATAATCCAGCCACTAACCTGTAAATCCTGCATGGTCCCTTTAAATAGGGCTGGTGGGGGGGGTCCTCCAGGCACTCTAAGGCATGTTCAGATGGTCAGGGTTAAGACTGTGCGTTGAGTTGAGCGTTAGACACCATTTTGGGACTTATCACTTTAAATCAGCGTTGCACACTGATTCTCCCTACTTTACATGATTCCAGCGTTCGTCATCTGCACCTTCGCTAACTCTTATACCAAGATGGCATCCGGCGCACGTCACGCTGGGAACGTGCGTGCGCATCCAAGACGCCATCTTGGATGTCCGAGAAGCCGTGTGGCGCCGAAACAACGGGCACTACACGGTCCAATTTAGCGCCCATATTGTTAGCGACTGCATCAATTATTTCAATCAATCCTGTTGGAATGCTTGAAATCTAAGGACTGGCTGTACTTACTGTTCCAGACTTTGAATTCGAGCCTTTGGGATTTGTGTTCACTATTGATTCATCGTTTAACATTTTCCTATTGACTTGACGTTGCAGCCAGAGTACATTACTCTTGCACAATTTTGTACTTAGCTTCTTACAAACTGACCATGGCACAAAATAACATTATTCTCCCGTGTCTAACTTAAAACAAATAGTTATGTCATTCATCTTCAGATCGCCCGTCTATTCAATATCATCTCTTCTCGAAAATGCATCCACTAAAAAAAAATCATTTTCAATCTTACTATTAGATTGCTCTTCCACTCCATGAACTTTCTTTTTCATTCTTTGCTAGTTTGATGAGGATGCTTTAGCCTTGTAAAATCATTTCAGTTTTTTTTAAAACATCGCATACGTTTGGCCATTCACTGGACATTTTTTTTCTAAGCTACAATCTGATTCTTTGTATAAAGTGATGTCTCACATTATTTATTGCACTGCTAGAATTACAACATTGTTTTAGTTATGTTTCAATAGCTTCTGCTTGCTTTGTAATTATCTATTGCTTTTAGTGCATCTAGACTCTTTTCATAATCTGGGGCTTACTTGATCTTCTATTATGCAGTCTACAATTTTGTTTTTAATGATGCTATGAGGGATCCATAACCACAAGACGTGGCCTTTTCCACAAATTATTGCATAATGATCAGTTCCTTCTCTTTGAGCTTCAAACCGGATATTAAATACATGATTTTAATCAGTAATATTCTTCTGAAATGTGGAAATATTCCTCAAACTTGTTCAATAATACTTTCAGTTTTCATTTGTCCTCTCTGTCACAATACGTAAACATATTATACATTACTATTACTTCCTCACCTATCATATATGGTAAAGTACTGACCTGCACTTTGTTTTTTCCTCTAGACCTATTGGTGTCGCAAACAAATCAAAGTATTCTTTCCATTTTCGCTACACTTTAGTGAAATTTCCTTCTAATGTCAAGTGTTCCAGTAGAATTAAAACTTTTATTTCTACGCCATTTTAATATCATGTAAAAGCGAACAATAACTCACGAGACTGCAGCAGGTCTCAAGGTTCATCCAAAATGTCTACTTCCTTCTCTGAACACGTATCTATATATCAATCACTTCTCTGCCAATTTTTGCATATCAATACACTCTTCATCTGCTTCATGAAATCCCCCGAGAGGAGCACCTAAAGCAGTCCCCGTAGCTTGCAATTGAATGACAGTAACAAAAAAAATTTAAAGTGCAGCTTTAAAGGATCCCTTTATGACAGGCGAGAGCCTGGCTGGCATTTAGTGTCCATTTAAAATGGGAAACCTTAAACACACTGACATTGGGGGAAGAAAACAGAAATTTTACAAGTCTCCCAAGTATCTACTGATTTGCATGGAATTAGCTCTCACACATTCTGTGCAAGATAAACAAGTCACAGATTTAGTGAGATGCATAGAGTGCGCAGGAAGCCTACAAATTCCTGGGGCATGTTTTTTACTCGGAGCTGGGAACCCAGTGGGTAGGTGCATGTTCGCGTGGGGAACCCGGAAGTCAAGTGAATATGTCGCAATCTGCGCTCGCAACTCAATTGAAGGTAATTATTTTTGTTTCCGGGTTGCCTGCGCGAAAGCCAGCACAGCGTTCAGTTCCATTTGCAACCCCTCAGATAATGAAGCAGTCCGAGCCCGCGCGCAGCAAGACCTGGACAACATCCAGGCTTGGGCTGATAAGGGGCAAGTAACATTCACACCAGACAAGTGCCAGGCAATGACTATCTCTAACAAGAGAGAGTCTAACCACCTCCCCTTGATATTCAACGGCATTACCATCACCAAATCCCCCACCATCAACATCTTGGGGGTCACCATTGACCAAAAACTTAACTGGACCAGCCACATAAATACTGTGGCTACAAGAGCAGGTCAGAGGCTGGGTATTCTGCGGCGAGTGACTCACCTCCTGACTCCTCAAAGTCTTTCTACCATCTACAAGGCACAAGTCAGGAGTGTGATGGAATACTCTCCACTTGCCTGGATGAGTGCAGCTCCAACAACACTCAAGAAGCTAGACACCATCCAGGACAAACAGCCTGCTTGATTGGCACACCATTCACCACCGGTGCATTGTGGCTGCAGTGTGTACCATCCACAGGATGCACTGCAGCAACTCGCCAAGGCTTCTTCAACAGTACCTCCCAAACCCGCGACCTCTACCACCTAGAAGGACAAGAGCAGCAGGCACATGGGAACAACACCACCTGCACATTCCCCTCCAAGTCACACACCATCCCAACTTGGAAATATATCGCCGTTCCTTCATCGTCGCTGGGTCAAAATCCTGAAACTCCCTACCTAACAGCACTGTGGGATAACCTTCACCACACGGACTGCAGCAGTTCAAGAAGGCAGCTCACCACCACCTTCTCAAGGGCAATTAGGGATGGGCAATAAATGCTAGCCTCACCAGCGACGCCCACATCCCATGATCGAATAAAAAAAAGAATGACAGGCTCGCTGCCTGTCAGGAGGGAAAGGAGCCACAAATCAGAGAGGAGGGAGACACTGTGTGCCGTGGAGGGCATCGGGGGGGCGGGGGGAGGGAGCGGCGGGGTCCTTGGAGCAGATTGGTGTGTGCGGGGGCCCTGGAGCAGATCAGTGTGTGCGGGGGCCCTGGAGCAGATCCGTGTGGGGAACTGCGAGAAGATCGGGGGCAGGGAAGTGACTTGATTGGCAGATGGATGAAGAGTCGAAGGTAGCAGGGGTGTACCATCGGGGAGATGTCCACCATCGGCAGGGGTAGAGGTCTATCATCAAGGGGGGGTTTGGCCAATCACGGGGGTCCTGTTGGCCAGGTGAGCTTGTTGGGCCTGGATGGAGCACTCCTGCTCTTCCGGGCCCACAAGCAGTGCAATAAAGGCACTCACCTCAGGATCCGGCCCTTCTCGCCTGCTTTCACCTGACGTGAATCAGAAGTGATGAGAGACCCCTGCAGGTGAGGTTAAATTAATTTCAGCTTTAGAATCCACAAAATATCCACAGAATACCTCAAATATTTTAATGAGCTACATTGCCCCTTTAACAATCCGCCCACCAGAAGTGGGCATGTTGGAGCCGGGTTGCAGTCCCTTTTCAAAAAACTGTTATTTTTACCTCCCACCCGCCGCCAACCCACCCATTCTTTGGAGTTAAAATTACCCACCCTGAACTCACGGTTTTCCAGCCCTCTTTTGTTCAGTTCCTGCTGGTGAAAGAACTGGTTATTTGTATCTCCTACTTCAGATTTTTTCCTTCAATCAGAAATTGGCTTTCCAAATTAAAGAACCCAGTTATAATACAATTAAACTGGAGGTTGAAATAATAGCAGATGATTTTTGTTTATTATTGATTCAACACCCATGTCAGTGCATTTCTTCTGTAGCAGAAATGCATCCAATTATTTTAAGAGGAACAAAGCTTTATGTGCTGTGAAGTAATTGTAATGCATGCATTTGCATCAATATCAAGATTTCTTTTAAAATTGAAGAATTGTTTTTCCTCACTTTTTATATAATTATATAATGATGAGCACTGATCATCCCTGAAATTTGTTTAGAGAGGGTTACTAAGCCAGACAGATAGTGTGAGGGAGCTGAATTAATGCACAGTCTAAACATCCTGTATTAACTACTGTATCTCAAATACTAATTCAGCTCCCTCACACGGTCAGTGCATAACTCATCCAAGCTGGTGATCCAACAAAGTCATCAGGATTCAGTGTTTAAACAAATACTTTCAAAGAAATCAACAGACAGCCATGAAAAATGAAGCTGACGAAAATTCTGTGCAGTAGTTTGATATTTTAACTCTTCCTGTGCCATGGACAAATTTATCTATTGAAGTGCATTTAGGCTGTAGGGGCCATCTACTTATCTGGCAGTCAAGAATGAAAGTGGTTGCTTCTGATGAAACCATGGCAATTTACAGCACTTTCAATCGGCAGTCTTGTTGATTGCACCCATTTTCAAAGCCTAATTTTATGTAAGAAGTTATTCCCATTGACAAAGTGGATATTGGGGACCATGAGGAAGAAGAAACTAGATAAAGGGTTTAAAAGTTGGTGTGCCATCAAAAAAGTAAAATTGATGCTAAAAATGAAAATAACGCTAAGGGAGAGAAAGGGGGGAGGGGAAAGGAAGACAGGAGAGCAGATAAGGAGGGCATGATTTTATCGAGGGTGTGGGGGGGGGCAATTCCTGTTGGTAAACCAGGCAGTGCGGGTTTCCCGGAAGTTCTTACGATTTTGAAGTCGGATTGGAGATCGTCGGGGGGGGGGGGGGGGGGGGGGGTGAGGGTGGGGGTGTCGGACATCGTTGGTGCGGGGAGGGGTCGGAGATCGTCGGTGGGGGTCGGAGATCGTTGGGGGGAGGGGGGTCGGAGATCGGAGGGGGGAGGGGGGTCGGAGATCGTCGGGGCGGAGGGGGGTCGGAGATCGTCGGGGGGGGTCGGAGATCGGAGGGGGGAGGGGGGTCGGAGATCGTCAGGGCGGAGGGGGGTCGGAGATCGTCGGGGCGGAGGGGGGTCGGAGATCGTCGGGGGGAGAGGGGGGTCGGAGATCATCGGGGGGAGAGGGGGGTCGGAGATCATCGGGGGGAGAGGGGGGTCGGAGATCGTCGGAGATCGTCGGGGGGGAGGGGGGTTTTGGAGATCGTCGGGGGGGGGGGGGGGGGAGGGGGTCGATCGCGTTTGTCAGGATGCTGCAAGTAGGCTTGTTGGGCCTAGGGGAAGGACTCCTGCTCCTCCAGGCTGACAATGTTATGCTGTAAAGGCACTCACTTGCAGTTTCGAACCTTCTCGCCTCCTCTCACGTGGCGTTAAGCAGGAGGCCTGGGAACCCTGCCCTCAGAGGTTAAATACAAAAAATCTGTCAAAATAGAGGCCCGCAGCTGCCTTGAAAGCTTTTACTGACCAATCCGCTTCCTAAGAGCGGGTTGGTCACCCACCCCTCATCCTGCCTCCTTGAAAACCGGAAGTGGGCAGGTTGGAGGTGGGTTGGGGGCGAGTTTTAGATTTTAAAAATTTTTACTGCCCTCCCCCTCGCCTGTTTTTCCCATTTGAAATCATGCCCAAAGTGTTCAGAAATTGTTAATTACAATGAAGTCTATTTTGTATTCCAGGGTTAATAGTAAAAATAAATAACTCCAATATTAGGAATCGATGGCAGTGGTATAGGGTTAGTGGTGGGACGAAAGACAATGGCTTCAGTCTTCGCAATGTTTAGCTGAAGGAAATGGTGACAGATCCTTGGGGGACTCTACAGGTAATGATGAGGTTCATTAATAAGAGGTTCATGGATACTCTGATAAATTAACGAGTAAAGGAGGTAAGAATACATATGTTTTGCTTAGCTGTAGGAAAGTATGTTTGGAATAAGTCAATAATGATAAATCCAGTGTATCCCATATACCTATATGCAAGTACAACCAACTTACTTCAGTTCCTAAAAGGTGGAAGAAATCAGTGAAATGATTTGTGCGCGCCACGATCGATTTTGTTATCACTAATACTAAAAAAAAAGCTTTCCTTTGCATTATGGGGGAGAATATGTAGAAAATATATTCAACATGCTGTTTAATATTGTAAGTGATGCAGATATGATAAGGCTAAGAATGCATGCCCAAGCATTTCACTACTAAGCAAAATAGAAAATATGAATCAATCCTATTTTGACAGGCTGCACAACACAAGAATGAGTCTGTAGATGTCCTTTGCAAATGCTTGTCTCAACAAACAGCAAAATGTGATTTTGCTGATGCAGATAGTGAAATCAAAACACAGATTAGTTCAGCTAAGCCCTCAGGATTGCATTATAGTTAGACTTGCTGTTTAGACTTTAATATCATGTATTATAAGTTTAACATTTTACATTTTCCATAGAATAAGTTAAAAGTTTAAAAGGACCACAATGGAATGATATACAGTCAGGAGGGAGTGGCCCTGGGAGTTCTCAACATCGACGCGGGACACTTTGAAATCTCATGGCATCAGGTCTAACATAGGCAAGGAAACTTTCTGCTGATTACCACCTACCGTCCTCCCTCAGCTGATGAATCAGTCCTCCTCCATGTTGAGCACCACTTGGAGGAAGCACTGAGGGTAGCAAGGGCACAGAATGTACTCTGGGTGGGGGACTTCAAAGTCCATCACCAAGAATGGCTCAGCAGCACCACTACTGACCGAGCTGGCTGAGCCCTGAAGGACATAGCTGCCAGACTGGCCCTGCGGCAGGTGGTGAGTGAACCAACATGAGGGAAAAACCTACTTGACCTCGTCCTCACCAATCTAACTGCCGCAGATGCATCTGTCCATGACAGTACTGGTAGGAGTGACCACCGCATAGTCTTCGTGGAGATGAAGTCCCTTCTTCGCACTGAGGACACCATCCAACGCGTTGTGTGGCACTATCACCGTGCTAAATGGGATAGATTCAGAACAGATCTAGCGGCTCAAAACTGGGCATCCATGAGGCGCTGTGGGCCATCAGCAGCAGCAGAATTGTACTCCAGCACAATCTGTAACCTCATGGCCCGGCATATTCCTCACTCTACCATTACCAACAAGCCAAGGGATCAACCCTGGTTCAATGAGGAGTGCAGAAGAGCAGCACCAGGCGTACCTAAAAATGAGGTGCCAACCTGGTGAAGCTACAACTCAGGACTACATGCATGCTAAACAGCAGAAGCAACATGCTATAGACAGAGCTAAGTGATTTCACAACCAACGGATCAGATCAAAGGTCTGCAGTCCTGTCACATCCAGTCGTGAATGGTGGTGGACAATTAAACAACTAACGGGAGGAGGAGGCTCTGTAAACATCCCCATCCTCAATGATGGCAGAGTCCAGCACGTGAGTGCAAAAGACAAAGCTGAAGTGTTTGCAACCATCTGCCAGAAGTGCCGAGTGGATGATCCATCTCGGCCTCCTCCCGATATCCCCACCATCACAGAAGCCATTCTCCAGCCAATTCGATTCACTCCACGTAATATCAAGAAACGGCTGAGTGCACTGGATACAGCAAAGGCTATGGGCCCCGAAGCATCCTGGCTGTAGTTGCTGAAGACTTGTGCTCCAGAACTAGCCGCGCCTCTAGCCAAGCTGTTCCAGTACAGCTACAACACTGGCATCTACCCGACAATGTGGAAAATTGCCAGGGTATGTCCTGTCCACAAAAAGGACAAATCCAATCCGGCCAATTACCGCCCCATCAGCCTACTCTCAATCATCAGCAAAGTGATGGAAGGTGTCATCGACAGTGCTATCAAGCGGCACTTATTCACCAATTACCTGCTCACCGATGCTCAGTTTGGGTTCCGCCAGGACCACTCGGCTACAGACCTCATTACAGGCTTGGTCCAAACATGGACAAAAGAGCTGAATTCCAGAGATGAGGTGAGAGTGACTGCCCTTGACATCAAGGCAGCATTTGACAGAGTGTGGCACCAAGGAGCCCTAGTAAAAATTGAAGTCAATGGGAATCAGGGGGGAAACTCTCCAGTGGCTGGAGTCATACCTAGCACAAAGGAAGATGGTAGTAGTTGTTGGAGGCCAATCATCTCAGCCCCAGGACATTGCTGCAGGAGTTCCTCAGGGCAATGTCCTAGGCCCAACCATCTTCAGCTGTTTCATCAATGACCTTCTCTCCATCATAAGGTCAGAAATGGGGATGTTCGCTGAAGATTGCACATGTTCAGATTCGCAACCCCTCAGATAATGAAGCAGTCCATGCCCACATGCAGCAAGACCTGAACAACATCCAGGCTTGGGCTGATAAGTGGCAAGTAACATTCGTGCCAGGCAATGACCATCTCCAACAAGAGAGAGTCAAAACACCTCCCCTTGATATTCGAAAGCATTACCATCGCCGAATCCCCCACCATCAACATCCTGGGGGTCACCATTGACCAGAAACTTAACTGGACCAGCCACATAAATACTGTGGCTACAAGAGCAGGGCAGAGGCTGAGTATTCTGCGGCAAGTGACTCACCTCCTGACTCCCCAAAGCCTTTCCACCATCTACAAGGCACAAGTCAGGAGTGTGATGGCATACTCTCCACTTGCCTGGATGAGTGCAGCTCCAACAACACTCAAGAAGCTAGACACCATCCAGGACAAAGCAGCCCACTTGATTGGCACCCCATCCATCACCCTAAACATTCACTCCCTTCAACACCGGCGCACTGTGGCTGTAGTGTGTACCATCCACAGGATGCACTGCAGCAACTCGCCAAGGCTTCTTCGACAGCACCTCCCAAACCCGCGACCTCTACCACCTAGAAGGACAAGGGCAGCAGGCACATGGGAACAACATCACCTGCACATTCCCCTTCAAGTCACACACCATGCCGACTTGGAAATATATCACCCTTCCTTCATCGTCGCTGGGTCAAAATCCTGGAACTCCCTTCCTAACTGCACTGTGGGAGAACCTTCACCACACGGACTGCAGCGGTTCAAGAAGGCGGCTCACCACCACCTTCCCAAGGACAATTAGGAATGGGCAATAAATACTCGCCTCGCCAGCGACGCCCACATCCCATAAATGAATTTTTAAAAAGATGCAACTAATGATGTTCAAATCTTGCTGGATACATGAGTCCCTGGATGACCTGAGCATCCAAGGCCAACAAACATGCAGAAGTGTCACCAGTTGCATTCGCTCAAGCTCAAAATAACTGAGCTTGAGCAACAGTGGGCCATTCAATCACATTAGGGAGACACAGGGCTTCCTGGAACACACAGGTAGAGTAATAAAGGATAAAGATTGGAGCAGGTGATCATCAGGGTGGGAAGAAGGGTAGGAAGGAAGTGCAGGGGTCAGCTGACGATTTTGCTTTGGCAAATAAGTATTCAATTCTGCATACTTGTTCCAAGAGAGATAACCAGAGGAGGGCAGGCACAAGCAAAACTACAGCACTGTAGAATAAATGGTTGCTCAAGGGGGAGAGCTAAGTGTAGGAACACAGAGGTAGTAAGGGGAATAGACAGTCACTCTCTAAACATAACCATGAGTACTTAATAGTGGGTTGCTTCCAAAGTGCCAGGGTAAGGGATATAATTGAGTGGTTATAGAAGTTCTTGGAGATTGAGAGGGAGGGGGAACAATCAGAAGCCATACAGCATGTCATAACCACTGACATATGGAAGAATAGGATTCAGCTTCTGCAGAGTTCTGAGAGTTAGGTCATACATTACGAAACAGGACCTCAATAACTGAAATCTTAGGATTACTTCCAATGCCAAGCACTACCCAACATAGGAACAGCTAAATTAGGGGCAAAAACGGATGCCAAGAAACCCTAAAATTCCATGATAGACGTGGGACAGGATGGAACTTCCACCCACCCTGTAAATACACCTATCCCAAATTCTGGGGTCAGGGATATTTGTGTATTGTTGGTGGGGGAGGTAAGAAAGTCGCTCTGGCACTTTTCTGCAGCATAAGTGTACCATCTGTGCAGTTAAGAAAAGCAAAAAGTGGCTCCTTCTTCAAAAGGCCTGTTTCTGTGCTGCAATCAAATGCTTTGTGATTGATTTGCAGTGGGAAATCCCAGCACCCATAGAACACTGGATGCCAGGAGCACACAGACTTCCTTTGTGCTCAGTGTTGCTAGGGTGCAAATTGCAGGAATTATGTTGTATACCATAATTCATTCATTTGTATGGTGTCACAATACATTTGTCCATTTGTGGGTGAGGCTTTTTGCACCCACCCCAAATCCTGTACAAATAGTGATGGGTGGAAAAAGGAGCAGGGACCCAACAAAAACAGATCTCACCCTAACTTCTGCATCTGCCTGCCCAGATTACAGCATTTTTAGGCCAATATCAGCATGGAAATTTGGTGCTCTGGTATAGGAGGGAAGAATACAGATAGTTGGGGCATTGGGAAAGGAGCGAGTTGCACTGAAGTGATGGTCTACACCTGAATAGAACTGGAGCTAATATCCAGTTAGGGAACAAGGAAGTTAACTAGTCCTTTGATCTAAGGTTTAAACGAATATAGCAGGAAGCAAGGGAAAAGCAAGAGAGTAGACAGCTTGGAAGGAAAAATAAGCTTTGGGTGTGCAAGGAATAAGGAAGCAGAAAAGTTGAAAGAAGTTAAGCAGAAAAGACAGTAAAAAATAAATAAGCAAAGTAGAAGACAAAAAATATCTCCAAACCCAGGGAATCCAAACTAAAATTTGTATATGTTATTGCACAAAGTATAAGAAACAAAACTGGGGAACTGGAGTCATCGATTAAAGTAGGAAATCATGATATAACAGCAATTAGTGAAACATGGCTGCAATTGGGTCAGAAGTGGCAATTAAATGTAAAACTGTCAGTAAGAACAAGAAAGGAAGAAAGGGAGAAATAAGAACATAAGAAATAGGAGCAGGAGTAGACCATACAGCCTCTCGAGCCTGCTCCGCCATTTCATAAGATCATGGCTGATCTTCTACCTCAACTCCATTTTCCCACTCGATTCCCATATTCAGTCTTGAATATATTCAACGACTGAGCATCCATAGCCCTCTGGGGTAGAGAATTCCAAAGATTCACAACCCTCTGAGTGAAGAAATTTCTCCTCATTTCAGTCCTAAATGGCCAACCCCTTATCCTGAGATTATGCCCCCTAGTTCTAGACTCTCCAGTCAGAGGAAACAGCCTCTCGGCATCTACCCTGTCAAGCCCTCTCAGAATCTTACATGTTTCAATGAGATCACCTCTCATTCTACTAAACTTCAGAGAGTATAGGCCCATTCTACTCAATCTCTCCTCATAGGACAACCCTCTCATCCCAGGAATCAATCTAGTGAACCTTTGTTGCACCACCTTTAAGGCAAGTATATCCTTCTTTAGGTAAGGAGAGCAAAACTGTATACAGTACTCCAGATGTGGTCTCACCAAAGCCCTGTACAACTGCAGCAAGACTTCCGTACTCCAACCCCCTTGCGATAAAAGCCAACATACAATTTGCCCTCCTAGTTGCTTGCTGTACATGCACGATAACTTAGTGTTTCGTGTACAAGGACACCCAAATCCCTCTGAACACCAACATTTAAGAGTTACTCACCATTTAAAAAATATTCTGTTTTTCTATTCTTCCTACCAAAGTGAATAACCTCACATCTCTTCCTTTTTACATACTTGTAGAAGCTCTTACAATCTGTTTTTATATTTCTTGCTAGTTTACTCTCATATTCTATTTTCTCCCTCTATCAATTTTTTGGTCATCTTTTGCTGATTTCTAAAACTCTCCCAATTCTCAGGCTTATTGCTCTTCTTGGCAATATTAAAAGCCTCTTCTTTTAATCTAATACTATCCTTAGCTTCTTTAGTTAGCCACGGATGGATCACTTTTCCCATGGAGTTTTAATCCTCAATGGAATGTTTAATCATTGAGAATTATGAAATATTTATTTAAATGTTTGCCATTGCTTATCTACTGTCATAACTTTTAATCTAATTTCCCAATCAACCTTAGCCAACTCACCCCTCATACCTATGTAGCTGGCTTTGTTTAAGTTTAAGACTCTAGTTTCGGAATTAAGTATTTCACTTTTGAACTCAATGTGAAATTCTATCATATTATGATAACTCTGCTCCAGAGGATCCCTTACTGTGAAATTACTAATTAACCCTTTCTCATTACACAAGACAAGTTCTAAAATAGCCTGTTCCCTGGTTCATTCCACGATGTATTGTTCTAGGAAACTGTCTTGAATGCATTGCATGAGCTTGTCCTCCAAACTACTTTTGCCCAATCTATAAGATGATTAAAGTCCCCCACGATTATTGCATTACCTTTGTTACAAGCTCCTCTTATTTCTTGATTAATACTCTGTCCAACAGTATAACTACTGTTAGGGGGCCCATAAACTACTCCCACTAGTGTTTTCTGCCCCTTGTCATTTCTGATCTCCAACCATACCGATTCTACTTCCTGATCTTCCAAGCCCAGAACCTTTCTCACTACTGTCTTTACGTCATCCTTCATTATCAGGGCCATGCCCCTCCTTTTCCATTTTGGCTGTCTTTTTGAAAAGTCAAGCACCCTGGAATGTTTAGTTCCTAACCTTGGTCACCTTGCAACTACATCTAAATAATGGATATTAGATCAAATTCATTTATTTCTATTTGTGCCATTAATTCATCTATCTTGTTATGAATGCTTCGTGCATTGAGATAAAGCACTTTTAATTTTAACTTCTTACTATTTTTCCATGATTTGACCTTATTCACTGATGCACTATTACCGTTAAACTCTTTGTCCCTTCCTGACACACTCTGCTTATCGTTACCCAAATCGCTACACTGCTCTATGGTCTTGACTTTTCTCTTTAGATTTATAAATTTACCCTTATTTAAGAATTCTGGGAATTCCACCTTTTCCCTGAGTATGTAAAACTTTGGCCATTGACCAAAATCCTAAGATGGAAGGATAGGTGAGAGGTCACCAGACGAATCAACACACACAGTGGAAGGTGGGAAAATTACTGCTTCAGACATGTCTCTGTTTTAATGCAAAACCTACAGCAGGTGGTCAATGATCAGCACTAATTCGAGAGGCAGTAGGTCATTGAGAGAGGTAACTGCTCCAGGCATGGCAGAGCCATGCCTCAGTTCTGATGCAAAACCAATCGACACCTAGGACGTGGGATGAAAAGGGAGCCTTATGTGGCAAGTGCTCGGTGATCGGAATGAATTCGAAGAACAATGGCCCATCGAAAGAAGCAATTGCAACATGATGAGAAACCATCAAAAGCCATCATGGACTCTTAAGGACTTTGTAAGAACTGTTTATCGACGAAAACTATTGTGAGAGAGGGGTATATAAGTGGAAACTCGAAACCCCTCTTGGCTTTTTTTTTAATTGCTCTCTTGCTTTTGGTCTCTTGTTTTTTTGCTATTGTTTGATGTCTCTGGTTCTTGCTCTCTTGCTTCTTAGCTCTTATCTCTTTTCCAGCTCTCTCTCTCTCTTTCTCTGTCTTCCTCTTAGTTCCTGCTCGTTTTTTTTCCACCCGAGCTCTCCAGGGAGGAGAGCAGCTTCCAGCGAAACCAACGAACCCTACGTGAGAGAACCGGTCAGCTAGACATGCAAGTGCAAAGGATTGGTGAGCCTCGACCATACGTGTGTGTGTGTGTGTGTGTGTGTGTGTATGTGTGTGATAGGTGTCTCCAGGGTCCCCATCAACCTCTTAGTTTAGCGGGATAAAGTACTATAGTGGGTGTGTGTAACTCAATGTACTGTGTAGGACCATTTTTATCGTTATTTTCTTCATGTTGACGATATAATAAAACCAACATTCCAATTCAATTCAAACACCGAGTTTGTGTGGTCTCTGTGCTATTCGGCTACGTGATCCATCACTGGGTGCGTTAGCTTAAGTCCCGTTTTCCTAAACCCCCGATCCGTGAGGTGTAAGTGTTCCTTGGCTAGACCGGGGACCAGATATCTGCACCGATCAATAGGGTGAGAACAACCCCAAAACATCCTACACTTACCTGAACCCTTCCCCACCTCCCACTTTTTAGTTTAAAGCCTTATCTACCGCCATAGCTATTTGATTCACCAGGACACTGGTCCCAGCCTGGTTTAAGTGGAGCCCATCCCAACGGAACAGCTCCCTCTTTCCCCAGTACTGGTGCCAGTGCTCTATGAATTGAAACCCCTGTCTCCCACACCACTCTTTGAGCCACACATTTAACTCTCTGATCTGTTTAACCCTATGCCAATTTGCGTGTGGCTAAGGTAGTAATCCAGAGATTATTACCTTTTGAGGTTTGAGGTTCTGCTTATTAATTTGGGCCCTGGCTCCTCAAACTCCCTCAGCAGAACCTCATTCCTAGTTCTACCTATGTAATTGGTTCCACGTGGACCATGACAAATGGATTTTTTTTTATTCGTTCGTGGGATGTGGGCGTCGCTGGCGAGGCCAGCATTTATTGCCCATCCCTAATTGCCCTTGAGAAGGTGGTGGTGAGCCGCCTTCTTGAACTGTTGCAGTCCGTGTGGTGAAGGTTCTCCCACAGTGCTGTTAGGAAGGGAGTTCCAGGATTTTGACCCAGTGACGATGAAGGAACGACGATATATTTCCAAGTCGGGATGGTGTGTGACTTGGAGGGGAAAGTGCAGGTGGTGTTGTTCCCATGTACCTATTGCTCGTGTCCTTCTAGGTGGTAGAGGTCGCGGGTTTGGGAGGTGCTGTCGAAGAAGCCTTGGCGAGTTGCTGCAGTGCATCCTGTGGATGGTACACACTGCAGCCACAGTGCGCCGGTGGTGAAGGGAGTGAACGTTTAGGGTGGTGGATGGGGTGTCAATCAAGTGGGCTTCTTTGTCCTGGATGGTGTCTAGCTTCTTGAGTGTTGTTGGAGCTGCACTCATCCAAGCAAGTGGAGAGTATTCCATCACACTCCTGACTTGTGCCTTGTAGATGGTGGAAAGGCTTTGGGGAGTCAGGAGGTGAGTCACTCACCACAGGAGCAGCCTCTGACCTGCTCTTGTAGCCACAGTATTTATATGGCTGGTCCAGTTAAGTTTCTGGTCAATGGTGACCCCCAGGATGTTGATGGTGGGGGATTCGGCGATGGTAATGCCGTTGAATGTCAGGGGGAGGTGGTTAGACTCTCTCTTGTTGGAGATGGTCATTGCCTGGCACTTGTCTGGCGCGAATGTTGCTTGCCACTCATCAGCCCAAGCCTGGACGTTGTCCAGGTCTTGCTGCATGTGGGCTCGGACTGCTTCATTATTTGAGGGGTTGCGAATGGAACTGAACACTGTGCAATCATCAGCGAACATCCCCATTTCTGACCTTATGATGGAGGGAAGGTCATTGATGAAGCAGCTGAAGATGGTTGGGCCTAGGACACTGCTCTGAGGAACTCCTGCAGCAATGTCCTGGGGCTGAGATGATTGGCCTCCAACAACCACTGCCATCTTCCTTTGTCATGATGTGGAGATGCCGGTGATGGACTGGGGTTGACAATTGTAAACAATTTTACAACACCAAGTTATAGTCCAGCAATTTTATTTTAAATTCACAAGCTTTCGGAGGCTTCCTCCTTCGTCAAATGCTGCCTTGATGTCAAGGGCAGTCACTCTCACCTCACCTCTGGAATTCAGCTCTTTTGTCCATGTTTGGACCAAGGCTGTAATGAGGTCTGGAGCCCAGTGGTCCTGGCGGAACCCAAACTGAGCATCGGTGAGCAGGTTATTGGTGAGTAAGGGCCACTTGATAGCACTGTCGACAATACCTTCCATCACTTTGCTGATGATTGAGAGTAGACTGATGGGGCGGTAATTGGCCGGATTGGATTTGTCCTGCTTTTTGTGGACAAATCCTCCCCCTCATGCTCCAAGTTCTTCTCCAGCCGCAAAGAAATATCCTTAACCCTGGCAACGGGCCAGGGCTTAGGATATCCATTAATTAAAAACAATATTATAGTGTTAGAACTTAAGGATTTAAATAGAGAAGTGGGTCAAACAGAATCCCTTTGGATTGAGCTGAGGAAAAGCAAGGGATCAATCACATTCCTGGATGTAGTACAGTGGAATTAAAATTAAGCATGAAATGTGTAGACAAGTTAAAGGTACATAATAACAGTAGAGTTGTAATTGTAGGATATTTTAACTATTGAAAAATAGACAGAGATAGGGAAAATGTTTGTGATGTTTCTCCCCCCTGCCCCCCAGTATTTTCGGGATTATTTTTGCAATCAATATTCTGGCACTCCAACAGGGAAGGAAGCACTAATTGACCTAGTTCTGGGTAATAAAGTGAGGCAAGTAGGCAGCCATTTGAGAAACAGTGACCAAATGTTGGTCTATCTAAAAGCGAGAGCACAGGTACAAAAATCAATCAAAAAAGCTGATGGAATGTTGGCCTTTATCTCAAGGGGGTTGGAATGTAAAAGTGAGGAAGTGATGCTTCAATTCTACAAGCTTTAGTCAAACCCCGTCTGGTGTACTGCATTCAGTTTTGGGCATCAAATCTCAGGAAAGATATAGTGGCCTTGGAGGGAGTACAGTGCAGATTCACCATAATAATACCAGGGCTTAGAGGGTTAAATTATTAGGACAGATTACATAAACTTGGTTTGTATTCCCTTGAGTTTAGAAGGTTGAGGAGTGATCTAATCACGGTCTTTAAAACGATAATGGAATTCAATAGGGTAGATACAGAGAAACTAATTCCTCTGGCAGGGGAATTCTGAACAAGTTAGCATAAGATGACAAGGAGCATACAGGGTAAGATAAGGCAAAAAGGGTAGCTTATGTCAGACACTCAGAGCTCAATACTGCAGAAAGCCTGGAGGAGTACAGAAAGTGCAGGGGTAAAATTAAAAAGGAAATGAGGAAAGCAAAGAGAGGGCATGAAAAAATATTGGCAAGTAAAATTAAGGAAAGCCCAAAAATGTTTTATAAATACATAAAGAGCAAGAGGATAACTAAGGAAAGAGTAGAGCCTATTAGAGACCAAAAAGGTAACCTATATATGGAGGCGGAAGATGTGGGTATGGTTCTTAATGAATACTTTACGTCTGTCTTAACAAAAGAGGGGGATGATGCCAAGATTGTAGTTAAGGACGAGGAGGAGTGTGAAATATTGGATGAGAGAGGAAGTATTAAAGGGTTTACCATCTTTGAAAGTAGATAAATCGCCAGGCCCCTGGATGAAATGTATCCCAGGCTGTTAAGAGAAGCAAAGGAGAAAAAAACAGAGGTTCTGACCATCATTTTCCAATCCTCCCTGGCTACAGACGTGGTGCCAGAGAATTGGAAGAATGCTAATGTTGTGCCTTTGTTTAAAAAGGGAGAAAGAGATAGACCGAGTAATTATAGGACAGGCAGTCTAACCTCAGTGGTGGGCAAATTATTGGAATCAATTCTGAGGGACAGGATAAACTGTCATTTAGAAAGGCAAGGAGTAATCAAGGACAGTTAGCATGGATTTGTTAAGGGAAGGTCGTGTCTGACTAACTTGATTGAATTTTTTGAGGAGGTAACAAGAAGGGTCAATGAGGGTAACACGTTTGATGTAGTGTGCATGGATTTTAGCAAGGCTTTTGACAAGGTCCCACATGGCAGACTGGTCAAAAAAGTAAAAGCCCATGGGATCCAAGGGAAAGTGGCTAGTTGGATCCAAAATGGGCTCAGTGGCAGGAAGCAATGAGTAATGGTTGACAGGTGTTTTTGCGACTGGAAGGCTGTTTCCAGTGGGGTTCCGCAAGGCTCAGTACTAGGTCCCTTGCTTTTTGTGGTATATATTAATGATTTGGACTTGAATGTGGGGGGCTTGATCAAGAAGTCTGCAGATGATACAAAAATTGGCCGTGTGATTGATAGTGAGGAGGAAAGCTGTATACTGCAGGAAGATATCAATGGACAGGTCAAGTGGGCAGAAAAGTGGCAAATGGAATTCAATCTAGAGAATTGTGAGCTAATGCAAGACAAGGGAGTACATGATAAATTGGGAGGATACTGAGAGCTATAGATGAACAAAGGGACCTTGGAGTGCATATCCACAGATCCCTGAAGGTAGCAGGACAGGTAGATAAGGTGATTAAAAAGGCATACGGGATACATTCCTTTATTAGCCAAGGCATAGAATATAAGAGCAGGGAGGTTATGCTAGAACTGTATAAAACATTGGTTAGGCCATAGCTTGAGTACTATGTACAGTTCTGGTCACATTACAGGAAAGATGTAATTGCACTAGAGAGGGTACAGAGGAGATTTACGAGGATGTTGCCAGGGTTGGAGAATTTTAGCTATGAGAAAATATTGGATAGGTGGGGTTGTTTTCTATGGAACAAAGAAGGCTGAGGGGAGATTTAATTGAGGTATATAAAATTATGACTGAACTAGCTAGAGTGGATATGGAGTACCTATTTTCCTTATCAGAGGGGTCACTGACCAGGAGGCATAGATTTAAAGTAATTGGTAGAAAGATTAGAGGGGAGCTGAGGAGAATTTTTTTCATCCAGAGGGTGATGGAAGTCTGGAACTCACTGTCTGAAAGGGTGGCAGAGGCAGAAACCCTCAACTCATTCAAAAAATACTTGGATGTGCACTTGAAGTGCTGTAACTTACAGGACTACAGACCAAATGCTGGAAAGTGGGATTAAGCTGGATAGCTCTTTTTCGGCCGGCACAGACACAATGGGCCAATTGGCCTCCTTCTGTGCTGTAACTTTCTATGATTCTATGAATATTAAAATTAGAGCTAAGCCATTTAGAAGTTAAATCAGGATGCACTTTTTCGCAGAAAGGGCAGTGGATAATTTGGAACTCTCCCCCAAGTCTGTAGATTCTGGGTCAATTGAAATTTTCAAATGTGAGATCGATTAATTTTTGTTAGGTAAGGGTATCAAGGGATGTGGACCAAAGGTAAATGGGCTTGAGGTACAGATCAGCCGTGATCTAACTGAATGGCAGAACAGACTCAAAAGGCTGAATGGCCTACTCTTGTTCCTATAGTTCCTAAAGGGAAGGATGTAGAGCACTCATCTGTTCACTACAGGTGAAACTGGGGTTTTTGTGGTGAAGCAGTGACTGTGCTGGCATTTTTGTAAGTCGTAAGAACCAAGGACTATACCTAAAAATAAATAATCAACATTTATAAAGACAAGCATGCCACATTTACTACACTTTTCTGCCACTTCCACAGCTTGCCCTTAAAAGTCATGTTGCAGCCCTTTAAGAATGGTTGTTTTCCTAAATTTTACTCTACTCAGCCAGGTGTGCTACGTGCCAAGCTCTCTGGGCAAGCTTTTTATGTGCCAATAGCTAATTCTAATTATGGGAAGGAACTCTGTCACAAAATGCGGTGCAATCCACTCTCTGAGCTGCCAAATATAAGTCTGCCCATAAGCTTGTTCAAACCTGTTTTTACCATTCTAACCAAATTGTAGCTCATGGGTCCAAGCAATTAGTTCATTTATAATTCGTTCTCTTCTGCGGATAGTCAACATCTAAAAAGAAAAACTGAACAACAAATCAAGCAACAGCAGGTGTAAACTTAAGATTTGAGATATTAGGAAATGAAATGAACTTTTCTGGAGTAATTAGGCAAAAGTAATAAACTTTCAATTTTTAAAATAATTATTCATGTGAACATCCCAAGTTTTACACAAGTGTACAGCACTGGTAGTGATATTCTAAGTTTTACTGTGCATTTTGAGAAAACCAGTCATAATGGAAAAACTGCTTGGAAAAGAATGACCTCCTTGTCACACAAGATAAACAGTATCATCCTGCGGACAACCACATGAAATTAATGGAGAAGCAACAAATGGATGTTTGCACTACCCTTAATGATATGTGTGTAAGAATGCACAAGTTATGTCAGAATGTGAGTCCTGCAAACAGAACACAGAATGTCAAGAATAGATTCAGAAGCTTCAAAAAATGGGACTGGAAGAACTAAGATAATCACCTTGAAATGTGGTAAAGCCTGTGGCATTTCATTCCAACTCTCATAGAAATCCAGTTTAAAATGCTGATTACTTGCAGGACAATGTTTTTGATGCTGTTTGAGAACAGCATCTAGGAGCCTGTGAAAGAAATCATTTTGGCTGATTTGGCAAACAGCGCCACAGTGAGGTCTAAACCACAAATGACAGATCACTACAGATTCCGTTGTACTATAGTATTACATTAAGCACTTCAAGCAAACAAAAATAAAACAAAATAGTACAGAAATCAAGTGATTTGCAGTGAGTGGTTGATGTTTGGGTTAATAAGATTAAATTAAAATGGCCACTACCTGAAAAAGGGAAGTAAGTTGCCATAAATAAAATTTCAATTATAATGCACAGGGTGCTAAAACTTTAGCTGACAAACATTTATGATATATTCAGGCATGGTCAAAGTACCTCTCCTGCAATATATTAAAATCCTTTAATATAATGCATTTAATATAGTGACACTCATACTGCCACTTAAATAGTGGCAGTAATAAATTGGGGTGGAAGCTGGGGAATATGGGCCAGAGAGGTTAGCCACATCCACGCAATGCCATTTAAAAGCAGTTTTGTGGGTTCCAGGTGAGACTTAAAGGGAACTGCCAATTTTTGGGTGCAATTTGAGACTGACAGTTTTGAGATGCTATGCATTACCACCTCACTTTACTCCATTTGCCACCCCAAAACTGCCAAAAAATGGGTGGTAATTCAGAAGAAAATCCAATCTTGTATATTTTTCTCCTGAGATGAGAGCTTTCTTGTCACAAGGGGTATTGTAACTTCCTTGGGCTAGACTGACAACCACCAAAATATGTTAATTGGAGAAAAGCCAATGTTTAAATGTCAGTCGGGGCTGAAATTCAAAAACCAGGTGCTGCAGCATTGAAATCTCACTGCTTTATTCCAGATCAGAGATAGATATAGAGAATATTTACATTTTTTAGCTAATTATATGCAAATGATAAAAATGAAAACCAATTCTTAAGCATAATTAATAGCACAGAGTCAGAATACAGTAAATTCTTCTGGAAAACACTAAAGGGAAAATATTTAATACACAAACCTTCACTGGTGCCCCAACCCTTCATTTAAAAAAAGTATCATGTAATATGATACCAATTCATAAGTAACTTGGTTTACGAGCTCATCATTAATATCACTTCAGTACTAAGATTGCTCAAAGAGTTCTGGATACAGTTACATGTACTCATTTAAAGCTGTTACAATTCACAAATCTTTTTTGCAGATTTTCCAAGTCAGAGATTAGGTGCAGTTATCAGTTTCATGCTCACTACTCAAGACCGTAATGTGGCATGTTATCTTTAGAAAATGTACAGTGTGAAAAATATTGAAATTAGATTGCAGCAACAAGGCTGACATATTACACTACATACTGTTGCCAATACTTTATATACTTTTTAGCCAAGCAAAATCTTCTCGAGCAGCATTGATGAGATACTAAATACAGCCTTGGCAACAAACGATGGTAATAACTAATGGTTGAAAAAAAACTTCCAATAGCTATTCATCATGGTGTCTTTCTATGGGCATTAGACTTTGACAAGTTCAACAGTAATGAGTTGTATACATGACCTGTAATTACTGGTACCGAATAATGAGTTCCATCTGCTCACATGATTCATTTGGCAATAGCTTCCTACCTACACATTCATGCTGGGTCAAATTTCTGAAGAGACATTTAAAAAACTATAGTCTTGCAACTTCATTAATTAAGAGTTCAATTAAAAATATTAGTAATCAAGTAGTTCTTTCTATCCAGTTTGATAATGTGTATATTAATGCAAAATTACCTAAATACAATGATTGTTTGAACCCTTGAGATTATTCTTTGACAAACAAACTTCCAGTTTAACATAAATTGTGAGACATCTCAAAATAAAGCAACTCATTTTATTTTCGTTGTTACCTTCATCTGGGGTCATTTATTACATTTACTTTGTTTTTATAGAACTATGGAAACTATATTTTATCTCAAACAATATAACCCAGTGAAGCTACAGGTTCAACCAACAGATCACAGCAAAGCTCTGTAACCCTATCACATCCAGTTGAGAGGTGGACAATTAGGCACAAATGGGAGGAGGAGGCTCCTTAAACATATCCATCCTGAACCATAGCAGTGCATACATGAGGCTTAAGTGTTTGCAAATGTCTTTAGCCAAAAATGTCAAGTGGATAATCCTACCCAGCCTCCTCCCAAGGTCTTTACCATCATAGATTCCAGTGTCCAGCCAATTCGGTTCACTCCATGTGACATTAAAAAGCAGTTGAGTGCACTGGACATAGCAAAGGCTTTGGGCCATGAAAACATCCCCACTGTAGTGTTGAAGACCTGCGTACCTGACCTAGCTGGTCTCCTAGCTAAGCTATTCCAATGCAGCTTCACACATAGCTGCAACAGCATAGCAAATGCAGAGTACGATTGAGCCACAATACTTAATGGAACCAGCCAAAAGCCTTTTACCAGTTCGAGAATCAGCAGATATTTGGCACCCTCTAGTTTCTCAAGGGTCTCGTCCATGCAAGTTATTAGGTAGCCATCAGCTCTATCAGGTCACTTAGTTTCCAATAATCAATGCAGAATCATGTGGTCTTTTCTTTCTTAGGGACCCACACCATTGATGATGCCCACGAGCTCAGGGATGGCCATATTACTCCAACATCTCCTGCTATATGTTCCTCACATTGTGTGGCATGGGGTACATGTGTTGGTGCACTGGATTTGAGGTGCCTGTGTTTACCTCATCCACAAATCACTTTGCATAACCCAACTTGCCCAATAAGAGTGCCTGAAACCTTTTCCCAGCTTACTGTTTTTGCTTGGGGGATAACTGAGCTGATGGAATAGTCTTGTTCACTAAGGAACCTGTTTTACTCTCAGAAAAGAGATCTAAATTCTTGCTTTTCTTCAGGGCAAGTTACATAGAACCACTTTCTCACAGGTGAGATAAGGTTTTAGCATATTCATGTGGTAGAACCAATGTTTACATGGTTGATTGGGTATCTCAACTATGTAATCTACCTTGGTGCATGGACCTGATCTGTGAGCCTGTAATTTGTTATGCCTCACTGGCAACAGAACCAATATGTTCTGGCCCATCTGTTACTCCTGATGCCTGCCATTGTGGTGATATGATTTTTTCTGATGGCCCTGCACATATTCTAGATTCTACTCTGCATTCTCAACAACAACAACTTGGATTTATATAACACTTTTAACAGAGAAACATCTCAAAGTGCTTCACAGAGGAGTAATTGAAAAAATGGATGCTAAACCAAAGGAGAGATTAGGAACGGTGACCAAAATGTTGGTCAAAGAGGTGGTGGGTTTTAAGGATGGTCTTAAAGGGGGAGAGGGAGGTGGAGAGGTGAAAGGATGTAGGAAGGGAATTCTAAAGCATGTGGCCTAGATAGCTGAAGGCATGGCTGCCAATGCTGGGGTAAAGGGAGGGGGGGATGCACAATAGATCAGAGTCAGAAGAATGTAGAGTTTTGGGATGGGTTCTAGGGCTTGAGAAAGTTATAGAGCTAGGGAGGAGGAAAGCCATGAAGGAATTTAAACACAAGGATGACAATTTTAAATTTGAGTCATAAGGGTGGGGGCGGAGAAGAGAAATCAGCAGCTTCCTCCTGTGCTCCCCATTGCTGTGGTGGAGCTGCAGGAAAGGAGGGTAGAAGCTAAAAGTGGGTGAGTATTACCCATTGGGATTAAGGAGACAGAGACAGGGATTCGAGCTTGTGTCTGTGTGCTGCTTCATAGGGATGTCAGTAAATGTTCAGTCACTAACCTGTTGCCTGCCTCATGTGCCAGTTTCTGCTGCAGCAAGATTAAATAATTGAGGGTAAGGCTAGCAGTTAATAAATATGTGCCAAGTGGCTTGAGAGAGCTTAAGTAAGAAATATGGGGTAGCAGCCTGTTAAAATGAAGGAAAGAGTTGTAGGGTTGTGCATGCAAGTGAAGGATTGTATGTATAACTTGTACCATTTTCTGGAGGTGCAGTCAGTGAAGAAACCGGATACAATCATGCATTTGTAATAAGGATGTGGACTCCATTTAAATGCATGGTTACCTGACCAAAAACTACCCAGTAAACCTTGTGGATAGACAGCAGAACTATTAAAGCTAACAAAGAGAAAAGCTTGTCCTTGAAGGCTTTAGCAGATGATCTCATACACCTCTTTGTGATAAGTGCCTAGGAACCACAAAGACCTATTCAATTCATAGACTCTTCGATAAGAAAGCTATGGAACTCCAAAGTGTCCTTGATTATGTCTCTTACATTTAATCACTGCTGTTGATTGAGTTTGCTAACACTGAATCCGTGGGTATGTGCTGGACCTTGAGACAAGAGAGGACTATCATGTTGAGACTTGGTCAAAACTGTACTTGCAAGGAACCCAGGGGAGTGAGACAGCCGGTACGGCATGACGCACCATGGGTGGACGAACAGGAAGACATCACAAAAAGGACAGATGGATATCAGCCCAGTCATATGACTGACCCAGTGGATATAAAGCACTGTGAGACTAAGCAGCAGCCCTGCAGTCAGGTGGGTTGATTTCCCACACAAAGATCTACAAGAGCTCAACCAAACTGTTCAATCATTTGGACTTGTACCAAGGAAGTGTATGTATTGTTTGCTTATTTTGACTAATCAAGTAAAATAGTTGAACTAAGACTACCTGTTGTTGTGTCTTTCTTAGAGGTCAACCCTTAAGCTTCTCAGTTGAAGAAGCAGGATCCTACACAAGTAATTGCCACAGTGCAAGATCTCAAGTGCATTGTGAAGGGTTAGATGTACAAGTGTTCCTTTTAGAGGATGATGAGTGTGCTGGTGGCCAAGGAAGAAAAGGGAGAAGGTCCAGTATGTTATTTTGCCTGCACTGGTGAGGACAGGAAACTTCTTGCAGCACTGGTGTGCAGTCCTAGTGAGTGAGAGTTGGCACTGAGTGCCTCCCTCTAGGTGGCACAAATGATCTTTCCGGCAGTTTTGCGGCCAAGGACACTCAGCAGTCTGTATCTTCTCAAATCGATTTCTTTAAGGAGGACTTACAGGTTAGAGTCTGTGAAATTATGGCATCTTCTTCTGTGCCTGTGTGCCATGCTCTGCTGCCTTATTTGGTCATGCGTGCCAGTTACTCCTGTAGTAGACATTCTTGAAAAGTATCAGAAAAAGATCGATGAGACATGCAGTGAAGTTAGCCAAGAGTCAAGAGAGTAAGGCAAGTACTGCTCCTTCCTTACCTGCATGTCCATCAGTCTGTGGCTGTAATGTTCAAGCAGAACTATCTTTTTAAAGGCTGCACTCTAATTTCCATGTACTCCAGCGGATTACATTTGTTTTACACCAATCACTACTCCAACTAATAGGCAAATGAACCAAACCAGGAAAGTCTTGTGTAAATACCTCTCTAGACCAGCAATGGGCGCAAATCTTTTTCCATTGGCATAAAAGCAGCGCAGCTCACCATATGGAAATTCATCCCGCATTTTTATAATTTCATAGTCCGTACTGTCCATTAGATCCATCCAAGAAAATGCAGTAAGTGTTTTACCGCTGAGTGATGATACTAGAATCTCAGCACAAAGTTCTTTCTTCCAATTATGGTGGTTTGTTAATAGTTCAAAATAAGCCCTTAAGAATCCACCTAGGTCATCTTGTTCTTCAAAATTTGGAGTCAGATTGGATGCGGTGAAATTATTCTGTGCAGAATTACCACACTTACAGTCGATACGCTACCCCTCCCCCAACAGTGCAAGAGCACATTGGTACTATTTCCTTGACCTCTGCTATGTGTTTGCATGGAGTCTCTACATGCAGTCTGTGTTTCTCCTGTTCCTCTACCTTCCATCTGCAGTATTCCTTCTTCTTGCATTGCTCCGAGTAGCTTTGAGTTTCAGCACTTCTATCTTGTATGCACGTTCCTTTGCTTTTCCCTCTGCAGCCAAACAACTTGTTGTCTCCACCTTTGTCAGCCCTGTAGACATTTTTAACTACTACTGATCCTATTGCTCAACTTACTTTAAATTTAAAAAGAGTTTGAAAAACCTGTTGCTGACAGTGATATTCTAATCCCATCACTGTTTTACTTCCATCAGTGTTCACATTTTTGGGATTTTTAGTTCATATTTTTCTCAGGTTCATCGCCTCAGGCCAGTCCTATAGGTTTGCTGTCCTTCTGTATGCTAGAGTGTGCCTTTACCTGCCCAATATTAAGGGAAATTCTCTTCTCTGATCCTGCCTGAAATCAGGTGGGATGACTGTCAGAATGTAGGAAAATTCAGGCAGTGAGGCCTGACCACCCTGACCAGGACTTCCCTCTCATCGCCACGACCAGGACCGCTGTTGGCCACTCCTTCCCTGCCCACCGCACGCAAATAGTGATGGGGAGGGTTTGGACCTGGGTCCCCAGCAGATCTCCCTTCTTTCCACTACTTCCCAGGACCATGGTAAAGACCTCAAGTTCCCCTAGTGAAGGGAGGAGTTGGCCACTACAAGGTGGAAAGACTTGCCTGCTGAAGGCCCCAGTCTCAGCCGATGCCTTCAGTGGGAGCCTTCCTTCCAATTTTTGGGGCATTTCTTCCTCCTTAAAGATCTCTTGCCACTTCTTCTGGTACTGCAGCAGCTTCCTCTCTTAACCTTACCCTACCGCGAGCTCTCCATGCATATGCAATGACCCCAATCCAAGAAAATGGGTTCGGGCTATAGCAGATATGCAGGGACAGGTGGAAGTCCCGCCCCATCTGGAACACTGCCTGGAAGAGGCAAATCCCGCCCCCGCCCCACGTTAAACCCTAGTCACTGTATTTCAGCTTACCAGCTATATCACATGCCCTCAACTTTGGAAGGCGATAGACTAAACATTCCACTAGACTGTGGCTTAGGGTATAAACTGCCAAACAGATTTTTCAAAAGTAAATGGATAGGTGAATAGTAACAATGACACACTGTAGATTTATTGTAGTTATAGACTTAACTATCCCTTCGCAAAGGAGCAAAAACAAACAGTCGTATCTGCTGTGCTAAACATCAATGTGAACTGGACCTGGTACAAGCCCCCTGAATAGTAATCTTAAATAGCAATTCACTGCTGAGCTTCCATGGATTTTCTCTGGCCTCTATCACTCTGATAGCTTCAGATGGACTTCTCAACTGGAAAACGACTGGCTGAGGCACACTTTCAAAATTTTACTAGGACAAATAAAATTTAACCATGTATTTGAAAATTAAATTGAGCTGCCGATCATACATATATTCAAACAAACCCACAAGATGTTAGATTTTGAATTAAATGGTTTGACCCAGACATTAAAGTGTTTCTCTGGTTATTGTGCATAAAAACAAGGTGGTCATCTTCTATGAGTGAACTTGAGTTTTAACCCGATTTGTACTGTGACAACAAAAAAAAAGCCAATAACATAATATATCATTGGCACATCTAGTACTGGTGGAATTTTCAAGATGAATCACCAAGATGGTATTTTCCTATGCTAATTCATTACATTGGATACAAAAAAAATACCTGCTGGTTCATTAATAAAAAAGGTGACTTCTTTCTTGTCTTCTTTGTCGTCAATATGGTCGTAGGTTATCTGAGGTACTGATAGTGCATTTTCTCCAGTATTCATTACGAATGCCGTCTCATTATCACGTCCAGTTTTGCATTTTCTTTTATACTTCTTTACCTACAGTTCAAAGAGAAATATTAAGGGAAAAAAGTTTGTGAATACAGTTTTAGGAACGGGAACAATATTTTCTGTCAGGTACTAATATGATGCCATGATACCTGATTTTTAAAAATATTTACATAAGTACAGAGCAACTTTTGTACAGCCACAAAAGTGTTAGTATTTTATTGTTGTCAGCACTATCTGGTGATACAGTGTGCTTTTGGAGAGAAGATAGTGCTGACACATTGAAGTTTGCAATTTTACATGAAGTTAGCATGATTTTTTTTTCCTACCAGCGTGAATGGCAATAACATTATCAAACATGCCAGAAAAAGGTAAACAAGAAAACTCCTTTGGGGAAAAAAACTATTGGGAAAATTGTATTTTATGAGAACCTTGCACTCTCGATTTTAAACTATCTAATTTAAATAATTAGAACAAAATGAGAGCAATAACTAGATAACAGATATGGGTAGGCATCAGCCATTGCCTCCAGCTCAAAACAATACTGCTTTTCATTAAAAGTTTTAAACATCTAAAATGCAAGTTTGCATTCATGATTACCAATACAATGAGTTCATCAGGGGAAGACACAGATGGACAGATTTTAACATTTGGGCGGCTGATTGGTGGAGTGCACCGGCAGCATGCCTGATCCTTCCAGCTGGAGGTCTGAGCTATTTCAAAGTCCAGTCCTCATTTACGTGCTGCTGAGCATCCCGTTGCAGCTCGCCGGCTTCGCCTGGCGCAATATCGGGCTGCTCAGATGTCACGCCAGCTAACACAAAAGGTAGGTACGTGGAGTGGAGACCTCCTCCTGACCCAACCACAATATTTTTAGACTTATCTTTTTGCGAACTCTTCCTATTCACCGACAGGTTTTACTGAGCGGAGGGTCAATCGTGCGCTCCAACCAGTAGGTCCCTTACATCATAGGACCCCTACTTATATATATTAATGAGGCTTCCACCTGATTAAGGTGGGCATCTCTGCCACCCAGAGGCAGTTCCGAGTTCAAGCAGCAGGACAGCACAAACGTGCCGGTAAGTTGACTGTCTTGATTTTAACTCCAGTACCACCCTGTTTTTGCCAGGTGAAGCGAGTTAATATTGTCCCTAGAGTACAGGGGGATTGCTTCCCCATATCATAGAATCATAGAACGGTTACAGCACAGAAGGCGACCATTCGGCCCATTAAGCCTGTGCCAGCTCTTTGTAAGAGCAATCCAGTTAGTCACATTCCCCGGCTTTGTCCACGTAGCCCTGCAAATGTTTTCCCTTCAAGTATTTATTCAATTCCTTTTTCAAAACCATGTCTGAATTTGCTTCCACCACCCTTTCAGGCAGCGCATTCCAGATCATAACTACTCGCTGCGTAAGAAAGTTTTTCCTCATGTCCCTTTTGGTTCTTTTGCCAATCACCTTAAATCGGTGTTCTCTGGTTCTCGACTCTTCCGTCAACTTTATCGAAACTCTTCATGATTTTGAATGCTTCTATCAAATCTCCTCTCAACTTTCTTTGCTATGATGTGGAGATGCCGGTGATGGACTGGGGTTGACAATTGTAAACAATTTTACAACACCAAGTTATAGTCCAGCAATTTTATTTTAAATTCACAAGCTTTCGGAGGTTTCCTCCTTCCTCAGCTGAACGTTGTTGGAAACAATTCTTTGCTATAAGGAGAACAACCCCAGCTTCTCCAGTCTATCCATGTAACTGAAGTCCCTCATCACTGGAAACATTCTAGTAAATTTTTTCTGTACCCTCTCTAAGGCCTTCACATCCTTCCTCAAGTGCGGTGCCAAGAATTGGATACAATGGGCTTCATTTTAGCACCCGCTATCGGGTGCGTTCCTGGCGGGGGGGCTCCGAAAATCGGGGAATCCCGGAGCGGGTCCGGAGCCCGGCTCCAACCCGCCCACTTCCGGGTTCCCCACAGAGGCGCCGAGGTGCGCGCACAGCCCCCACATGTGGGACTCCCGCAGGCAATTAAAGCCAGCGGGGTGCCACTTAAGAGTATTTACTTAGCTATTTCAGGTCATTAACTGACCTGATTAAGGGAATATGTGAGGAGGGGTGGGATTTTAGAGACAACTGGGACTGTTTCCCATACTGGGGGAAACACTCCCAGTTGAAATGGACATGTTACAGCTGTCAGCCTGTGGCAGCTGCAAAGGTCCATTTGACAGGTGGCGGGGGGAGACCCTCACTCATTGCAGGAGGCCACTCTGTCACTTGGGACAAAGTTTGGCTTCCACCACCCTCCTCCTGACAAGAAAATTCACCAACTTGCACACTTACCCCGGGGTCCAGAGACATGTACCTACCTTGCGGACCCCCTCAGATATACATCTTCCGGATGGGTGCCGCCGTAGCTGCAGTCATGACCTCCTCGGAGGGCGAACAGCATCACCAGCCTCGCCGGCCACGCCGTCAACCTCGGACACATGGAGCCCCACAACACAGTGCTGTGACACATCCACCTGCACAGCAGGAGGGAGGGCAACCGCAGAGAGAGATGCGTCGCAGAGGGCATTACCCTCGCCATAGGGTCCACAGACCAAGGCTCAGCTTCCTGGGCCTCTCTGAGCAGCAGTCACTCGACATGTAGTCGTGGACATCTGCAGCCTCCTTCATGCCGAGCTGCTCCCGGTTGGCCCGAGCACCATCTTCTTACCTGTCGCTGTCAAAGTCACCACTGCCCTCAACAACTTCTCCTCCGCATCCTTCCAGGGTGCCACCGGGGACATCGCCGACGTCTCTCAGTTGTCTGCACAAAAGAGCCCTGCAAATACCCCTACACCACTCTGCAGTGACACAATGGGTGGCATCAGTTGTGGGTCTTCATGGTGATCCTCAGGAAAGGGCATTATTGCACAAACCAGACAAGATTCGCAAAGACGTGGCAGTAGTGGTGACAATATAATATGTAATGTGAGTTGGTCAGAAATTCAATATAAGTAAAAACCATGACAAACCCTCAAACACCCTTGTGCCTCCCCTTCATGCTCACGATACGTTTGCCTTACGCTGCCTACTGTACATATGTGATGCATGCCCTGTGGCTGCAGCACAGGTAGTGGCAGGTTGAGTGAGGCTGACTGTGAAAGAGATGCACCAGAGGGCGAGTATGAGATAGAGCCATGAGATTGTATGAGGATTGGGTTGAGTGGTAGTGGCGGGATGAGTACTGGCGAGGTGAATAAGTGCAGGTAAGATGAGGATGAGCTTTGAGTGGGTATGAGGGGTGATTTGACAGAGTAGTGTTGGCAGTGCAGAAGGAGATGTGGGGTGGGGGTGGTGATGTGGCAGATGGAGTGTAGGGGAATGAGTAAGTGTACTCACTTTGGCTGACCTACTTAGGTCATTGCAGCACATCCTGCACTTTATGCAGGTGGGCGATATGATGGTGGTGCAGGTGACCTCCTCTGCCATCTCGAGCCAGGCCTTCCTGGTGGCAGAGGCAGGCCGCTTCCTCCCGCCCGCCGGGGGGAAGATCTCTGTCCTCCCCCTCCTCCTCACCCCATCTAATGATACCTGGAGTGAGGCATCATTAAACTGGGAGCAGCCTTCCCCCTGGGCTGCTCCATGCTGTAATTTTTGCTATTTGTTGCAGCATCAGTCAGTGGAGGACTGCCCCTTTAAATAGAGCTCCTCCAGCTCACAGACCTTACTGCGCATGCGCAGCCCGCCCGACGCGCAGATCAGCAGTGGGGAACCCGGAAGGCCAGGTAAGTGGATCCAATTAGGCTGCGATCGCGCGGGGGGCAGACTGATTTCACCGGGCGCGTTACCCAGGTGCCCAATAGCCCCCCCCCCACCGCTGCGAACCCGCAGCCCTGGTAACATCGAGCCCAATACTCCAGTTGTGGCCAAACTAGTGTTTTATAAAGGTTCAACTTAATTTCCCTGCTTTTGTACTCTAAGCCTCTATTTATAAAGCCCAAGATCTCGTAGGCTTTTTTAACCACTTTCTCACCTGTCCTGCCACCTTCAAAGATTTGTGCACATATCTCTCTGTTCCTGCACCCACTTTAGAATTGTACCATTTAGTTTATATTGCCTCTCCTTATTCTTCCTACCAAAATGTAGCACTTCACACTTCTCTGCGTTAAATTTCATCTGCCATCTGTCTGCCCATTCCACCAGCCTGTCTATATCCTCTTGAAGGCTATTACTATCCTCCTCACTGTTTCTCTCTCTCTCTCTCTCTCTCTCTCTCTCTGTCTTTGGGTTCAGACCGTTCGTATATTCAGTAGTCCTATATGTACTGTCTCTCTGTCTGATTGCCTTGACAATGGGCAGTTGGAAAGATTATCTGTAATCACCAGGCATTGTTCTCTGACTATACATGCGGTAACCTTCAAGGAATCCCACACTCACCTGACGAAGGAGAAAGCCTCCGAAAGCTTGTGATTTTCAAGTAAAACTGTTGGACTATAACCTGGTGTTGTAAGATTCCTTACATTTGTCCACCCCAGTCCATCACCGGCATCTCCACATCATACTACACTTCCAAGTTTAGTGTCATCTGCAAATTTTGAAATTGTGCCCTGTACACCCAAGTCCAAGTCATTAACATATATCAAAAAAAACTGTGGTGCTATACCGACCCATGGGGAACACCACTGTAAACATTCCTCCAGTCCGAAAAACAACCGTTCAACACTACTCTCTGTTTTCTATCACTTAGCCAATTTCATATCCATGCTGTCATTGCCCCTTTTATTCCATGGGCTTCAATTTTGCTGACAAGCCAAGTATATGGCACTTTATCAAATGCCTTTTCAAAGTCCAAATACACATCAACCGCATTGCCCTCATCAACCCTCTCTGTTATCTCATCAAAAAATTCAATCAAGTTAGTTAAACATGATTTGCCTTTAACAAATCTATGCTGGCTTTCCTTTATTAATCCACACTTATCCAAGTAACTATTAATTTTGTCCCAGATTATCATTTCTAAAAACTCCCCCGCCACGAACAGGGGTGCAAAAATCGAGCCCCTTGTATCCAAGAACGTTTAGTATCCAATCTTGCCCTTTTTTGAGTCAGGTTTCAAATATGAATAGAGGGAAAGTACAAAGATGAGTTACATGAGGCCGCTCCAGTGTGTTTGGGAGCAGAAGTCCCTTAGGTCCTTAGTTCCCCATCTCAGACACAGAATAGTGCATAAGGTGTAAGGGGGAGAAAAGAAAAAGCACAGCTAAAATAAAGAAAATCTCCAAGCATCTTATTTTCACAGGAACTAGACCAAAACAGACCAGTTTAAGTCAAATTAACTGATTTTTTGGCCCAAAGAAAGCTTCTGTGGCACAGTTCTTATGTGTGAAAAACATAAATCAGTGCTATTAACTTCAAAGGAAGTATTGCAGCAATTGGTAAACTACTAGGACTACTTTAAATGTTTCATTGTCAGTTGAAAAAAAATCCTAATGCATAATTCTTATACTCTCAAGTAGCAGCTATCTAAATTGTGCGTAGTACATTTAGCTTATAATACTTCAAAACAAAAAACATTGTTAATACTGTATCGGATATGGTAAATCAGTATTTGTGAGTTACGCTACATGAGAAGTGAAAAACTGCTGCATGGAACTGTATTAATCAAAGTACCGAAATATGTCAAAGCACATATGCAATTGTCTTCAACAAATGCACCGTGATTAAAATTACATCATTCCTTTGCCCTTTGAGGTCTGGCTCTGTATCAATAATGTATCCTCAACTTTGCAAATAAAGTGTAGGTTTACAGAAAAGGCTGTTACTTTGAATAATACAGTGCAACATTTGGATTAGAAAAAAATATATATCATAGTGAAGACCAATCCACAGCCACCCTTATGCCATGCCAAGTTTATATCAAAAGTTAATTTTTCTGAGACTGACATGGCAGCTAATCAGAAAATCACAGGTGCACTGCCTGCAATTTTCAGTCATTGAAACCAATGGACAGAAAATCACAGGCTATATACCTGTTAACATTCTGATAAGCCACCTGTTGCATGCAAGGCCCCATTAGTGCTACAAAGTCTCAGAAACTTTCACTCAGTATTTTGTATTAAGATACATCATGAGAAAAGTTAGATTTCTGGAATAATGTGACACCTATTTTTCATACTTTTGCCTCTCATAAATTAACTGCTACACCAGGACCAAATTTCAAGTTGGAATATCCATCTACTCTAAAGATCAACATAAACCTCCTTTTTAATAGATTGAACCTACAAAATGTGTACACCCATGCACTTGATGCAGTTTATAGTGTGACATAGCATTTAAGTATCAGTTAAACCTCATTAATAAAATAATTTTTGTTTTTACAATTTTTCAAACTCTGGTCAATTAGATATTACACAAAAATCAGAATACTAGTTTCATTTTGACATTTATGTGAATCGTGGACTTGACTTGGCTATAGCCTCTCGTATGTCATGTAATGGATTCACTTGTGTACATCAGGATCTATGTGGTATCCTCCGTTTATCAGTCTAAGTCCTCATCACCACAGTGCTAAAAGGCATGTGCATTCCACAGGACAATGGGTTCTGAAACACTAAAACCTTTGGGAAAAGGCTTCAAAGCCTCAATGGCCTTTGGTGCCTACAAATCATATATTAATCTTCTTTTGATCTAATAACTGACGTGTTTGGAATGTGTATGTGTATCTGACCTAGCAGTGAACTCACAAAGAGCTTCACATATTTTTTTCCTTCGCACAGCCTTTTTTCCTCTTTTTCTTTCTCCTTACGGTACAGTAGCCACCAGGCAACCTGTTCCAGCTGGGAGGCAGGATGATCTGGGATACGGGCCTTTTACACAACTGCAGTCATTGTCTCTCTGTGGTGGTCTGCCGACAAAATGTGAAGTTTAAGCTAGTTAAGCCAGACATTACGTCTACCTTTCCCCCTCCCATTCCATTCCCGAGGAATGCAATTATCCAGTGAATTTGAATGAAATGCGGCCCTGGAATTTAAACTGTTCAAGCAAACATACTTCTTTATTGCAATTCAAACAAATGTTGAGTAAGACTTTACTACCAGTCATATCTATTTTACAGGATATAGACATTATACTAAAGAGAATTCTGAAACTGCTAACTAATGTAAATAAACATCCACTGCACAGTAATGGTGGAAGCAACCAATTTAGAATTTCTATACAATTTTCAAATGGGCCCCTTATCCCTCCTGAGTGTGTTGATGTGTGCATTTATAGGGGGTATACGTCTACAAAAAAGTTAGAATTTTACATTAAAAATGGGGCATTCCAGTTAATTTTAGTACACTTTTTACTTCAAAATTGATAATTTTTCATTCTTAAAAATAAATTTATAGGAAATATATAAATGACATTTGGGTTTATCTATATTCAACTGATCAACAAAGCCATTACTTTCCCTAAAGCTCCCTGAACAGTAATTTTCTTTCCCTTCAGGTGGCATTCTGTACTCCGCACTTTGCTCCTCAGCACCGGTCCTAGCTCCAGCGCCCAGCTGACACTGTTGCTCACTCTAGGAGCAGACTCTGCTGCATGCTACAAACAGAAATTCCTCATCTGGTGAAAAGTATCACAATCTCAGGAATTTTAGCCTGCAATATGCGGCACAAATCTCATTCCCATAACTAAGTGACAGCCTAGCTAGGAGGCTGGCAAGATCCCTCTCAAGACAAGTCAATCAGCTGTAGCACAAGCGCCACTTATCACCTCAAGGGGGAAAAAAATGTACACATTTTCATACTTTGAATATGCCTCCCTAAACTGGTACTGTTGTCAGTATACTAGCTGCAAATATATTAAGTAATACATCAAATAAATGACAATCTTTTTACCTCAAATATTCAAATTATCACTGGAGAACAGATTTAGAATTACAGCTCAAAATAAGTGTAAATTGTAACTGTTAATAGCATCCTTAAATATAACAATTGTTACCTGTTTTCTCGCATTTGGGCTGGATGGTGTTAATGAAGTTTTGGAACTGTGATCTGGAGGCATTACATATATCTTCCAAGTAGCTGTGGAGCTTTGGGACTTCTCTGCAGCATAGCATCTCCATAAGGTCTATAAAAGGCAAGAAGATTATTTTACAAGGTTTAGCTGCAGTTGGTTAAGCTGCCTTGACCCAATACTGTAAGAGGTAGTAAACTACAAGCATCACAAAAATACCACAACATAAAAAACGTAAGCATAAATAGTCCCTTAAAATGTTACCGTTATGCTTAAAGGGTAAAATTATGACTATAGGTTACATAAACTTGGCTTGTATTCCCTTGAGTATAGAAGATTGAGAGGTGATCTAATCTAGGTGTCTAAAATGATAAAAAGTATTCCATGGGGTCGACACAAAGAAACCAGTTCCTTTGGTGGGGGAATCCAGAACAAGGGGACATAATCTTAAAATTAGATCTAGGCCATTCAGGAGTGAAATCAGGAAGTACTTCTTCACACAAAGAGTAGTAGAAATCTCAAACCTTCTCCCTCAAAAGGCTGTGGTTGCTGGATCAATTGAAACTTTCAAGACTTAGATTGATAGATTGTTGTTACGTAGGGGTATCAAGGGATATGGACCAAAGGTGGGTAAATGCAGTTGAGGTATAGATCAGCCATGATCTAATTGAATGGCGGAACAGACTCGAAGGGCTTAATGGCCTACTTCTGTTGCTATGAGAGAATTTTTTCAAACTGAACAATTGAATTACTTATCCCATGTACATTGCAGACAACTGTCAGGTCAAGTGACACTGGATCACCTGTGACACCAATTTGCAAGTTATGTAGGCTCAAATCACTTGTTGCATTATTTTTCTCCAGTCACCAAGCCCTTTCATGTGGCCTGGTTCTACTGCACATTTCAGGTAATTAACATAAAATATGTAACAAGAATTTTTTGAAAAAGGCTATTTGGCCCAAACTGTCTATCCCTTTGGGTAGATCACAAGTGTGCCTATGCACCAACTTACCGTGCCCCTCAATCCCTTCTCTTTCCAGAAATGCTTCGAATTGTTTCTTGAACCATTTATATTGTCAACTATCCCATGTGTGTAAATGAAATTCCACCTGATTTCCTTTCTAAATTTGAACTTACTTCTCTGTTATTTAAATCTTTGCAAAATAAAACACACCTGTTAAAATGACGTAAGAAAGTATTTTGAGTCCAGACTTATTGTTGCATATACTATGATATTTTATGTATATAGTTTAGATAATTTTGTATTGTGGTGCATGTGTGCAGTCATGGCAGTCCATGGAATAGATAGATAACAAAATGTTAGTGTTGTTGGGTTGATTGCTATGTGCTTTTATCAGTTGATGTGTCACAATACTTCAGTAATTGAAAAGTAAAGTAAATATATCACAAGTCAAACATAATTTGAGAGTCTACAGTCTAGGCTTCCTGCCTGCTACCTGCTGACTTTTCGGCAGATTTGAATGGGCAGATGGCAGGAAGGTACTCAGGAGTATGACAATGATCTGCAAATCATGGAAATATATCCTGATGTATTTGCCATTTTGAGCAAGTAAAATGCATTTTAGGCAAGTAAGATATACATTTAGGCAACTAAATTAGTTTATGAAAGTTAATGCACAGATGATGCACTAATAATGATTTTGTGTGTCTTTGAAAGTAGAGCATAGAGGTGTATGATAATAGAAAATGAAAAATGGTGCTTATTGGTCCACACTAACCATTTGATATTATCCAGTTACATATTCACTACAGACCAATTAAATCCTGACATCTAATTCCACAAAAAAAAAACACAAAGCAGCCACGTTAGCTTTAAAACCTACTTTGTTATTTTTAAACTTTACCACAATTTTCACCCAGAGACAGGGAGAGGAAAAATTAGAGTGGGAAACAAGCAGTGGCAATTACAGCAAAAAAAGAGACACAGTTTTAAGAAAAAAAATTGTCTGTGAACAACATCAAGATTACTGAGAATAATTTAATCACCAAATATGTACCTCAGACAGCAGCTGAAAATAACATAGCAGGAGTGAAATCAGCATTTGCAGAATGCTTCGATACTCTAAATTTCATAAATCATAAGGACTTCCAAACAATAAATATAGTTGACCTCAGAATAGAACATGTAAATATAATAGCTGTGATCTGTACAGTAAAGTTTTTTGATTGGTGAGTAATACTTCCAAAAATGAGGACATAACCTTTGCAAGGAAATGTAAATAAAGCTGAACTATGAGACATACAGAAAGTGAACCAGGTCACTTAATTCCAGTACAAAAACTGAATGCATGAAGCAAGGAGATTATGACTTAATGTGTGCCAGATTTCAAAATTAACAAAAAAATAGCTTTTACATTAACCATGGTTCAGATTAGGAACAGTACATTTTCTCCACACATAATTAATGCAGCCAGATGTATATATTTTACAGTATTAGCTGATGTCCCATGGGGTGCTCACGATAAGTAGAGGTTTTATTTAAGAACAGGGGTCTTATGCCAAATAGCATTATAAAGGATACTGATTGACCCTGGGATCCGGGAGGACTGGGAAGAGGCCTGGGATCTAGAAGTACTGCGAATATGGTCTCAGGGTCTAGCAGTATTTTGAGGTAGATCCTCGGGAGGTATGGATCTAGGAAGCACTGGTAGGTGTGGACCCTGGGAGCAGAGATAAAAGTCATAGGTAAGGCAGTCTTGGAATCCATAAGGACTGGGGCCCATGGTCTAGCAATATTAGAGGGTTGTTGAATTCTAGTAGCCTAGAGGGGGAGTAGTTTAAGGAGAATGAGGCCTAAGTTGCCCGTGGCCCTGACAGCTGCCACCCTCCTGCAATCCCACCTATCAGCTTCTCCACTTGACCTATCCACAGCTCCTTTTGGGCCTTCAGGCACTTCCCCACCACTTTCCCCATCAGCTGGTTCTCGCCTTCAAGTTTACAAAGAATGTACAGCACAGAAACAGACCATTCGGCCCAACAGGTCCATGCCAGTGTTTATGTGCTATATGAGCCTCCTCCCAGCCATCTTCATTTAACCCTACCAACGTAGCCTTCTATTTCCTTCATCCTCATGTGTTGATCTTGCTTCCCCTTAAATGCATCTCTGCCAGTCGCCTCAACTACTCCTTGTGGTAGCGAGTTCCGGATTCTAATACTTCTCTGGGTAAAGAAGTTTCTCCTGAATCCCCTATTGCATTTGTTAGTGACTATCTTAGATTTATGGCCCCTAGTTCTGGTCTCCCCCGCAAATGGAAACATCTTCTCTATGTCTACCCTATCAAACCCTTACATAATCTTAAAGACCTCCATCAGGTCACCCCTCAGTCATCTCTTTTCTAGAGAAAAGAACCCCACCTATTCAATCTTTCCTGATAGATATAACCTCCCCTTTCTGGTATCATCCTAGTAAATCTTTTCTGCACCCTCTCCAGTGCCTCTATATCCTTTTTATAGTGTGGGTCTAAGCAAAGTTCTGTTCAAGTTTAGCATAACTTCTCTGCTTTTCAATTCTATCCCTCTAGAAATAAACCATAGTGCTTGGTATGCTGTTTTTTTTTAAATGGTCTTATTAACCTGCATCATTACTTTGTGATTTGTGTACCTGTACCCCTAAATCCCTCTGCTCCTCCGTCCCATTTAGACTCTTATTTTCCAAGGAGTATGTGGCCTCCTTATTATTCCTACCAAAATGTACCACCTCACACTTATCTATATTGAAATTCATTTGCCAATTACACGCCCATCCTTCTAGTTTATTAATGTCTTCTTTTTTTTGTTGCAGTCCTCCTCAGTATTAACTATACCTCCCAATTTGGTGTTGTCTGCAAATTTTGAAATTGTACTTCCAATTCCTGAGCCTAAATCGTTTATGTATATGATGAACAACAGTGGTCCCAGCACCGATCCTTGTGGAACACCACTTCCCACCATTTGCCAGTTTGAGTAACTACCTTTAACCCCTACTCTCTGTTTCCTGTTTTGCAGCCAGCTTGCGATCCATTCTGCTACTTGTCCCCTGACTCCACATGCTCTGGCCTTAATCATGAGTCTACTATACAGTACCTTATCAAAGGCCTTTTGAAAATCCAAATATATTACATCTACTACTTTGCCCTTGTCTATACTTTCTGTTACTTCTTCAAAAAATTCAATAAGGTTGGCCAAGCATGACCTTCCCTTTTGAAATCCGTGTTGATTATTCTTCATTATATTTTTGATTTCTAGATGTTTCTCTATTACATCTTTAAGTATGGATTCCATTATCTTTCCTACCACCGGCTTTAAGCTAATTGGTCTTTGGTTCCCTGGACTTGTTCTATTTCCCTTTTTAAATATAGGAATCACATTGGTTGTCCGCCAGTCCTCTGGCACTAACAATCCGGCCAATTACCGCCCCATCAGTCTACTCTCAATCATCAGCAAAGTGATGGAAGGTGTCATCGACAGTGCTATCAAGTGGCACTTACTCACCAATAACCTGCTCACCGATGCTCAGTTTGGGTTCCGCCAGGACCACTCGGCTCCAGACCTCATTACAGCCTTGGTCCAAACATGGACAAAAGAGCTGAATTCCAGAGGTGAGGTGAGAGTGACTGCCCTTGACATCAAGGCAGCATTTGACCGAGTGTGGCACCAAGGAGCCCTAGTAAAATTGAAGTCAATGGGAATCAGGGGGAAAACTCTCCAGTGGCTGGAGGCATACCTAGCACAAAGGAAGATGGTAGTGGTTGTTGGAGGCCAATCATCTCAGCCCCAGGACATTGCTGCAGGAGTTCCTCAGGGCAGTGTGCTAGGCCCAACCATCTTCAGCTGCTTCATCAATGACCTTCCCTCCATCATAAGGTCAGAAATGGGGATGTTCGCTGATGACTGCACAGTGTTCAGTTCCATTCGCAACCCCTCAAATAATGAAGCAGTCCGAGCCCACATGCAGCAAGACCTGGACAACATCCAGGCTTGGGCTCACAAGTGGCAAGTAACATTCACGCCAGATAAGTGCCAGGCAATGACCATCTCCAACAAGAGAGAGTCTAACCACCTCCCCCTGACATTCAACGACATTACCATCGCCGAATCCCCCACCATCAACATCCTGGGGGTCACCATTGACCAGAAACTTAACTGGACCAGCCATATAAATACTGTGGCTACTAGAGCAGGTCAGAGGCTGGGTATTCTGCGGCGAGTGACTCACCTCCTGACTCCCCAAAGCCTTTCCACCATCTACAAGGCACAAGTAAGGAGCGTGATGGAATACTCCCCACTTGCCTGGATGAGTGCAGCTCCAACAACACTCAAGAAGCTCGACACCATCCAAGATAAAGCAGCCCGCATGATTGGCACCCCATCCACCACCCTGAACATTCACTCCCTTCACCACCGGCGCACCGTGGCTGCAGTGTGCACTATCCACAGGATGCACTGCAGCAACTCGCCAAGGCTTCTTCGACAGCACCTCCCAAACCCGCGACCTCTACCACCTAGAAGGACAAGGGCAGCAGGCACGTGGGAACAACACCACCTGCACGTTCCCCTCCAAGTCACACACCATCCCGACTTGGAAATATATCGCCGTTCCTTCATTGTCGCTGGGTCAAAATCCTGGAACTCCCTTCCTAACAGCACTGTGGGAGAACCATCACCACACGGACTGCAGCGGTTCAAGAAGGCGGCTCACCACCACCTTCTCGAGGGCAATTAGGGATGGGCAATAAATGCTGGCCTCGCCAGCGACGCCCACATCCCGTGAACGAATTAAAAAAAACAACAGAAAATGCTGGAAGAGCTCAGCAAGTCAGGCAGCATCTGTGGGGAAAGAAACAGAGCTAACATTTCAGGTCGAAGACCTTTCGTCAGAACTGGTCCTCTGGCACTATTCCCTTTTCTAATGAATTTTTATATATATGTAATAGTGCCTCTGCTATCTCTTTCCTAACTTCTCTCAATATGCGTGAATGCAATCCATCCGGACCTGGGGTTTTATCCACTCTAAGTTTGATTAGTTTATCAATTATCTCCCCCCTTTCTATCTTAAATGTCTTTATATCTTTTTTGATCTCTTCTTCTAATGTCCTGCCCAGCGTATTAGTCTCCCTGGTAAATCAGGTACGGTAGCATAATGGTTGTGTTACTGGACTAGTAATCCAGAGTCCTGGACTAGTAATCCAGAGTCATAAGTTCAAATCACACCACCACAACTAGGGAATTTAAATTCAGTTAATTAAATAAAATCTGGTATAAAAAGCTAGTATCAGTAATGGTGACCACGAAACTACTAGATTTTCGTTAAAAACTCATTCTAGTTCAATAATGCCCTTTTAAGGAAGGAAACCTGCCGTCCTTACCTCGTCTAGCCTATATGTGACTCCAGACCCACGGCAATGTGGTTGATTCTTAATTGCCCCCTGAAATGGCCTAGCAAGCCACTCAGCTGTACAATCATGCTACAAAAATTCACGATAAGAATAAAACCGTATGAACCACTAGGCACCGGACACGGCAAAGGCAAAGGAAGACCATCAACCCTGCAAAATCCTGCCAAAATTAGTCAAGCAACAGCCTGACATAACCATAGTCACTGAATCATATCTTTCAGCCAACATCCCAGACTCCTTCATCACCATCCCTAGCTATGTCCAGACTCACCAGAGGTGGCGGCACAGTGGTTTACAGACAGGAGGGAGTGGCCCTGGGAGTCCTCAACATTGACTCCAGACCTCATGGCATCAGGTCAAACATAAGCAAGGAAACCTCCTGCTGATTACCACCGACCACCCTCCATGTTGAGAAGCACTGAGGGTAGCAAGGGCAGAGAAGGTACTCTGGGTGGGGGACTTCAATGTCCATCACCAAGAGTGGCTCGGTAGCACCGCTAATGACCGAACTGGCTGTGTCCTGTAGGACATAGCTGCCAGACTGGGCCAGACAGGTGGTGAGAACATCAACACGAGGGAAAAAACTACTTGACCTCGTCCTCACCAATCTACCTGTCGCAGATGCATCTATCCATGACAGTATTGGTAAGAGTGACCACCGCACAGTCCTTGTGGAGACAAAGTCCCATCTTCGCACTGAGGACACCGTCCAACGTGTTGTGTGGCACTACCACCGTGCTAAATGGGATAGATTCAGAACACATCTGGCAGCTCAAAACTGGGCATCCATGAAGCGCCGTGGGCCATCAGAATTGTATTCCAGCACAATCGGTAACCTCATGGCCCAGCATATCTCTCACTCTACCATTACCAACAAGCCAGGGGATCAACTCTGGTTCAATGAGGAGTGTAGAAGAGCATGCCAGGAGCAGCACCAGGCGTACCTAAAAACGAGGTGCCAACCTGGTGAAGCTACAACACAGGACCACATGCATGCTAAACAGCGGAAGCAGCGTGCTATGGACAGAGTTAAGCGATCTCACAACCAACGGATCAGATCAAAGCTCTCCAGTCCTGCCACATCCAGTCATGAATAGTGGTGGATAATTAAACAACTAATGGGAGGAGGAGGCACCGTGAACATCCCCATCCTCAATGATGGCAGAGCCCAGCACATGAGTGCAAAAGACAAGGTTGAAGCATTTGCAACCATCTTCAGCCAGAAGTGCTGAGTGGATGATCCATCTCGGCCTCCTCCTGAAATCCCCGCCACCATCACAGAAGCCAGACTTCAGCTAATTCAATTCACTCCACGCAATATAAAAAAACAGCTGAGTGCTCTGGATACAGCAAAGGCTATGGGCCCTGACAACAGCTCAGCTGTAATGCTGAAGACTTGTACACCAGAACTAGCCGCACTTCTAGCCAAGCTGTTCCAGTACAGTTACAACACTGGCATCTACCAGACAAAGTGGAAAATTGTCCAGGTATGTCCTGTCCTCAAAAAAGCAGGACAAATCCAATCCGGCCAATTACTGCCCCATCAGTCTACTCTCAATCATCAGCAAAGTGATGGAAGGTGTCGTCAACAGTGCTATCAAGCGGCACTTATTCACCAATAACCTGTTCACCGATGCTCAGTTTGGGTTCCGCTAGGACCACTCAGCTCCAGACCTCATTACAGCATTAGTCCAAACATGGACAAAAGAACTGAATTCCAGAGGTGAGGAGAGAGTGACTGCCCTTGACATCAAGGCAGCATTTGACCAAGTGTGGCATCAAGGAGCACTAGTAAAATTGAAGTCAATAGGAATCAGGGGGAAAACTCTCCAGTGGCTGGAGTCATACCTAGCACAAAGGAAGATGGTAGTGGTTATTGGAGGCCAATCATCTCAGCCCCCATTGCTGCAGGAGTTCCTCAGGGCAGTGTCCTTGGCCCAACCATCTTCAGCTGCTTCATCAATGACCTTCCTTCCATCATAAGGTCAGAAGTGGGGATGTTCGCTGATGATTGCACAGTATTCAGTTCCATTCGCAACCCCTCAGATAATGAAGCAGTCCGTGCCCACATGCAGCAAGATCTGGACAACACCCAGGCTTGGGCTGATAAGTGGCAAGTAACATTTGCGCCAGACAAGTGCCAGGCAATGATCATCTCCAACAAGATAGATTCTAACCACCTCCCCTTGACATTCAACGGCATTACCATCACCGAATCCCCCACCATCAATACCCCGGGAGTCACCATTGACCAGAAACTAAACTGGACCAGCCACATAAATACTGTGGCTACAAGAGCAGGTCAGAGGCTGGGTATTCTGCAGCAAGTGACTCATCTCCTGACTCCCCAAAGCCTTCTACAAGGCACAAGTCAGGAGTGTGATGGAATACTCTCCACTTGCCTGGATGAGTGCAGCTCCAACAACACTCAAGAAGCTCGACACCATCCAGGACAAAGCAGCCCGCTTGATTGGCACCCCATCCACCCACCTTAAACATTCCCTCCCTCCACCACCGGTGCACTGTGGTTGCAGTGTGTACCATCTACAAGATGCACTGCAGCAACTCGCCAAGGCTTCTTCGACAGCACCTCCCATTCCCGCAACCTCTACCACCTAGAAGGACAAGGGCAGCAGGCGCATGGGAACTCCACCACCTGCACATTCCCCTCCAAGTCACACACCATCCTGACTTGGAAATATATCGCCTTTCCTTCATCGTCGCTGGGTCAAAATCCTGGAACTCCCTACCTAACAGCATTGTGGGAGAACCTTCACCGCACAGACTGCAGCGGTTGAAGGCGACGGCTCACCACCACCTTCTCAAGGGCAATAAATGCTGGCCTTGCCAGCAACGCCCACATCCCATGAATGAATGAAAAAAAATACTGAGGCAAAATAATTATTTAATATTTCTTCCATTTCGCTGTCATTGCCTGTGAGTTTATCGTGTGTATCTTAGTGGCCCTATCCCTATCCTGATTTTTCTTTTGTTATTTAGTATCTGTAGATTAGTTTACTTTTTTTGATATTCCTTGCTAATTTAATTTCCTAGTTTATTTTTGCCTTCCTAATTGTTTTTTTTTTTTACTTCTTTCCTAACCTTTTCATATTCGCTTTTATCATTCTGTTCTTCTTTATTTCAAAATATACTTTATTTCATAGAGTTTAAAGATACACACAGTTCAATGTAAATATTACAATTTCAAACCAGTACAATTCAAACCAATACATTACAGATCGTCATCCTCTCCTTTGTTGTCTACGTACTTAGTGTATGCCTTTTTCTTTAGTTTCAATTTTGTCCTTATCTCTTTATTCATCCATGTTGCATCATTATTGGCTATTTTGTTCTTGCTTTTTAGTGGTATATATTTCTCCTGGACTCTGTTGATCACCGTTTTAAAATGTTTCCCACTGCTGTTCTATTTCTTTGTTTTTCAGTAAACCTTTCCAGTTTATAATTTCTTGTGTTAAAGCACTTGGCATTTGTCAACTTCACAGTCTTCAATATACAAAATTTCCATAAACAAGAGTTACTTTATAAAATGCTCAAAAGTTCATCAATCATACAGTTTCCAAGTGTTAATACTAAAAGATTACCTTTAAAACCCCAAAATGCTTTGCTTACACAGAAGAGGAGACTTTTTAAAGTGCACGTGGAGCTAAATTGAAGAAGGCAGGTGCTTGCTATGGTTAACATAGACAACAACCAAATTCACCTTCCAGCTAGATTTACATCACTTGGAAAAACAAATACGATAATCTCTTCTTTTGCTTCTTTCAATTCGGTTTATTACTGCATACTCAGCCAGTGGTGAATTTTCTCAGCTCAAATATTCCAGATTAGCACCTAAGATGGTCCCATGTGCCAATATCTGGGTTTCTCTATGAAGCCATTGTCTTGACATGTCAACAGAGTAAAAGGTGAGGCAAAAAAAAATCCATCAATTGTTAGTTCTTTACACTATCTTTTTTGTGTTTATTAGCAGGACATATCTAGCCTAATCTTGCTCTTTAATCACACCTATGTAACTTGAGTTTCCCTTTGTCCATTTGTGTGCGCGTTTTGGCTGCCGCTGCAGACCTGAGCCCATCACTTCTATTTCCCCCTTTTTTCTTCTTTTCTCTTTACCCCTCCTAGGCCCCTCCCCTATCTTTATGCCTCCTTTCATTTCTCCCCTCTTGGGTACTCAGCCCCTCCAAATCCCCAACCCTTCAGCACTCCTCAACTTTCCTACTCTCCTTCGTCAGGTGAGTGTCACCTGACGAAGGAGAAAGCCTCCGAAAGCTTGTGATTTTCAAATAAAACTGTTGGACTATAACCTGCTGTTGTAAGATTCCTTACATTTATTACCTCTAGATTTGGCTATTCCAATGCTCTCCTAGCCAGCCTCCAGTCTTCCACCCTCTTCGGCTCATCCAAAACTCTGCTGCCATATCCTAATTTGCACCAAGTCCCATTCAGCCATTGGTGAAGCTCGCTGATCTACTTTAGCTCCCAGTCCAGCAATGCGTAGATTTTAAAATTCACATCCTTGTTTTCAAATCCCTCCACAGCCTTGCCTCTCCCTATTTCTGTGACCGCCTCCAGCCCTACAACCCTCCGAGATCACTACGCTCCTCCAATTATGGCCTCCTGCGCATCCCTAATTTTAATCGCTCCACCATCGGCTGCCTTGCCTTCAGCTGCCTAGGCCCTAAGCTCTGGAATTCCCTCCCTAAAACTCTCCACCCCTCTACCTCGCTCTCCTCCTTTAAGACACTCCTTAAAACCTACCTCTACTTGTCCTAATATCTCCTTACGTGGCTCAGTGTCAAATTTTGTTTGATAATCGCTCCTGTGAAGCGCTTTGGGATGTTTTACTACGTTAAAGGCACTATATAAATGCAAGTTGTTTTTATTGTTACAATGATATCACTCTTCAGTACACAACCTTTCTAAGCAAACACTTGCGACCCAAAATTCCCATGGTAGTGAAGAGGGGAGGGAATTCCGCCTGACATGATGTTGTAGTACTAATCCTGCTGTAAATTGTGGGATTGGATCATTTAAATCAGGCATAAAGGCTGTGAAAAAAAGAGCCTGTAACACCTCAGAAACACCAATGAGTCAGAAAAACAAAAAGGTGGGAGTTAAGCACCAAGTGAATGCCAGACAGTGGGAGTTTTGTGGGGGGGGGGGGTGCAGGATAGAGAGATGGTAGAAAATAGCTGGCAGAGAGGCAGACACCCAGTACTGCAACAGGATATGAAATCTGCCGTTGCTTAAAGGGGGTAATGGCAACACTGGAGGAAGCAGGCAACAGGAAGAAGGATGGCAACCAGATTTAGAGTGTCTGACTTGGATGTCCTCTCAATGGAGTTATACAGCAGGAGCAGGAGAGGGCCAATCGTGAGACTAGATGAATATTAGACTCACATGGAGTCCCTAAGGACCATCTTGGAGAACATGTGGCAGACAGCAGGGGTCACGACATAGTCTAATGCCAGCCTCTGTCGATATCTGAGAAGTATTCAACACAATACAAAGCCTGCAGGAACATCTGCCTTTGTCTTCCAACTGAAGCATTCAGACCAGTCGATGCATCCAACGTAGATGCTTTGATCACTGGCTTTCAGGCCTTGGCAAACAGTTGATCAATGATGGCAACTGGCTCTGAGGGCTTTGGTGTGCCATCTTTCAGGATCTGCAGGATCTAATTCATACCATCTAGTCTGCCCTCCCTCTGATCAGTGGCCAGTCCAAGGCAGGAACCAGCACAATAGAGGTGGTTAGAGTCCACCTTCATAATATCATCCTCCCCCATGGTGCCAGCTCATGTGCCCTTTATAGCCATCCCCTTCAAATGTCAGCTCATGTAGATGCCAGGATGCAGGACCAGGTTGTCCGTGCACCTGCAGTAGTGATGCAGCCTGAAGAATCTACCCAGAACTTAGAAGCCCTTCGTCCCAAGAGGCTCAAGATACCACAGTGCATCGAAGCAACCTTGGCATCATAGAATCATAGAAGTTTACAACATGGAAACAGGCCCTTCGGCCCAACATGTCCATGTCGCCCAGTTTATACCACTAAGCTAGTCCCAATTGCCTGCACTTGGCCCATATCCCTCTATACCCATCTTACCCATGTAACTGTCCAAATGCTTCTTAAAAGACAAAATTGTACCCGCCTCTACTACTGCCTCTGGCAGCTCGTTCCAGACACTCACCACCCTTTGAGTGAAAAAATTGCCCCTCTGGACCCTTTTGTATCTCTCCCCTCTCACCTTAAATCTATGTCCCCTCGTTATAGACTCCCCTACCTTTGGGAAAAGATTTTGACTATCTACCTTATCTATGCCCCTCATTATTTTATAGACTTCTATAAGATCACCCCTCAACCTCCTACTCTCCAGGGAAAAAAGTCTCAGTCTATCCAACCTCTCCCTATAAGTCAAACCATCAAGTCCCGGCAGCATCCTAGTAAATCTTTTCTACACTCTTTCTAGTTTAATAATATCCTTTCTATAATAGGGTGACCAGAACTGTACACAGTACTCCAAGTGTGGCCTTACTAATGTCTTGTACAACTTCAACAAGACATCCCAACTCCTGTATTCAATGTTCTGACCAATGAAACCAAGAAAGCTGAATGCCTTCTTCACCACCCTATCCACCTGTGACTCCACTTTCAAGGAGCTATGAACCTGTACTCCTAGATCTCTTTGTTCTATAACTCTCCCCAACGCCCTACCATTAACGGAGTAGGTCCTGGCCCGATTCGATCTACCAAAATGCATCACCTCACATTTATCTAAATTAAACTCCATCTGCCATTCATCGGCCCACTGGCCCAATTTATCAAGATCCCGTTGCAATCCTAGATAACCTTCTTCACTGTCCACAATGCCAACAATCTTGGTGTCATCTGCAAACTTACTAACCATGCCTCCTAAATTCTCATCCAAATCATTAATATAAATAACAAATCCCTAGCCCTCAGGTAGAATCTCAGCACAGCACAAGGATAGGCTTAAGAAAAGCAGAGAGGGGCACTAGGCATAGGCTCAATGGTAAAAAGAAGCACCTGTCAAAAACATATAAGTACACAGTAAAACTACTTTATGATACATGAAGTCTCGTGTTCAGAGGCATGTCTGTTCTTTTTTTTTTTGTGTTTGAGAGGATGTTTAGAGGTCAGTTTGCAATGGGACACACACTTCCTTCCATGCCTCTTCAATGAATTGTTGCCTCCTTAAGAAAGGTAAGGAATCTTACAACACCAGGTTATAGTCACTCACTCACCTGATGAAGGGGATAATCTCCGAAAGCTTGTGATTTTAAAATAAAATTGTTGGACTATAACCTGGTGTTGTAAGATTCCTTACATTTGTCCACCCCAGTCCATCACCGGCATCTCCACATCATGCCTCCTTAAGAAGGTCTCTTCTGATGCATGCTCCAGTGGAAGTATACCTTCTCGTTGGTCATCTTCTCCTTTGGTGCTGGTCAAGTGCTCTATTATGCATGCATTGCAGCAGACTGTATGGTTCTGGCACACGAGACAACATTGTATTTCCTTCCGAGCCCGGTGTTACTTTTTTAAAAAAAATCTTACAGGTTTTGCCATGTTGTTTTATTGATTTTCTTTTAAATTTTGGTGCAGCAAGCTTTGCAAAGCTACCAACTGCATTATCCATTCTTGTGCGATCCAACGCTTCGAATATCTGGTTCAAACATTTCTTGCAGATTTCTGAAGTTTTTTGGTATGGTAAGCAAGTTTTTTTCTGTAGTGTGTGATCAAGGATATGGGGCAGAGATTCGTTTGGTACCCAATCAGAAATGGACAGATCTTTGTTCGTAGGGATTTTCAATGCACTTTGAAACAGAATGTTATCATTCACCTTCCATTTTTAAAATGAGTACAAAAGTCTACAATAAAATGATTAAATTCACCTATACATTCTGTGTTTAAACTGTGTTTAGGATTTGCTTTTTGTAAGCTATATCTCTCCTCCACTTCTATGTATCAATATATTACTGAGGAGTGAGGATGATTACCCCATGAAACAATTTTAAGAGCAGTGAGACTTAAATTTATTTATTTATAATATCAAAACAAGGTAAAGAATAAACTTTGCAATGTTTTCCAGAAATAACTTTTCAGAAAAAGTGACATTACTTTATTCCAGGGATTGTTTATTTAGCAAATAAAGCAAATTAAATGTGTGACAGGGCATTTTGCATTCTTAAATTTGGCATTATTTAATCTTTATATTCTGTAATATATTATAAATAATTACTAACTGTACTTGTTTATTTAAGTTTATCTCAGAGTACTCTAAAGCAATCAAACAAAACTATTAACGTAAGGAGCGGAAATTCTGGAACGACTGTACCATTATTTCATTTTGCAAGGAGGTTCTGAACAAAAATCTTGAATTTAAACACATTTATTTAATCAGGACCTTTCATTTCAATAATTGAACAGTAATGCAGCTTAGGAGAAAATTAATGAGTAGGAAAGGACTTCAGTGTGAATGGCAAATTAAACATATATTGTAGTGTATTCTAAATGGTAAAACAAAATCAAAAAAATTGATAGAGGGAGAAAATAGAATGAGAGTAAACTAGATGGAAATGTAAAAACAGATTGTAAGAGGTTCTACAAGTATATAAAAAGGAAAAGATTAGTGAAAGTAAACATGGGTCCTTTAGAGGCGGAGACAGAAGAAATTATAATGGGGAATAAGGAAACGACAGACGTTAAACAAATATTTTGTATCTGTCTTCACAGTAGAAGACATAAAAAGCATACCAGAAATAGTGGGGAACCAAGGGTCTAATTAAAGTAATTAAGATTAGTAAAGAAAAAGTACTGGAGAGATTAATGGGACTAAAAGCTGACAAATCTCTGGACCTGGTGGCCTACATCCTAGGGTTCGAAAAGAGATGGCTGCAGAGATAGTGGATGCATTGGTTGTGATCTTCCAAAATTCCCTAGATTCTAGAATGGTCCCAGGGGATTGGAAGGTAGCAAATATAACACCACTATTCAAGAAAAGGAGAGAGAAAACAGGGAACTATAGGCTAGTTAGCCTGACACAATAGTAGGGAAAATGCTGAAATCTATTATTATGGATGTGGTAATGGGGCACTTTGAAAATCATAATATGATTAGGCAGAATCAACATGGTTTTATGAAAGGGAAATCATGTTTGATAAATCTATTAGGGTTTTTTGAGGATGTAACTAGCAGGGTAGTGGATGTAGTATATTTGGATTTTCAAAAGGCATTCAATAAGGTGTCACACACAAGGTTGTTATGCAAATAAGGGCTCATGGGGTTGGGGGTAATATATCAGCATGGATAGAATCATAGAATCATGGAAAGTTACATCACAGAAGGAGGCCATTTGGCCGATCGTGTCCATGCCGGCCGAAAAAGAGCTATCCAGTTTAATCCCACTTTCCAGCACTTGGTCCATAGCCCTGTAGGTTATGGGCTTCAAGTGCACATCCAATTATTTTTTTAAATGAGTTGAGGGTTTCTGCCTCTACTACCCTTTCACACAGTGAGTTCCAGACCTCCACAACCATCTGGGTGAAAAAATTTCCCCTCAGCTCCCCTCTAATCCTTCTACCAATTACTTTAAATCTACGCCCCCTGGTCACTGACCCCTCTGCTAAAGGAAATAGGTCCTCCCTATCCACTCTATCCAGTCCAGTCATAATTTTATATACCTCAATTAAATCTCCCCTCAGCCTCCTTTGTTCCAAAGAAAACAACCCCAGCCTATCCAATCTTATCTCAGCTAAAATTCTCCAGCCCTGGCAACATCCTCGTAAATCTCCTCTGTACCCTGTCTAGTGCAATCACATCTTTCCTGTAATGTGGTGACCAGAACTGTACGCAGTACTCAAGCTGTGTTTTATACAGTTCTAGCATAACCTCCCTGCTATTATATTCTATGTCTCGGCTAATAAAGGAAAGTATCCCGTACGCCTTTTTAACCACATTATCTACCTGTCCTGCTACCTTCAGGGATCTGTGTACATGCACTCCAAGGTCCCTTTATTCCTCTACAGCTCTCAGTATCCTCCCATTTATTGTATATTCCCTTGTCTTGTTTGCCCTCCCCAAATGCATTACCTCACAATTCTCTAGATTGAATTCCATTTGCCACTTTTCTGCCCATCTGACCAGTCCATTAATATCTTCCTGCAGTCTACAGCTTTCCTCCTCACTGTCAACCACACGGCCAATTTTTGTATCATCTGCAAACTTCTTGATCAAGCCCCTCACATTCAAGTCCAAATCATTAATATATACCACAAAAAGCAAGACTGGTTAACAGACAGAAAACAGAGTAGGAATAAATGGGTCATTCTCAGGTTGGCAGGGTAGTGGGGTGCCGCAAGGATCAGTGCTTGGGCCGCAGCTATTTACAATCTATATTAATGACTCAGATGAAGGGACCAAGTGTAATGTATCCAGGTTTGCTGACTGTACAAAGCTAGGTGGGAAAGTAACTGTGAGGAGGACACAAAGGGTATAATTTTAAAAGGGAAAAATGGTGGGTTGGGGGCGGGGGGAGCAATCAAAATTGCTGTTTTTGGAAGCGGGCAGACATCCCGGCTGGAACCCGCACATTTGTGAACGAGACGCAGGCAAATCTGTGTGCGCACATTGAGGTTGCCTGGACCTCCCCCCACTCAGATCCCGATGTCCGATGTCCCCACTCCAACCTTTGTTCCCACCCCCCACCCACCCCCCCATTTCTATCCTAAATGTCAATGGGGTCTCTCTCTCTCTCTCTCTCTCTACCTCCCTCCCCCCACCCCGCACCCCACCCCACCTCGGATATGCAGCTCCTGTCGGCAGCCAGCCTGTCAACCGAACACAAAACCCAGAAGAGGCTTTGATTAGCTTCACTGGGGTTGCACGATCGCAAGCCGCCTACTTCCCTTCCGGGTTTGGCGCCCGAAAATCACCCCTCCCCCCCCGAACTCTTCCCGCCGGCATATTAAAATTGTGCCCAAAGAATCTGCAAAGGGATATAGGCAGGTTAAGTGAGTGGGCAAGAAGGTGGCCACGGCTAACCTGTCTGAACACCAACGACACCTTTGATTGGTGTGAGTGTGTCCCAGCCTAATATAAGATATGCGATTTGAGAACCTTTCACTCACTCACTCACCTGACGAAGGAGATAATCTCCGAAAGCTTGTGATTTTAAAATAAAATTGTTGGACTATAACCTGGTGTTGTAAGATTCCTATTTATTATGTTCTTGTGTTTTATGGTCACACCTGCTGCATTTCATTTATTTATGTTTAGACTCAATTCAAAAATATCCATTGTTCACATAAGCAATAGTAACTTCTAAAAGGATTATACCATTACTTAAGTTCGGAGGGAGATTCTGAATAAAAATCCTGAATTTAAATTGAACTTTTTGGTAACTCTGCTGTACTGTTGCAAATATATTTGGTAAATTATAAAAGATGCTACTTTTATACTTTTTGTCCCTTACTATGAAAGCTTATGCACTAAACAGATGGAAGCAAAGATAAAGAGCCATTCTCCTTTGTTATATGCAAAGGTTGAGTTATTTATATATCTGTTGTATGAGGGGAACAATTTATTTATTTACTGCAAGGGATAAGAAATAATATATATTCACATAGTCAAGCTTTTTGTCTTTATGGGTTGCATAGGTTATATCATGGAGCTTTGGGAGACACATATGAAGTTTAATTGATGTTTGTATTAATTTGCATGTGTCAGATTGCTGATACTAACAGCTCTTGGTGTTCTGGTTTAGGATTTACGCAACAATGAGTCAATCGTGCTAAATACAGCAGAGAATTTTTTCTTGGACCATTTGAAAAATGTTCCTACTCTGTCTGAGGATCTCTTACAAATTTCTTTCCAAATTCCTTCAATGGAAATGTTCACCCCTACAGTCTTTTTGCAACAGCACAACCACTGACTAAGCATTAGGAATGCCACAAAAAATCTTCTATTACACCGGTGGTTGCTAGGGTGTGGTTTTCTAGCCTAAATAACCCAGGCCCCACATTCTGGGATACCCAATCCAATTTAGATTTTTTAATTATTGGTTCACCCTGTTTGAATTTTGTGGGTCTGGAGGTTTGGAAATTGTTAGCTGTTTTTAGCATAGTTGTTGCATTTTGCAAAACTCCTAAACCAGAACACCATGATCTGTTAGTATCAGCAACTTGAGACAAGCTAGTTTATATAAACATGGATTTAAACTTTATGGGGCTGAATTTCCATGGGGGTTCTCCCAATCATCTGCTATAACTCTGGCAGAAGAGCCACAGAAACTCCAGAAAGCCACCATTTATGTTGTTTTTCTGGGGCTTCCGTGGCTCCTCTGCCGAAGGTGCTGCGGATGAGCAGGAGAACTCCTGCAGAAATTCGCCCGCTGTATGTGGTTCCCAAGGATTCATGGTATGCACTTACATAGCTCATGAAGACAAAAAGCTTGATAACTCTGTGTAAATATATACGATTCAATTCCCACATCAACTAAATAAATGGGAGAAAACCACCATGATACAGTTACATTTTTTTCTACCATTTGATAAGGGGGAAACAATTTTTGAAGACATATAAATGAGAAAAAACAGATTTTTAACCAACATACTTTTGTTATCAACTGGATTACAATATAATGTACAATTTCAATTCCCTTATGGTTCATGTTGACATCAATACCTTTTCATTATATTTGCAGTGCATACCTGAATGAGGGAGGCAGCAGCAGGTATTTGCCTACTGAAATGCTTTTGACGCTGTTTCTGTTGAACCTTGAGAGCAAATCCAGATCCCAGTATACCCTTAAAATTGAACATTTCATTAAAGCAAGTCATTGCACATTAAAGCAAAATTATTTGACTACATTATTACACTTCTTTTGTAAACCATACAACTAACTTCTACTAGAATACATAACTAAATATGGAAGTGTAACAAAGTTGTAGGAAAAAAATTATAATGTTCTCTTCTGCTGAAACATTTAATTAGCTTCATTCCATGGTGCACAAGAAAATTTCTTGTCAGTAAGACCAGACTCATGGGTTTCTATGCCAGCAATAAAATGGATGTTTTTACAAAAACACTGAAATTCTCCTAGGATTAATAATTTCTACTTAAATGAGGGACCAGATTGAACACATAGTAAACCCCTTAGAATTTTCTTCACCATAACGACATCAACTTTTTGAATTGCAATTTCTTTTAAAATTTTTGTCTTGTAAGATGATTCAACAAAGTAAAAAAAGACACTAATATAAAAAAGTGAAATACGATTTTAAAAAAAAGTTTATTTTGTCTGAATATTGAAAATAAAAAATGAAAAGCGCAAGATGAGTTTGCATGACCATCTTAAACACAGCAATGACAGCATTTTCTCAAAAATTTCTAAAATTTACCACATTAACAAAAACAACAGGAAAGCAAGATATGGATTCTGTAATTGTACTTTTTCTTCTTTTCATACCACAGCTCTAACCACATGTCCAGGCTAATTAATAGTGTTTTACAGCTCATAAGACAGGACTTCCACTGGCTAAGAAACAGGTGAGCCAGAGAACAGAATGAGATAATACATGCAGAATGGGGAGAACCCAAAGCAAACAATATTTTTAAACAAGAAATGAGAATGGCTGCTTTTGCAAAATTTACAATATTTTATAGGTTTTATTCACACACCACCCATGAAACAATGAACAATTCAACAGGGAGACTTTACAACTGTCATCGAATGGAGGTAATCCTTGTTTTCAAATCCCTCCATGGCCTCGCCCCTCCCTATCTCTGTAACCTCCTCCAGCCCTACAGCTCCCTGAGAATTCTGCGCTCTTCCATTTCTGGCCTCTTGCGCATCCCCAATTTTCATCAGTCCACCATTGACGTCCATTCCGTTACCTGCCTAGATATTAAGGTCTGGAATTCTCTCCCTAAACCTCTACGCCTCTCTCCCCCACCCTTTAAAATGCTCCTTAAAACCCACCTCTTTCACCAAGCTTTTGGTCTCAATATGTCCTTATGTGGCTCGGTGTCAAATTTTGTTTGATAACGCTCCTGTGAAGCGCCTTGCAATGTTTTATACTTTAAAGGCGTTATATAAATGGACGTTGTTATTGTTGTTGTAACTATTATAATTCATGCTCTTGCCAGATACTTTTCTAGGATCCAACACAACAACCAGCTGCCATAGGTAAACATTCTCACCCCCTAAGAACTGAAGCATGACCTAGTGCACAAATTAATCTGGAATAACATGCTTAACATTCTCTAGATGTCTAGAAATGCCACTATGTGCCCACGTCACTTCAGAGGATGATCAATACCAATTATGCCAGAGACTTCCATGACACATTAAACTACCAAATAGGTTCAATCACAAATAAGTTATTTAAAGCAACAAGGAGTTTCGGCCAGTTGTCAAAGTCAGTTCAAATAATGCAGCAGCCTTGAACCATAGACACATACTAATTTACAGCACAGGAGGTGGTAATTTGATCCATTGTGTCGATGCTGGCTCTTTGTTAGAGCAATTCAAAACTAATCCCACAACCCTGCCTCTTCCCCTACTTCAAATGTTTATCTACTCATCCCTTAAAAGATGCAATGGTCTCTGCCTCAAGAGCCTGTGGCAAAGCATTCCATGCTCTAACCTCTGATTAAATAAATTTCTTTTAACCTCTCCACGCTCGTGTTGACAATTTTTAATTGATGAATCCTTGTCCCTGCTTCCACAGCCAAAGGAAACAGTCTTTCCCCATCAAAAGTTTCACAATCTTAAAAAACTCAATTGAATATCCTCTTAGCCTCCTCTGCTCCAGTCGTAATTGTTCCAGTATCTCAAGTCTCCTCTCATAACTATAATTTCTCAACCCTAGTATCGTCCTGATCAACTTAAGCTGTACTATCTCCATGGCTTTAATGTCTTTTCTATAATGGGGCATCCAAAACAGTACATGATACTCTAACTTTGGTATAACTATTACCTTGTACAAATATATCATAATCTCTTTGTTCCTGTACTCTATGCCCCTACTTATAAAACCCAAAATGCTACTGACCTTTTTTATGGCTTTATCTACCTCCACTTGCACTTTCAAGGAATTGTGTATTTGCACTCCTAGATCTTTTTGATCCTCCATACCTTCATATCTTTGTGTATACTCCCATTCCTTGTTTTTCCTCCCAAAATGTATCAACTCACACTTCTTGGTGTTAAATTGCATGTCACCTGTCTGCCTATTCCACTAATCTGTCCGCCTATTCCACTAACCTGTCCATGCGTTTCTGTAGTCTTCTACAGTTCTCCTCGTTGTTTGCAAAATCATTTACTTTTGTTTCAGCAGAGAACTTCAATACCATGCTCCCTACGCCCATGTCCAAATCATCTATATAAGTCAAGAACAGATGTGGAGCCAGGAGCACTTCCTGAGGTGCACCAATCCTAACCATTCTCCAATCGAAACAACATCCAGCCAGGAGTCACATTTACCTTGTGGGGGCCATGGGCAAAAGTTCAGTTTAGGGATCTGACATTTTACTAGACAATGATACTAAATACTATCAAATTAATCTGGTGTCAAATTGGCACACGTACAATCATAAAAAAGCATGTTTATAATAGGTAACATAAAAATAGTTGACAAAGTGATCAGGAATCAACTATCACTGGAAGGAATCACTGGACCTGCTTGGACCCCTTGACTGGCTCCTGCAATTGCACAGGTTTCAGTCCTAATGCTGCCTCTGCATCCAACAACTCTAACCCTGTGCTTCATGTCAATCAAACAACTTTCTATCCATGCTGCTACATTTCCACTTATACTGTATGCCTGAATCTTTGTAACAAGCAACTTATTCAGGGAAGAATTAAACAAATAAGCCAGTTAGCTGAGTTCCTTCATATGGCTTTCTTTCCAGTAATAGACAAACACTTCTCAGTAGGATAGTACCCATCTGATCCCGACTGTTTACAGTCTGGGAATCATGCAGGCATTCCTACCCAGGGAGTTTGCATCTGCTTCTGTTGTGGGTAGATCAAAATGTCACTTTTGAATTGTCAAACGTATCCAATTCTTATACTCCTAAAACTAGCCAAACTGGAGAGGATAGGACCCCAGGTCCAGATGGATTGCATCCCGCATACTTAAATAAACCAGGGAAGAGAAAGAACATAAGAAATAGGAGCAGGAGTAGGCCAATCGGCCCCTCGAGCCTGCTCCGCCATTCAATAAGATCATGGCTGATCTGATCCTAACCTCAAATCTAAATTCATGTCCAATTTCCTGCCCGCTCCCCGTAACCCCTAATTCCCTTTACTTCTAGGAATCTGTCTATTTCTGTTTTAAATTTCTGTTTTAAATTTCTGTTTTAAATTTCTGTTTTAGAATTATAGCAGAGGCACCATGGGCTAGAAATTGGGCCGTCTAGCACTCGTTGTTTCGGCGCTACATGGTCTCTCGAAGTGCCAAGAGGGCATATTGGCTGCGCACGCACGTTTCTAGCGTGACGTGTGCCAGACACCATCTTGGTGTAGGTATTAGCACATACGCAAATAACGAACACCGGTAGCATGAAAAGTAAGGAGAAAATGGATACAATCAGTGTGCAACACTGATTTAAAGTGATAAGTCCCAAAACGGTGTCTAACGCTCCATTCAACACGCAGTCTTGACCACGACCATCTGAACATGTCTTAGAGTGCCTGAAGGAACCCTCCCCCCAACCCCCCACAGCGCTATTTAAAGGGACCATGCAGGATTTAGAGGTTAGTTGCTGGATTATTGCTCCTGGCTGCTGATGCATTTGTAACTGTTTTTGGAGGTCTCCTAGACTTGAATACTACGACGAGGGGACATAGCCTAACACTTAGAGCCAGGACGTGCAGGAGTGAAGTTAGGAAACACTTCTACACGCAAAGGGTGGTAGAAGTTTGGAACACTCTTCTGAAAATGGCAGTTGATGCTAACTCAATTGTGAATATTAAATCCGAGATTGATAGATTTCTCTGAACCAAGGGTATTAAGGGATATGGGGCTAAGGCGGGTATATGGAGTTAGGTCACAGGTCAACCATTATCTCATTGAATGGCGGAACAGGCTCGAGGGGCTACATGCCACTCCCGCTTGCTGCCTCCTGTTACGCGCCACCTTCTCCTGCAAAAAAGTGGGACATGTGTCTGGGTGATGTGCCTGTCGTGCTTGAATAGCTGCCAGTACGTGTGGCCTGTGAGTCGTGGATGGGCGACTTGCAACAGTGGTAATGTGTAAAGGTGAGAGGAAGCATCTGGTTGGAAGAGTTGAGTACTGTTGGAAAGAGTTTTTTGGTATGTGGGTGAGAGAGGGTGTAGTGTATGGTGCAGTGGATGCGGCTAGCAGTGCAGTTGGTAGGAGACGTCACTTGACAGTTGACCTCACTCACCTTGACCACTCATGTCAAAGTACTGAACTTCTTCCTGCACTGCATCCATGTTTGTGGTGCTATGCGCCTGGCATTGAATTCATCCCCGGTGCCTTTTGAGCACATATCTAGAGGGCCTCTTGTGTGTGTGTATATATATATATAATATAAAAAATTCAATAGAAAAGTAAATAGTACCAGATTCAAAAAGGGCGATAAAACAAATCCAGGGAACTATAGACCAGTTAGCTTAACATCAGTGGTAGGAAGGATATTGAAATCTTTACTGAAAGATGTAATAGAAGAACAAAAACATCTAGAAACCGAAAGTATAATACAGAATAATCAACACGGATTTCAAAAGGGAAAGTCATGCTTGAACAACCTTATTGAATTCTTTGAAGAAGTAACAGGAAGAGTAAACAAGGGTAATGCAGTGGATGTGATTTACATGGAATTTCAAACGGCCTTCGATACGGTTCTGCATAGTAGACTCACAACTAAGGTCAGAACATGTGGAATCAGGGAACAAGTTGCAGAATGGATAGCAGACTGGCTACAAAACTGAAAACAGAGAGTCGGGGCTAAAGGTGGTTACTCAGACTGGCAAAAGGTGGGAAATGATGTTCCACAGGGATTGGTGCTGGGAGCACTGTTGTTCACAATTTACATAAATGATTTGGACTCAGGAATCAGATTTACAATATCAAAATCTGTGGATGATACCATATTGGGGGGTATAGTTAATACTGAGGAAGGCTGTGACAAAATATAAGAAGATGTTAACAAACTTACAGTATGGGTGTGTAAATGGCAAATGAATTTCAAAATAGATAAATGTGAGGGGTTGCATTTTGGTAGGAGGAATAAGGAGGCCACCTACTCCTAGGAAAATAAGAGTCTAAATGGGGTAGAGGCACAAAGGGATCTAGGGTATAGATTCATAAATCATTAAAAGTAGCAACGCAGGTTAACAAAGCCATAAAACGTGAAAACAAAGCACTGGGGTTAATTTCCAGAAGAATACAATTCAAAAGCAGAGAACTTATGTTAAACTTGTATAGAACCTTGGTTAGACCTTACTTAAGAGTACTGTGCACAGTTCTGGCCTCCATATTGCAAAAAGGACATAGAAGCACTGGAGAAAGTGCAAAAAAGATTTACAAGGATGATACCAGAACTGAAAGGGTACAACTATCAGGAAAGGCTGAACAAGCTGGGCTCTTTTCTCTAGAAAATAGAAGACTGAGAGGTGACCTGATAGAGGTCTTTAAAATTATGAAGGGGTTCGATATGGTTGACGTAGCGAAGGGTCCAGATATTAGCGGGAAGGCAGGATGGCAGCACAGGGGGCGACTGGGCCCGTGGGTAACCCGCCCAATAACATCTGTCCGTTTACCACAACATTGCGGGTCAATTGGAGCCACTTAATGTGGCTTCCAAGTTTGCTGTCCAAAAGCTGCGCAGCGGGCGGACTGCGCACCCGCGTCACAGGCTGTCAGCTGGAGGAGCCCTATTTGAAGGGGCAGCCCTCCAATGGCTGCTCCTGGAGCAAACACCCACATAGCACAATGGAGCAGCACAGGGGAAAGGCTGCTTCTAGATTTAGTGATGCCTCACCCCAGGTGCTATTGGATGGGGTGAGGAGGAGCACGGATGTCTTCTACCCGGCAGACGGGAGGAATTGGCCTGCCTCTGCCACCAAGAAAGCCTGGCTGAGGTGGCAGAGGAGGTCACCAGCAGCAGCAACATCTCCCACACCTGGGTCCAATGCAGGAAGCGCTTCAATGACCTAACTATGTCAGCCAAAGCGAATACACTTACTCTTTCACCCTCATTCCGTCTTCCACATCACCGTCTCCGCCCCCCAACTCATTCTGCACTGCCAACACTACTCTATCACATCACTCCCCACACCCACTCAAAGCTCATCCTCAACTTACCTGCACTTCCTCACCTCCCCATTAATCACCCCACCACCACCACTCAACCCAATCTTCACACAATGTCATGGCTCTGTCTCATACTCACCCTCTGCTGCATCTTTTTCATGGTCAGCCGCACCCAAACCAATGTATTCATCGGTTGGCCACGTCACCATCACTCACTCATGCATGCGTCTGTACTTTCTCCCCTTATAGGAGAAAAGAGCCCAGAATCCATGGGAGAGGGTGAGGACCAGAGAGGGGCCGCAACATATCGTCGTCCTCACAGACGCGAAGCAGGAGGCGCTGGAGCTGAGCCGCACCTTCAAGTGCCTGTCCATCGGGGACGTGAGACTGGCACCCAACAAACATCTGGTGACAGAACTTTAACGTTCATCACACACAATATGAATTGATGTTAACATGCCCCGCCATCTTCGGCACTTCAGTATACTCATTGCAACATGACACATCTGTGATCATGTTTAATATTGCCTTCTGTTTCTTTACAGAACCACTGTGTAACAGAACCACTTCAGCAACCACTGTGACGGCAGAGGGCGATTCCTTAAAGGACCTGCCTGCCACTGAAGGTGCACCGTCACATCGGAGCGAGCCACCCACCAGCACAGGTACTTACACCTTGGTGGGTCCTAGTCCGCAGTTAGTTGGGGTTGCACATGGTGAGTTACCACACGTGAGCATGAGCAGACACTGGTGGCAGGGGCAGCTGTGGAGAGTCCACGTCGGTGGGAGCACTCCTCTCCAGGTTCTGCTCAGCTGGTCACAGATGCTGAAATCTGGGGGCCATCCTTTAAAAGGAGAAGGATCAAAGGGCTGCAGCACATTTGCGAGGTGCTGGAACAGGTGCCACGCGCACTCTCCACAATCGCGCAGAGGATGGAGGAGTCCTACTCCTGCATGAGTGGAATGGTGGCACAGGTACGGGAGGGAATCTCCGAGAAACTGTCACAGGGACGTGAGGGCATCTCTGAGATAGTGTCACAGGTAAGTGCGGAAATGTCTGCGAAGAGAGAAGGCTAGCCTCCATGGAGCTTGAAGCACGGCTCACAAATGAGTCTATTCAGGCCCTGACAACGGCCGTTCGGACTCAGGGTGAACAACATTCTGCCGCCTTAAACAGGAAGGCAGATACACTAGCACTGGCCTTACAAGGCTTCACACATGTCCTCCAAACTGTCGTCCAGCAGAGTGGTAGGAGTGGTGTGGGCCTGGACCAGGGGAGGGATGATGGCGAAAGGGGACATGGAAGTGGGGACGCCACTCAAAGCGCCCCCACGTTTCACCCATTGCTCCCCTCTCAACCAGCACCCACAACGCTGCCTCCTCTCCAGGTGGAGCAATCTTTGGAGGGGCCCTCACAGGCACCAAAACCCAGAGAGCGTAGGCCCAAAGCATCTAATCGGTCAAAGCATGAACAAGAGCAGCCTGCCACTACCTCTGCTGCAGCCACAGGGGATGCACCACGTAGAAGTAGTCGGAAGCGAAAGACGACGGTCTGGTAAGCACGAAGGGTGTGCATAAGGGTGTATGACGATTGGTCATGTTTTTTTAAAATTTATATTTGCTTTTTGTTAAACTCACATTAAATATTATTATTGTCACCACTACTGCCATGTTTCGGCCATGCTTGACTGGTTTCTGTAATAAGGCCCTTTCATGAGGTTCACAATGAACACCGACACTTGATGCCACCCATTGGGTCACTCTACAGTGGGTGCATGTGTAGTTGCAGGACTCTTGTGCAGGGAGCTGGGGGGGGGGGGGGGCTGGTGTGGCCACTGCTCTATCCAGGTGGTGTAAGGACTGAACTCTTCATACTGTCTGATATTAGGAGAACCGTTCACATATCAGTGACTCCCTGGCCTCACGAGCAGCCAGGTGAGCTGCTATTCTGCCCATGGGTTGCTCCTGCTCCTATTCCTCCTCAATGAGAGTGGCAGATGTGGATGGGGCCTCCTCAAGCAGCACCCCTCTCTGTTGTGCCATGATGTGTAGGGCACAACACATGACTATAATGCGTCCCACTCTGTATGGTGCATATTGAAGCGCTCCCCCAGAACGATCAAGGCACCTGATGCGCATCTTGAGCAGCCCGATAGCATGCTTAATTGCAGACCTGGTGGCGATGTGGCTGTCATTAAATCGACGCTGTTGCTCTGTATTTGGGTTCCTCCATGAGGTGTCATGAGCCACGTGTGCAGGGGGTATCCCTTGTCCCCGAGGAGCCAGCCCTTACGGGTGTTCAGTGCGTGGATTCCCACAGGATGAAGAAATCGTGGCAGCTGCCAGAGTATCTGGTGCACACATGAAGGAATCTCTTGCGGTGGTCACAAACGAGCTGAGTGTTGATGGAGTGAAAGCCCTTCCTGTTGATGAACAGTCCTGGATCGTGTGGAGGTGCTAGTATTGCTATATGGGTGCAATCGATTACACCCTGCACCCGTGGGAAGCCAACCACAGCGTGGAATCCCACTGCCCTCTCCGTCTGGCTGAGGTCATCCATGGGGAAGTTGACATAGTGCAAGGCCCTGTGAAACATGTCGTCGGTGACCTATCTTATGCACTTGTGTGCAGACCAGAGAGACCCAGGCGATGTCCTCGGTGGCACCCTGGAATGATCCGGTGGTGACTTTGACAGCGACAGCCGGGAGCAGCTCGGCATGAAAGAGGGCTGCAGATGTCTGCGACTACCTGGCGACTGACTCTGAGCCTCCGTATGCACTGCTCCTCAGAGAGGTCCAGGAAGCTAAGCCTCGGTCTGTAGACCCTGTTGCAAGGGTAGCGCCTCCTGCAATGCCACTCTCTCTGTTGTTGCCCTCCATGCTCTTGTGCGGCGCAGCACTGTGTTGTGGAGCTCCATTTAGCGGAGGTGGATGCTGTGCCTGGCGAGACTTGTGATATTGCTCATCCTCAGATGAAGTGGTGAATGCAGCCCTGGTGCCCCTCATCCTGACGATGTGAGTTTGTGGGGGTCCTCAAAGTAGTTAAATATGTTTGAACAGCAGAGAGAACTTTGAGTGAAAACACAAAGGTCTTGCAGCCAAAACTTTGTCTGAAATGACTGAGTGCCCTGCTGCAATAAATGACATTTTCTCCCCACCTGACAAATGTGAATTTGCATCTCCCACTGGCTGCTGGCTGAAACACGTCTGTTGCAACAGGGAGTGTTTCCCACAGCACGGGAAACACGCTGAGGATGCTTCAAAATCGCACCCCTGCCAAAATGTCGAGTCAATCAAGTAGTTGAAGTACCTCAACTATCGGACAAACTATGCAAATTATCATCTCACCGGCTTTAATTGCCGGTGGGACTCCCGCATTCGGGAGGCGCGCGCGCACTGGGGAACACGGAAGTCGGCAGTTTGGAGCTGGGCTCTGAACCCACTCGACATTTCAGCGATTTTCAGAGCCCCCTGCCCCCAATGCACCCACTCCTTCACCCGAAAATCGGCCCCAAGGTGTTACTACTTGTGGGGGAGTCCAAAACTAGGGGCCATAAATATAAGATAATCGCTAATAAATCCAATAAGGAATTCAGGAGAAACTTCTTTAGTCAGAGTGGTGAGAATGTGGAACTCACTACCACAATGGAGTAGATGAGACGAATGGCATAGATACATTTAAGAGGAAAATAGATGAGTAAATAAGGTAGAAAGGAATAGAAGGGTATGTTGATAGGGTGAGATAAGTAAATAGAGTGGGAGGAGGCTTGTGTAGAGCATAAACACCGGCACAGTTGGGCAAAATGGTCTGTTTCTGTGCTGTAAATTTTATGTATTACTATGTAATTGTTTGAAATATAATCTCATCTTTTAAAAGATTGCCTGTGAGTTCAAGGCACTTTTATTGAACAATAGACAGCCATTTTCATAACACATACACATGGGCATGCCAATAGCCATCTGTGGTGTCTGATTAGATTGTAACAATGCTTAACAACCTGCTGATGCATATTAATTGTTTCTAGCACTTGGGTGATTGAGAAGAATGCTTACTTCGGTTGGTATTAATAGTATTTGTTTGACTGGATTCTTTCTGATATACCAGAAGAATAGAAGCCAATTTTGCAGCACACAATTGCAGAAGCCATTTTGAACATGGCATCTCTCTTAAAACTATTTGCTTTTTAGTGCAGAAAGAGATAGCCCATAAATTATGGGCAAAAATACTACATTTTTTGTCTCAGTAACTACACTAAAAATGACATTCAAAACACCCTTTCCCTGTATCATCTCCTCTGCATACTCGAAAATATAAAGAAATGTGTTAGTTAAATAAAAACTGTAAAAATTGGTGACCTATGTTTTACAAGGCATATTGGGGTAGAAATTAGTCTTGAGTGGTAGCACAAAACGGGTAGTATTGCATCAGCTGTCTGTTCAATGAAATCCAATATCCGGCGGGATGTATAACGGGCACCCGGTGCGATCCCACTCGTTTTGTGCTGCCACCCAAGACAGATTTCTACCCCATTGTCTTTTAATTTGTCAAAAGCATGACTAAGCACTGCCAAGATCTTGAAATATAACATAAGCTAATAATTAACCAAACAAATTCCACTATTCACATTTTGTTTGGCATAAACACTGCATCCCATTTTGATCAATGGGGTCCACTATTAATTCTCCTTCTTGTAACGATTGCCAGTAGGGAAGCCCTGCTTGTGGCCCTTTGACAGAATACCTTTCCTTCTGTTTCCAGTAGCACAGGAGCAGTGGATATCATCTCAGTCGGTATTTATCCCATCTAGTCTTATTTTCAACCAGATATCTCCCTAGCATCTTTTTGAAGGTCATCAACTACTTTTATCCTTTTAAAGTAATACCCGCCCCATCTGTCCAGCACCATTACAAACCAGAGCACTTCTGCCAATTCCATGTTGATTTGAGATCACTTCTTTGATCTTACTTATTTGAAATTACTTTCTGGTCGCTGGTTCTTCCAACTTGCTTCCCAACGCTCCCCCCCAACCCCCACTACCCACCTTGATTAGTCATGTTATGCATTGTGAAGTTTGGAGTTTTCTATAATAAGGAGAGCCTGCACATATATCCAGCCTATGCACAAGGTATAATCTGGTTGATCTCTGACATTCAAAAGCTAAAAGCAATGTTTGAGCAGTGAAACATATACAATGTACTTACTGCTGGAAGTGCAAAGAAAGATATAGCAAAAACAGAGAAGCAAGATGCTATTGTCTTTCCAATCCATGTCTGTGGAACTTTGTCACCGTATCCTATTGTTGTAACTGTTACCTAATGAAAATAAATCACAAAGATCAGTGAAATTACAAAAAGTAGCTTGCAGCATGCTTTAAACTGGCTATCTTTAAAAGAGAAACTTATAGGCCTGACACTGTCTCCAAGGTTTTTGTTGACTTCTGGGCACTGTTGAATTGATAAAGAAGTGGGTTTCGATTCGTGGGGCACTGGCAGCAATACTGGGGAAAGAGAGAGATATTCCGTTATGATGGACTATACCTGAACCATGCTGGGACCAGAGTTCTAGCGAATTGAATAACTAGGGAGATAGATAGGGCTTTGAACTAAATAAGGGGGTGGGGGGGGGGGGGGGGGGAGGGTCCCGGTGGAGAGAAATCTAGAATGCTAAAGGGAAAAGACAAGGAAGCAATGCAGGAAAGTGATTGGGGTAAGGACAACCAGATCGTGTAGGGAAGGGACAGAGCAAACAAACAAACGTGGGCACTAACAAATAGGGTCCGGGTAAGAAAAAATGGTAAGACGACAAATAGGGCCATAGTACAAAAAAATGTTAAGACGTCTAAAAATGTTAAAAAGACAAATCTAAAGGCACTGTATCTGAATGCACAAAGCATTCGTAATAAGGTAGACGAATTAACAGCGCAAATTGATGTAAACAGATACAATATAATTGCAAGTACAGAGACATGGCTGAAGGGTGACCAAGGCTGGGAGCTGAATATCGAAGGGTATTCGATATTTAGGAAGGACAGGCAAAAAGGAAAAAGGAGGTGGGGTGGCGATGTTAGTAAAGGATGAAATCAGAGCAATAGTGAGAAAGGATATTGGCTCAGAAAATCAAGATGTAGAATCAGTCTGGGTAGAGTTAAGAAGCACCAAGGGGCAGAAAACACTGGTGGGAGTTGTCTTTCGGCCTCCAAACAATAGTGGTACTGTGGTGGACGGCATCAAACACGAAATTAGAGATGCATGTATCAAGGGTATTACAATAATCATGGGTGACTTTAATCTACATATAGACTGGCCAAGCCAAATTAGCAATAATACTGTGGAGAATGAATTCTTGGAGTGTGTACAAGATGTTTTTTTTTAGACAAGTACATTGAGGAGCCAACTAGGGAACAGGCTATCCTAGATTGGGTATTGTGCAATGAGAAGGAGTTAATTAATAATCTTGTTGTGCGGGGTCCTTTAGGGAAGAGTGGCCATAACATGATAGAATTCTTCATTAAGATAGAAAATGAAGTAGTCCAATCCAAAACTAGGGTTCTAAATCAAAACAAAGGAAACTATGAAGGTGTGAGGAGTGAGTTGGCTATAATCGATTGGGAAGCTTCATTAAAAGGCATGATGGTGGATAGGCAATAGTTAATATTTAAGGAACAAATGCATGAATTGCAACAGTTATACATTCCTTTCGGGCACAAAAACACAAAAGCAAAAGTGGCCCAACCATGGCTAACAAAAGAAATTAAGGATAGTATTAGATCCAAAGAGGAGTCACATAAAGTTGTCAGAAAAAGTAGCACGCCTGAGGATTGCGAGCAGTTAGGATTCAGCAAAAAAGGACAAAAAGATTGATTAAGAGGGGAAAAATAGAGTATGAGAGTAAACTTGAAAGGGACATAAAAGTGGACTATAAAAGCTTCTACAAGTTTGTAAAAAGAAAAAGATTAGTGAAGACAAATGTAGTTCCCTTACAGTCAGAAACGGAAGAATCTATAATGGAGAACAAGGAAATGGCAGAGCAATTAAACAAATACTTTGGTTCTGTCTTCACGGAAGAGGACACAAATAACTTCCCAGAAATGCTAGGGAACCAAGGGTCTAGTGAGAATGAGGAATTAAAGGAAATAAGTATTAGTAAAAAAGTAGTGCTGGAGAAATTAATGGGACTGAAAGTCGATAAATCCCCAGGCCCGATGATCTGCATCCCAGAGTACTAAAAGAGGTAGCCATGGAAATAGCGGATGCATTGGTTGTCATCTTCCATAATCTATAGAATTTTGGAACAGTTCCTGCAGATTGGAGGGTGGCAAATGTAACTCCACTATTTAAAAGAGGGAGAGAAAACAGGGAAATACAGACCTAACATCGATAGAACCAGTGAATGTGGTGTATATGGATTTTCAGAAGGCCTTTGATAAAGTCCCACATAAGAGGTTAGTGTGCAAAATTAAAGCACATGGGATTGGGGGTAGTATACTGGTATGAATTGAAAATTGGTTAACAGACAGAAAAGAAGAGAGTAGGAATAAATGGGTCTTCTTTGGGGTGGCAGGCAGTGACTAGTGGGGTACTGCAGGGATCAGTGCTTGGGCCCCAGCTATTCACAATCTATATCAATGACTTGGATGAGGGAACCAAATGTAATATTTACAAGTGTGCCAACAACACAAAACTAGGTGGGATTGAGAGTTGTAAGGAGGATGCAAAGAGGCTTCAAGGCGATTTAGGCAAGTTGAGTGAGTGGGCAAATACATGGCAGTATAACGTGGATAAATGTGAAGTTATCCACTTCGGAAGGAAAAACAGAAAGGCAGAGTATTATTTAAATGGTGATAGATTGGGAAATGTTGATGTACAAAGGGACCTGGGTGTCCCTGTACACCAGTCACTGAAAGCAAACATGCAGGTGCAGCAAGCAGTTAGGAAGGCAAATGGTACATTGGCTTTCATTGCAAGAGGATTTGAGTGCAGGAGCAAGGATGTCTTACTGCAGTTATACAGCATCTTGGTGAGACCACACCTGGAGTATTGTGTGCAGTTTTGGTCTCCTTACCTAAGACAGGATATACTTGTCATAGAGGGAGTGTAGCGAAGGTTCACCAGACTGATGCCTGGGATGGTAGGACTGTCGTATGAGGAGAGATTGGGTCGACTAGGCCTGTATTCACTGGAATTTAGAAGAATGAGAGGGGATCTCATTGAAACATATTAAATTCTGACAGGGCTAGACAGGCCGGAATGCAGGGAGGATGTTTCCCCTGGCTGGGGGGGTCCAGAACAAGGGGTCACAGTCTCAGGATACAGGATAGGACATTTAGGACTAAGAGGAGGAGAAATTTCTTCACTCAGAGGGTGGTGAACCTGTGGAATTCTCTATCACAGAAGGCTGTGGAGGCCAAATCACTGAATATATTTAAAAAGGAGCTAGATAGATTTCTAGATGCAGAAGGCATCAAGGTGAATGGAGAGAGAGCGGGAATATGGGATTGAGGTAGAGAATCAGCCATGATGATACTGAATGGCGGAGAAGGCTCGAAGGGCCGAATGGCCTACTCCTGCTCCTATTTTCTATGTTTCTATGCATACTCTTCATCTACATGGCAGGATTTTTTATTGCTGTTTCATTCACTTTACAATACTGCCGCAAATTGGGTGACCGCACTGCAAAGTAAGAGAGCATTATTGGTAATTATCAATTCAAAAATGTATGCTGTGGATTTTGGTGCAATTTTTTTTTTTTAAATTGCAAAATGCTAACCATAGAGCACATTTAACTAATCTTACTCTCCTGCATGAAAATGTCATTGACAGTATAGTATCAATTTCAAAAGAACTCACCACGCCCCACCATAAGGCATCAGCGTAACTCCCAAAGCCAGTCTTCCCTTTCTCATCAACTGCATCTTTCTCAGCCAGATACACAAAATAGGAAGAAAAGATCAGACCCAGAAAACCTATGTATAGTGTTGTTATGAGTTCCTGCAAAATAAAACATTCCATCAATAAGGCATCATCTGATCTCATAATAGGCTATTGTATACTTCAGTAGTTTGTAAACCACACCTTATTTTAAATTATATGTTATAGGCTGATGAGACTTACACAGCAGCTGCAGAAAGAATATTCTCTATCTCTGTGCATTACTCCCATTACTGCAGAGAACATTTGCTGAGAAATCAATCGGAGTGCCCATCATTGTTCAGCAGCATTTCTACCTTCTGATTTCAATAACTCAGAAACTGCATGTCAGTCAAAGATTTTGTACAACTTCCTATTACTAAAATCCCCTCTGCACCACAAAGACAAGTACTCGTGTTATTCTGGGTGCAAATAGAGAAATTAAAACATGGATACCAGTAAAAAAAGATCTATGCTACCAAACTGACTTTTCACCTTTGGCACTTAGGTTAAAACTAGCTTCCCCACTCTGATGGCTGTAATGGTTCTAAACTGTGGGACTGATTTTGACCCTATCCATCTGGCATAGACTTGAAATTTCTAATGATCATAGTTATTTTTAAAAGATTTGGTTGATCATTCTAAAATTTTAGAGATGACTTTCAAATAAGAAAATCCTCCTCCCTGAAATTGGGCACAATCTGTTAGAATCCAGCCTGGCCAGTCATCAGTAACATTTTTTAAAACATTACTACAACTGCAAAAGTCAGCAAACCATCTCCTCCTGCTACCAAAGTCTCACATTGTTTGGATGCAGGGCATTATGTAATACAACTCAAGCTTGTGCCAACTCTAACTCTTTAGTTTTGCAAATGCAATGACATTTAAATTATTCAAACCAATCAGAACTGAATTTGAATGTCGCTTTCTAAATTGGTACCATTTGAGACAAAACTTAAAATTGTTACTACTTTGCTGTTAATTATGTCTGCAACCTTTTAAAGAAAAAAAACATACAGGACAGTTGTAATAGAGGATGAATTTAAATCCATGTAAGTGTAGCATATGCAAGTGATTGAGCTTCCAATACACACTGAAATAAATAAATGTTACCGTCAATAGGATCAAATACTACAAAAAACCTTCAAGGAGTGCTGCCCAAATACAGAAAATATTCCTGTACAACCCCTGTTTAAACATGATATTTTGGACAATCCCATCTGGTTCTAGGACTTCTCTAAGTTTGTGGGAAATCTAATGGGGTGGTAGTTTCATTTATAAGCAGATATCTTTAATAAGTTGGTAATAGAACAATGAACCAGAGGAATGTGAATAAAAAAGAACATCTCTTATACTAACTTTAACTTATTAGTCCATACAGTCTTTATATTATAGTTTTTAAACTTTTAGAACCCACATCTTTAAAATTAGTTCCAGTTCTGGAGTAACAGTACATTGCAAAAGTTTACTTCAAGAAATGAAGCCTTGATGTTCTAAAGCAAGTGAGCTAACACCCATGCACAAGGGTTTAAAGGGTTCTAACGGGTTTTTCAATTATGGTTGGAATAACGTGACCTTGCATTCTTCATTTAAAGTCAACTGAACCCTTAAGCCGCTGTTGCTGTTTCTGAAATAACAGCTGTGAGTAATCAACATTTTCGGAGTTCAAACACTCCAGCAATTTTGTCCTATAACTTTTTTAGGGTTAAACAAACAGAAAACAGCAATCTTCTCAGTTTAAATGTCCTACATAAATATATGAGACTTCTAACATATTTAACTAATCATCCAATGCTAAGATAGCAGGTTAACCATATATAATGACATCACCATGAAATATTCTTCATATTTCATGAAGATGACATTATAGCTGAGAAAAGATTTCAAAGCAATCTCATCAGAACTAATCTACTAACTGTACATCAATATTATTCCCATTTAGTGTTAATGGCCCAGATTTTCCTAGGACTTCTCATCGATGTTATGGGGACCCTGAAACAGCACAATGACTTATGCCATTGATTATAGCGCTCCATATTTTCTTGAAACATTTGCGCTGCTTTGCCGTTATGCTCACCAAAGTCAGTTAGAAGGTAATTATCATAGCTCCACCCACATTTAAATCAAATGGTGATCATGATTTTCCTGCATTTAAACCAGTTTTCACACCACTACCCCTAGACTTAAAAAAATAATGGTCTAAGTGGCCTGGCAGCATTGTAATTTATTGCTGCAAGATTGGTATGCAAAACAGAAATCCAAAATCAAATTGATCTGAATAAAGAATCTCACCCGAACTATCATAAGAACTAAAACGGCATCAATTATAATAGACAGCACAATCCCAGTTCAATATTTCTTAGCAAACAAATTATGCCTTTATAAGGATTCAGTTCATTATAATAGATAACGTAGTCCAGTACTTATGCATATTCAGAAATTACATACATCCATAGTCATACAAATGTTCTGTATGTGTATTCTAAATACATTAATGGTGCCCAACACTGCTTGAAATTTTCACACTGCTAATTATCCTTAAAACACAAGAAATTTATCTTAACTGGTTGATTAATTAGTTGATAACCATGTTTTAATAGGCAATGTAAAATCTAAAGTATGTGCAGTCTAAAAAGATAGTTGTCAGCGGTGTATGAAAAATAACACTTAATTTAAGTCTGATTCTTCTAATGATCCCCTACTAGGAATTGACATCACTGTCTCGGCAGTCAGGCGCATGAAAATCAATCTGGTCTGCCATCCCTCTCTTTTGAAAACTATGAATTTCCATGCGTCCATGCGACATGGAGGAATCCAGTGGCGGGGAATAATTGTTCAAATATTTTGATCAATACTAACAGAATACATCTCTGACCAACCATGGGTTCAAATAAACCTTCCTGAAATTTACAGGCCCAGTAAATGCTCATGTCTATGAACATTTTATTGTTAATAGCAAAAATGTTTAAAATGGGGGGAAAGTCCGATAGGTGCGAAACTTCCATGCCTGTTGCTGTAAGGTTTGCGGATACTTGAGATGATGCCCAAAATATAAGAATTACATTTTTTAATAATTGCACCTACCAGTAGGCAGTGCTTTTGTAATCATCCAATATTTTTAATAAATGAATGATGTTCAATGCAATAAAATGTTGGCTATTGTACATTTGGGTTTGAATATTATTTTTCAAATTTGAAGGTTGGTTTAACATTTCCAAATGACATCCATTGTCTGAGACCTAAATAACTTTAAAAATATAACATAGCCAAGAGTACATTGCAGCTCTCAACTCATTCCAACTGAAGTGCCATGTAATAAGAGCAGGTTATTTTTGTGCTTCTAAATGGCTACAGTATTGCAATATTTTCCACAGCTATGAAATCCACTAATGTCTACCATGACCTACTTGTGAGGCAGGAATATTTTTATTGTTTTGATATTAGTACAGGTAATGCTTCATAATGATTTCGTTTTGATATTTGCTTAGTAACTAAAACATTAATTTTGAGATCAAATCTATGAGAATACCAGGGCGGGGTGGGGGGGGAGAATGTTGTGGGGCAGGTGGGAAGGTAAAAATCTTTAAATTCTCAAACCTGACCCCAATCCACCCACTTCTGGTTTTAACAGATGTGGGTCAAGGACGAACAACCAACCCGTTCTCAGGAGGCGCGTTGGTCAGTAAAATATTTTAAGAAAGCTGCGTGCCTTCATGTTAACTCAATTTTTATTTGGCTGGGATTCCCGGGCTGCGGGAATTCTAGCAGGTAAAAGGAGGCGAGAAGGGCCAGATCCATGAGGTAAGTGCATTTATTGCACTGTTTGAGGGCCAGGAGGAGCAGAAGCGCTTCCCCGTGGCCCACCTCGGGGAAACATCCCCGCAATCGGACCCCCACAACCGTCCGAAACGCTTTCCCTCACGATGTCCGATTCACCCCACCCAACAATGTCCAAACCCTAAAGATCCGATCTCTTGCTGACCCCCCCCCATCCAAACCCCGATCTCTCCCTGACTCCCCCGATCCAAACTCCAAAGATCCCAATCTCTCCCCAGCCCAAATGCCGATCTCTCCCCGATCCCGCCGATCCAAACTCTGAGGACCCCGATCTCTCCCCGAATCCCCACCGATCCAAACCCCGGAGACCCCGATCTCTTCCCGACCGCCTGCCGATCCAAACCCCAAAGCCTCTGATCTCTCCCCAACCCCCAGCATCCAAACCCCAAAGACCCCGATCTCTTCCTGACCCCCCCCCCCCACAATCCAAACCCCGAAGACTCTGATCTCGCCCCGAACCCCACCGCCCCCCCCCAACCAATTCAAACTCAGGAGATCCCGATTGTTCCCCGACTGCTTTCCTGCCTCCAGCATCCAGCCCATCAATCTAGCTGGCTGGCGGGCGTGAAACCTGTTGAAAAAATTTAAATGACATCCTACCGTCAAAATTGGCAGGACCCGTGGGAAACCCTTACTTCTGGGTTTACTGTCTGAAAATCCTCCCCCCTCCCCCCACCCTGCTCTCTTCCCAGCTCCGAGTAAATATCAGGGCCTCGAAGTCCAGAAATTGAGGTGCACTTGTGGAAATGAAATCATTCCACTTATCAGCTGTCAGTTGCATAAAGGGGAAGTTAAACCTTATTTACTTCCAAAATTGAGTTCCAAAATTTAATTCACTAAGAATACCACTAAAAATCCGAATAAACAACATAATGAAAATGGAATTTTAATTATTCAATACCATTAATTGATAGTCCTGATAACACATCCTCCAACTCACCATGAGCAATGCCATAGAAAATCTACTAGTATTTCCATAAAATTATAAACATATTCTGAACTTTATCAAAAAATTAAGCCTCTTTTTGCCTTTAGGTCTCTAAATGCTTTAATTTTTTTTACTTTATCTCCACTTCTTTGTCATTTTACTCCGTACCTCTTTTCTCAAATGTTTTTGGTGATGAAGCATTTCTTCCCAGTTACATTATTTGTGTAACAATAGGTTGAGGTAAGAGATATTAGAGATTAGAAGTTATTCAGCTGAAAAGCACTTTTTCTTTTGTAATACATCACAGAACAGAACTGTTCTACTATCAGGCAGATTTGACTAATGTCTCTCACCCAAGGTCTATTTGGTGTTGCACCATCATCTCCAAATTCCCTTCCAAGTCACACACCATTCTGACTTGGATCTATATCACCACCACATTCTCAAGGGCAATTAGGGATGGGCAATAAATGCTGGCCTTGCCAGCGACACCCACATCCCATGAACAAATAAAAAAAAACTATTGCTTCATCATCACTGGGTTAATTCCCTACCTAACACCTGTATGGGAGCACCAACACAACAAGGACTGCAATAGTTCCAAGAAGGCGGCCTACAACCACCTTCTCAGGGGAACTAGAGATGGACAATAAATGTGACCTTGCCAGCATTACCCATGTCCCATGTCCTGAGAACAAATAAAAGAAATAAATGATGCAACATTTGCCTCCAACATTAACAAGTTGATGAGAGAAAAGTGCTAAATAACCTGGGCAAAGATAAAATAACAAAAGAAAAATCAGAATAGGGATAGGGCCACTAAGGGATGCACATGAAAAACTCACAGGTAATGACAGCAAAATGGCAGAAATATTGATGGTTACTTTGCCTCCGTATTTACCAGGGAGACTAACAAGGTGGGCAGGACATTAGAAGAAATCGACAAAGATGTTAAAGCATTTAAAGGTGGAAAGTGGGGAGACAATTGATCAACTAATCACACTTAGGGAGGATAGGACCGCTGGTCCAGGCAGAGTGCATCCGGAATCGTAGGGGCTCTGTGGTCGGTCGGTCGGTCTATCTATCTATATCTATATATAAAAATTCACTAGAAAGGGGAATACTGCCAGAGGATTGGTGGACTGCTAATATTATTCCAATATTAAGAAAAGGGACATAGAACAAGTTGAGGGAACTATAGACCAGTTAGCTTAACGTCGGTGGTCGGAAAGATAATGGAGTCTATACTCAAAGATGTAATAGAAAAACATCTAGAAATAGAAAGTATAATAAAGAGTAGTGAGCACGGATTTCAAAAGGGAAGGTCATGCTTGACCAATCTTATTGAATTAATTGAAGTAGAAACAGAAAGAGTAGACAAGGGTAATGTTGTACATGTAATATGTTTGGATTTCCAAAAGGCCTTCAATAAGGTACCGCATTGTAGACTCATGACTAAGGTCTGACTATGTGGGATCAGGGGACAGGTAGCAGAATGGATAGCAAGTTGGCTACAAAAAGAAAACAGAGTAGAGGTTAAAAATAGCTACACAGACTGACAAAAGGTGGGAAGTGGTGTTCCACAGGGATTGGTGCTGGGACCACTGTTGTTCACAATTTACATTAATGATTTGGATTCCAGAATCGGAAGTACAATTTCAAAATTTGAAGATGACACCAAATTGGGGGGGTGCAGTTAATACATAGGAACATAGAAAATAGGAGCAGCAGTAGGCCATTTGGCCCTTCGAGCCTGATCCGCCATTCAATATCATCATGGCTGATTCTCTCTCGATACCACAGACCCAGTCTCTCCCCCCATGCCCCTTGATGCCTTCTGTGTCTAGAAATCTATCTAGCTCCTTCTTAAATATATTCAGTGATTTGGCCTCCACAGCCTTCTGTTGGAGAGAATTCCACAGGTTCACCACCCTCAGTGAAGAAATTTCTCCTCACCTCAGTCCTAAATGTCCTACCCCATATCCTGAGACTGTGACCCCTCGTTGTAGACCCCCCCAGCCAGAGGAAACATCCTCCCTGCATCCAGTCTGTCTAGCTCGGTCAAAATTTTATACGTTTCAATGAGATCCCCTCTCATTCTTCTAAACTCGAGCGAATACAGGCCGAGTCGACCCAATCTCTTCTCATACAACAGTCCTGCCATCCCAGGAATCAGTCTGGTGAACCTTCGCTGCACTCCCTCTATGGCAAGTATATCCTTTCTTAGGTAAGGAGACCAAAACTGCACACAATACTCTAGATGTGGTCTCATCAAGGCCCTGTATAACTGCAGTAAGGCATCCTTGCTGTTGTACTCAAATCCTCTTGCAATGAAGGCCACCATACCATTTGTCTTCCGAACTGCTTGCTGCACCCGCATGTTTGCTTTCAGTGACTGGTGTACAAGGACACCCAGGTCCCTTTGTATATCAACATCTCCCAATCTATCATCATTTAAATAATACTCTGCCTTTCTGTTTTTCCTTCCAATGTGGATAACTTCACATTTATCCACATTATACTGCATCTGCCATGTATTTGCCCACTCACTCAACTTGTCTAAATCACCTTGCAGCCACTTTGCATCCTCCTCACAACTCACAATCCCACTTAGTTTTGTGTCATTGGCAAACTTGTAATTATTACATTTGGTTCCCTCATCCAAATCATTGATATATATTGTGAATAGCTGGGGCCCAAGCACTGATCCCTGCGGTACCCCACCGGTCACCGACTGCCACTCCAAAAAAGACCCATTTATTCCTACTCTTTTTTTTCTGTCTGTTAACCAATTTTCAATTCATGCCAGTATATTACCCCCAATTCCATGTGCTTTAAGTTTGCACACTAACCTCTTATGTAAAGACTTTATCAAAGGCCTTCTGAAAATCCAAATACACCACATCCACTGGTTCTCCCTTATCTATTCTACAGTTACATCCTTTAATAAATCCATGCTGACATTGTCTAATCCCGTTGATATTTTTTAAGTGTCCTGTTATCACATCCTTTATAATAGACTCTAGCATTTTCCCTACTACTGATGTTAGGCTAACCGGTCTGTAGTTGTCTGTTTTCTCCCTCCCTCCTATTTTAAAATAGTGGGGTTACATTTGCCACCCTCCGATCTGCAGGAACTGTTCCATAATCTATAGAATTTTGGAAGATGACAACTAATGAATCCACTATTTCCATGGCTACCTCTTTTAGTACTCTAGGATGCAGATTATCAGGCCCTGGGGATTTATCGACTTTCAGTCCCATTAATTTCTCCAGCACTATTATTTTTTACTAATACTAATTTCCTTTAATTCCTCCTTCTCACTAGACCCTTGGTTCTCTGGCATTTCTGGGAAGTTATTTGTGTCCTCTTCCATGAAGACAGAACCAAAGTATTTGTTTAATTACTCTGCCATTTCCTTGTTCCCCTGACTCCCCAAAGCCTTTCCACCATCTACAAGGCACAAGTCAGGAGTGTGATGGAATACTCTCCACTTGCCTGGATGAGTGCAGCTCCAACAACACTCAACAAGCTTGACACCATCCAGGACAAAGCAGCCCGCTTGATTGGCACCCCATCCACCACCCTAAACATTCACTCCATTTACCACCGGCGCACAGTGGCTGCAGTGTGTACCATCCACAGGATGCATTGCAGCACCTTGCCAAGGCTCCTTCGACAGCATCTCCCAAACCTGTGACCTCTACCACTTAGAAGGACAAGGGCAGCAGGCACATGGGAACAACACCACCTGCACGTTCCCCTCCAACTCACACACCATCCCGACTTGGAAATATATCGCCGTTCCTTCATCGTCGCTGGGTCAAAATCCTGGAACTCCCTATCTAACAGCACTGCAGGAGAACCTTCACCACAAGAACTGCAGTGGTTCAAGAAGGCGGCTCACCACCACCTTCTCAAGGGCAATTAGGGATGGGCAATAAATGCTGGCCTTGCCAGCGACACCCACATCCCATGAACAAAAAAAAAATCTCTTGGTCCTTTTTTGCTGAATTCTAAACTGCTCCCAATCCTCAGGCTTGCTACTTTTTCTGACAACTTTATATGACTCCTCTTTGATTCTAATACTTTCCTTAATTTCTTTTGTTAGCCTTGGTCGATCTGTTTCTCGTTTTGTGTTTTTTGTGCCAGAAAGGAATATATAACTGTGGAATTCATGCATTCGTTCTTTAAATGTTAGCCATTGCCTATCCACCGTCATGCCTTTTAATGAAGCTTCCCAATCTATCATAGCCAACTCACTCTTCATACCTTCATAGTTTCCTTTGTTTAAATTTAGGACCCTAGTTTCGGATTGGACTACTTCACTTTCTATCTTAATGAAGAATTCTATCATATTATGGTCACTCTTCCTTAAAGGACCCTGCACAACAAGATTATTAATTAACCCCTTCGCATTGCACAATACCCAATCTAGGATAGCCTGTTCCCTAGTTGGCTCCTCAACATACTCATCTAAAAAACCATCTTGTACACACTCCAGGAATTCATCCTCCACAGTATTATTGCTAATTTGGCTTGGCCAGTCTATATGTAGATTAAAGTCATCCATGATTACTGTAGTACCCTTGTTACATGCATCTCTAATTTCCTGTTTGATACCGTCCACCACAGTACCACTATTGTTTGGAGGCCGAAAGACAACTCCCACCAGTGTTTTCTGCCCCTTGGTGCTTCTTAACTCCACCCAGACTGATTCTACATCTTGATTTTCTGAGCCAATATCCTTTCTCACTATTGCTCTGATTTCATCCTTTACTAACAACGCCACCCCACCTCCTTTTCCTTTTTGCCTGTCCTTCCTAAATATCGAATACCTTGGATATTCAGCTCCCAGCCTTGATCACCCTTCAGCCATGTCTCCGTAATTGCAATTACATCATAGTCATTTATATCTATTTGTACTGTTAATTCATCTACCTTATTGTGAATGCTTCGTGCATTTAGATACAGTGCCTTTAGATTTGTCTTTTTAACATTTTTCGACATCTTAACATTTTTTTTGTACTATAGCCCTATTTGTCTTATTACCATTTTTCTTACCCGGACCCTATTTGTTAGTGCACTCTTTTGTTTGTATGCTCTGTCCCTTCTTGATACAATCTGGTTATCCTTACCCAAATCACTTTCCTGCACTGCTTCCTTGTCTTTTCTCTTTTGCATTCTAGGCTTCTCTCCACCGGGACCCTCCCCCCACCTTATTTAGTTTAAAGCCCTGTATACCTCCCTAGTTATTCAATTCACTAGAACTCTGGTCCCAGCATGGTTCAGGTGTAGTCCGTCCCAACGGAACAGCTCTCTCTTTCCCCAGTACTGGTGCCAATGCCCCACAAATCAAAACCCACTTCTTCCACACCAATCTTTGAGCCATCCATTCGTCTTCCTGATCCTAGTGACCCTATACCAATTTGTTCGTGGCTCAGGTAATAATCCAAAGATTATTACCTTTGTGGTTCTGCTTTTTAATTTAGTCCCTAGCTGCTCAAACTCTCAGCAGAACCTATTTCTTAGTCCTACTTATACAAAGGAAGAATCCCTCAAAATGCAAAAGGACATTAATAAACCTGTAGAATGTGCATGTAATTGACAAATAAATTTCAATATGGGCAAGTGTGAGGTGGTGCATTTTGGCAGGAAGAATAAGGTGACCACATACGGCTTAGGTAATAAAAGTCTAAACAGAATAGACGAGCAAAGGTATCTAGGAGTACAGATACACAAATCACTAAAAGTAGCGATGCAGATTAATAAGGCCATAAAAAAGGCAAATCAAGCACTAGGGTTCATTTCTAGAGGGATAGAATTGAAAAGCAAAGAAGTTATGTTAAACTTGTATAGAACCTTGGTTAGACCACACTTGGAGTATTGTGCACAGTTCTGATCTCCATGTTGTAGAAAGGATGTAGAGAGATTGGAGAAGGTGCAAAAAAGATTCACAAGGATGATAACAGAACTGAGAATAGTTTGGGGAAACTGCATATAGCCAATGTATCAGAAATAACTATTACCTGTATTTCATTGGATGAAGCAGCTATGGCATCCCCTTCCAATATTAAAGGCTGAATTTATCCACAATAGAGTGTTTGGTTCAGAACATGTGATAAAAGTTTGTTCTCCAATACACTATTAAAATTTTAATTTAAGGTTCATCTGATTACTCAACTGGTTAAGATAGTGAGTAGCTGACCCATTGAGACCAGCAAGGTCCCAGTTTTGACTCCTAATCAGTTCTAGGTTACCTGAGGATGAAATTAATATCATAGTAGAGGAGGAGGGAAGTAGTGATATTGGCTAGGATAAAAATAGATAGAAAGGAGGTGATAAATAAGTTGGCATCACTCCAAATTAATAAGTCACCCAGTCCAGATGGGATGCATCCTAGGTTGCTGAGGGAAGCAAGGGGTCACCATTGCCCAGAAATTTAACTGGACCAGCCACATAAATACTGTGGCTACAAGAGCAGGTCAGAGGCTGGGTATTCTGCAGCGAGTGACTCCCCTCCTGACTCCCCCAAAGCCTTTCCACCATCTACAAGACACAAGTCAGGAGTATGATGGAATACTCTCCACTTGCCTGGATGAGTGCAGCTCCAAAAGCACTCAAGAAGCTCGATTCCATCCAGGACAAAGCAGCCCGCTTGATTGGCACACCATCCACCACCCTAAACATTCACTCCCTTCACCACCGGCGCACTGTGGCTGCAGTGTGTACCATCCACAGGATGCACTGCAGCAACTCGCCAAGGCTTCTTCGACAGCACCTCCCAAACCTGTGCCTCTACCATCTAGAAGGACAAGAGCAGCAGGCATATGGGAACAACACCACCTGCACGTTCCCCTCCAAGTCACACACCATCCTGACTTGGAAATATATCGCCGTTCCTTCATCGTCGCTGGGTCAAAATCCTGGAACTCCCTTCCTAACAGCACTGTGGGAGAACCTTCACCACACGGACTGCAGCGGTTCAAGGTGGCGGCTCACCACCACCTTCTCAAGGGCAATTAGGGATGGGCAATAAATGCCGGCCTTGCCAGCGATGCCCACATCCCATGAACGAATAAAAAAAAAATAGCAGAAGATCTGACCACAATCTTTCAATCCTCCTTGGATATGGGAGTGGTGCCAGAGAACTGGAGGATTGCAAATGTTACACCCCTACACAAAAAAAAGGGGAGAGGGATAAACCTGGTACCTACTGGCTAGTCAATCTAACATCAGTGGTGGGAAAACTACTAGAGACCATTGTCAAGGACAAAATTAATTCTCACATGGAGAAGCATGGGTTAATAAGGGACAGCCAGCACGGATTTGTTAAAGGCAAATCATGTCTGACTAAATGATTGAGTTCTTTGATGAAGTAACAAAGAGGGAGACATATGGCAGACACAATTTATTGCAGATAAGTGTGAAGCGATGCATTTTGGGAGGAACAAAATGGAGAGGCAGTATAATCTATACGGTACTATTTTGAGGGGGGTGCAATAGCAGACGGACCTGGGGGTGCGTATTCACAAATCTTTGAAGGTGGCAGGGCAAGTTGATAAGGCAGTTAAAGAAAGTGTATGGGATACTTGGCTTTGTAAATAGGGGCACTCAATACAAAAACAAGGAAGTCCTGCTAAACCTTTACAAATTGGTTAGGCCTCAGCTGGAGTATTGTGCACAATTCTGGGCACCATACTTTAGGAAGGATGTCAAGACCTTGGAGAGGATACAGAGGAGGTTTAGCAGGATGATACCAGGGATGAGGGACTTAAGTTATGTAGAGAGATTGGAGAAGCTCGGGTTGTTCTCCTTAGAGCAGAGAAGGTTAAGGGGAGACCTAATAGAGATATTCAAAATTATGAGGGGTTTGATAGAACAAGTACGGAGAAAATGTTTCCTGTGGCAAACCAGAGGTCATAGATTTAAAATAATTGGCAAAAGAACTCGAGGGGAAATGAAGAGAATTTTTTTCATACAGAGGTTGTTAAGGTCTGGAATGTGCTACCTGAAAGGGTGGTGGAAGCAGGTTCCATAGGAACTTTCAAAAGGCAATTGAACATATACTTGAGGAGGACTAATTTGCAAGGTTATAGGGAAGAAGTTGGGGTGATAGAACTAAATTGGACAGCTCTTTCAAAAAGTCAGCACAGGCACGAATGGCCTCCTTCTTTGCTGCAAGGTTCTATGATTCTATCTCAGCTAAAGAGAATGTCTGGGATAATTGGCCAGCATTCCTGTTTCTAATCCTTATCCAGCAGCCCCTGTTGGAAGTACATCTGTATTGTCAGAATGAGAACGGAAACAGTTTGGACTGCAGTACTCCAAAGGTTGAATAACTTCCCAATACTCATTGTCCAGGTTTACACACGAATAAAAGCAACTTGGGAAAATGCCAAAGGGTGAATGGTACCCATGTAACTATATCCCAACAAGGAGTCAAAGGAGATGAGGAAGAGGAGAAAATTGGTGGAAAAAAGGAAGGAAAATAAAATAAAAAGGATTGCTTTCCTCTTTGAAGGAAATGTATCAGTACAGATAGACTTTAATGCACTGTGAATCAACTAGTGCCTGAGTACATGCATTTATTAAAGAATGCCCCACTTGTCACATTTTAATTAACTAATGCCAATTGTCATGAAGATTAATTATTTATTACAAATTATATAATGTTACTGATCAAAAGTATATATTTAAAGAAAAAAATATTCAATGTTCCTACATTTGCCAACATAAGAGCAATTTCTACGTTTTAGGTGAAGTGCTTTGGAGTGTTTTTGAGGGATGTAATGCATGTAAATGCAAGTCTTTCTTGGTGCTATGCCTGGTGCACAGGTGACTTGGTAAATGAAAGTATTATTCGGTATTGCAAGCAAGGATAGATGATTAGAAATGTAGTGAGTTTTGAACTGCCTAAATTGGACAATAAAGTTGGATGAATTTAAAATAATAGTGCAAGGCATTGTGCTTCTGTATATGCTCAGAAAATTTTCTTTGTTTTGACTAAATTTATCTAAACTGTGGGAAAATTGCTGTTTATGCAATTCTGTACATGCACCTTAACATGACAATTCTGATAATGGGCAAAATGTCCCCTTTACACAAAAAGAATTGGTATAGCTTAGAACTTATGTTCGCTTTAAATAAAAATTCTCAGTAACAAGATGGCCATCAAATTATTTTAACACTGGAGCAAGAAGTCCCTTTGGATCTCCAGATGACAGCAATTAAATCCTAAATCCACACTTTTAACTCAGGGTGGGAATCAGGTGGGTGGGGGTCAGGCGGCAAACTGTCTTGACCTAAGCAGTATGAGATCCAGGAGATTTTAACTCCCAGGCTTCATCTGCATGCCCCTGGTCACTTTCCTGCCCAAAAGTGGTGGGAAGCAGAAGGCTGCCATTGAGGACCAAAGGAATGGTCCCCAGCACTCAGGTAAGTCGCACGGAGAGGACTTCGGGAGGGCCTCAATAGGGGGCAGGAGCCCAGGTCAGGAGAGGCCTAAACTTTTCGTATGAGCCAGGAGGAACATTCCTGTTCTTCCTGGCCCCAAAAGGAAAGTCAATAAAGGTAAAAAGACCTTTTTGGGCCTCTTCTGGCCCCAACTTCTCTTCCCGCTAGGTGGACCTGGCCGGAAAGTCACAACCGCTTCTCCACTTAGGCCCACAGTTAGAATAGCAGTCGGGCCCATTGATATCATCAGAGCTGAATATTTAAACAAGGACCCCACTTGCCTACTCAGAAGAGTGGCATACCTGACGATGAATGAAAACAACAGATCCTAAAAGTCTCCATGTGCCACCTTGCCGATCTACATGCAACATCCGTAAGATCTGAAGGAAACGAATACCCCTGAAAAGTGAAAATAGGAACAATTAAATTAAAAAATGAAACACTTAAAAATGTTGTACTTCAGTAAATAGTATTTTTAAAATTATGTGCCTCTTTTCAAAGTCCATTACAATTTAGTTTTTGTTGCTTTTTAACATTTTACTAAGTTTCATTAATGTAGGTGAGATTTTCCAGTTAGTATCAGCCTCAGCCTCTTCAAACATTTGGAGAATGAACAAGAAATGTAAAAATGGAACAACGTTCCAAATACAATCTTTACTATAGTGCAGCTCATAAGATGACATACAAGGCAATTCGGACTTTCTGGCCTCTAGTTCAAATTCTTAATTCTTTACAAACTCAAATCTTGAGTTGGGGTGCATAAAGTTACTGTCCTCAGGAAATAATTTCTACATAAATTCCTTGCTAGACATTTTCTTCCATGCCGTGGTTTCATGAGGTATTATTCAATATCCTAAATACAGTAAAAAAAAATGCTGTTTCATTTTGTCAACTCAGTTTTCAAACATTTGCATTTTCGTTCCCTCCCCATTTCAAATTTGCAATTGTGTTTCTATCCTCAGTGCACCTTGTTCCATTCTGGCAAAAGGTGAAACCAAATGCTTTAAAACTCAGACAGTCAAAAATCTTTTGAGTTCATTGCTGTCATTAGATTATGGGTTTGTATCATTACTGCTTATTTTGTATTCCACCCACCTCCCCTCCCACCCCCACCAAGTCCAAAGCAGCAGCTCTAACAAACAATGAAATATTTTGAGGCCCAGTAAAACTGTGCATCCATCCTAGATTTTATAATGGTTGCCATCCAGTCTAAAGTAATCTACATTTGCATCCAATACCAACCACTTGTTAAAGTTGAATTAGTTACCAAGGAGTACCCAACACTCTCCCTTCCACACCCCTCCTCCCTTCCTTGCCAGTGATATTCCCACCTGAATCACAATTTTCCATCAATAAATCTGCCATTGCTGGAGGAAAAGAAGTTTTACAAGTTCAAAAAAAAATCCTTACATTTTAAAAATCTCTTAATGGCATTCAATTCTCAGCCTTTGATGTCTGTTGACTTCCAATCCTTTTTTCCATTAAAGATTTTTTAAAATTTGTTTTAAACATTCTTTCCTCCAATAACAGCAGATTAGGTATTAATGGTGGATAAACTTTTAAAATACTAGTGCTTAAAAATTTCTTCAACAATTACACAATTAAGGGGAAAAGGAGGTCACTTTTTTTAATTCATTGTCTATTGCATTGCTAACAAACGTATACATATATATAATACATATATATGTGTATGTAAATATAAAATATATGGGCTCTTATCTCTCCCCAGTGCCGCTAATGTATTACGTACTTTAGTGACTCGGGGAGAGCACAACAAAGGCAGCAGCAGAAAAGGGACAGAAGAACCAGTGTAAGGAAAAATTATGGGCTGGTATTTCTTGGATATGAAACTCTTCTGCAATTCTCAGTTACCCTATAGTAACTAGTGTTGCACACGGAGAACACGCACATGAGAAAAAAAGGGCAAACTGAGCAAGTCTGGAGGTTTTAATTGGTCAAAAATTCAAGATTTTGATCTATTTGCAGAAAATCGCGAATTTACGCTGAATTTACAAATTTCATGAAGAGAAGTGGAACTAAATAAGGGGAAGTTGTTAAGGACTGGAAAGCTGTACTGGAACATTCTGTCCACCCTAGCCACTGATACTAACACTGCCTCGGACTATCACTATTCTAATTAAGCACTAAGGTATGTAGACACATAAGGCACGATTTTAAAATGAAAGTGCGGGTGCAATGGGGACAAAGAATATTGGGATTTTCTGGAGCGGGAACGAATCCCGGCTCCAACCCGCCAAAAAACGTGCACGACCCAGAGCCATCTGGGTGCGCGCGACATTCCCGAACCCAGAAGTACCGCCGGTAATATGATATTTAAACCAGCAATTCAAGTACTTAAAATAAATTTAATTAATAACGATGGCAAGCGATTTCAACGTTGCCTCAACATGTTTCCCATGCTGTGTGAAACATGGCATGGGAAACTTGGTGGGTTGCAGCCGGCAGCCATTTGGACATTTAAATCCCTGTTTTACAGATGGGGATAAAAGGTGAATTATTGCAGCAGGGCACTCAGTTCTCTCAGACAAACTTTTGGCTGGGAGATCTTTATGTTTAGATGGAAAATTCTTGGTTTACACTCAGAATTGTTCTGTTTACACATATTTACCTACTTTTTGGACACCCTCAAACTGACATCAGGATGGGGGAGGGGGGGTGCAATGGCTGCATTCAGCAGTACATCCGAGGAGGAGGAGCATCACCATCCTCACCAGGCACGGCGTGCAGTTCCACCACTTGCAGCTCCGCCACACAGAGGTGCACCACAGGCACCTGCACAAGAGCATAGAGGGGAACAACAGAGGGACCGCCGTCGCAGGAGGCACCACCTTCGTGAGACGGTCCACAGACCAAGGCTGAGCTTCCTGGACCTCTCTGAGGAGCAATGCCTACGGAGGTTGAGAGTGAGTCGCCAGGTCGTCGCAGACATCTGCAACCTCCTTCATACCAAGTTGCTCCCAGCTGGGCCTGGTGGCATCACATTGCCAGTCGCAGTTAAAGTGACCACTGCCCTCAACTTCTTCGCCTCCGGATCATTCCAGGGTGCCACCAGGGATATCGCCAGGACATCTCTGTCCTCTGCTCACAAGTGCATAAGGCAGGTCACCGATGGTTTGTTTCGCAGTGCGTTCCAATACATCAACTTCCCCATGGATGACCTCAGCCAGCTAGAGAGGGTAGTGGGTTTCCACTCTGGCTGGCTTCCCTGCTTCCCACAGGGTGCAATCGATTGCACGCATATAGCAATCCGAGCACCTCCACACAAGCCAGGACTATTCATCAATAGAAAGGGATATCACTCCATCAACGCGCAGCTCGTTTGCAACCACGGGAAAGGTTTTCTTCACGTGTGCGCCAGATTCCCTAACAGCTGCCATGATTCATTCATACTGAGGGAATCCAACAACCCGCCCCTCTTCCAGGCACAAAACAGCCTTAAGGGCTGACTCCTCAGAGACAAAGATACACCCTGCACACGTGGCACATGGCACCTCTGAGGAACCCCATCAACGAGGAACAGCGTCAATACAATGACAGTCACATCGCCCGTTATTGAACATGCGATAGGACTGCTGAAGATGCGATTTCAGTGCCTGAGTCTGGGGGAGCGCTTCAAAAAGCACCGGCGAGAGTGGGTCGAATTATAGTCATCTGTTGTGTCCTGCACAACATGGCGCAACAGAGAAGGTTACCAGTTGATGAGGCCCAATGCCCTCATTCAGCATCTGCCGTCAACATGATGATGATGATGGAGATGGAGATGGACGACGACGACACTCATCAGCAGAGCAGCGGCTCACCTGGCTGCTCGTGAGGCTACAGATCCTTAATATTTGAACGATTCTCAGAAGGATATATGCAAAGTGAGGATAGTCCAGTCGTCAAACCACCTGGAAAGAGCAGCGCCAACACAGCACCCACGCCCCCCCCCACCCCGCACAAAACAGTCCTACAACTACACATACACCCACTGTGAATGTACCCACTGGGTGGCATCAAGTCTTGCCGTTCATGATGAAGCACATGAAAGGGCGCTATCACAAAAGGCAGTTAAGAATGGGCAAGACGTGGCAGTAGTGGCGAGAATGATAACATTTAATGTGAATTTAACAAAAAACAAAAATAAATGAAAAACATGACAGTCTGTCAGACACCTTATGCATACCCTTCATGCTCAAAAATCCTTAGCCTTTCTCTTCCTACTACTTCTACGTGGTGCATCCCTTGTGGCTGCAGCAGAGGTAGTGGCAGGTTGCTCATGTGCATGCCCTGACTGCCTAAATGCTTTCAGCCTACGCCCTCTGGGATTTGAAGCCTGTGAGGGCCCTGCCAAAGACTGCTCCACCTGCACCTGTACAGGGGCAGACTCGGCCACCTGGAGAGGGGGCAGCATTGGGGGTACTGGTTGAGAGGGGGGCAACGGGTGAGACATGGGAGCGCTTTGAGTGGCGTCCCCACTTCCATGTCCCCTTTCGCCATCATCGCTCTCCTGGATCAGGCCCACATCACTCCTACCACCCTGCTAGACAACAGTTTGGCGGACATGTATGATGCCTTGGAAGCCTTGTTGTAAAGTTTCTGTCCGCCTGTTTAAGGCTGCAGAATGTTGTTCACCCTGAGTCCAAACGGCCATTGTCAGGGCCTGAATGGACTCATTTATGAGCTGTACTTGAAGCTCGATGGAGGCTAGCCTTCTCTCCATTACAGACATCCCCGCGCCACCATTCCACTCATGCAGAAGTTAGACTCCTCCACCCTCTGCACTATTGTGACTCATCTGAGTCACAAACTGTAAAAATACAGGGGCCTGTTCATGCAACAGAGCACAGAGTGAACAGTGTGGGAGTTTAAGGGTTAATCTCTTTAAAATCTAGTGTAAATCGCTATCAACTGTTTAAGTTCAAATTTAAAGTTTACATTTTTAAGTTTCTGTCAGGCTTCAGCAGAGAGCTTCTGTAGTAAGTTAACTGGTTAGCTAGATTAAACTGGTTCCTGAAGGTGGAGCAGGCCTGACTCATCTGAGTCACAAACTGTAGAAATACAGGGGCCTGTTTGTGCAACAGCACAGAGTGCAACGGAGCACAGAGTGAACAGCTGAGAGTCTGGTGAGTGTGGGAGTTTGGTGAAGTGGGGGAAGGAGGTGCTGCTTTGCCTTGCTTTTCCTAACTTTTTCCGCAGAGCGGCGGCGGACCTGAGCAGCAGAAGACAGAGTGGGGAATAAAAGCAGCAGCAGACCTGCAACAAGAGAAAATTACTGTGTGACGTCACAGGTGAGGCAGGAGAGTCCGAGAGGTGAGCACAATATAAAAGGAGAGTCCGAGAGCGGGAGGAGAGTCTGAGAGGTGAACGCAGGGTAAATCTAAGGCAAGTCATGGCAGCACAGCTCGCACCAGTGATATGCTCCTCCTGCACTATGTGGGAAGTCATGGACGCTACCAGTGTCCCTGGTGACCATGTGTGCAGGAAATGTGTCCAGCTGCAGCTACTGGCTAACCGCATTTCAGAGCTGGAGCTGCGGGTGGATTCGCTGTGGAGCATCCGTGAAGCTGAGACTATCGTGGATAGCACGTTCAGTGAGGTGGTCACACCGCAGGTAAAGATTACGCCGGCGGAAAGGAAATGGGTGACCGCCAGGCAGAGTAAAAGGACTAGGCAGGTAGAGCAGGAGTCCCCTGGGGCCATCTCCCTCTCAAACAGACATACAGTTTTGGATACTGTTGGGGGAGGTGGCTTATCAGGGGAAAGCAGCAAAAGCCAAGTTTGTGGCACCACGGGTGGCTCAGCTGCACAGGAGGGGAGGAAGGAGAGTGGAAGGGCTATAGTGATAGGGGATTCAATTGTAAAGGGAACAGATAGGCGTTTCTGTGGCCGCAAACCTGACTCCAGAATGGTATGTTGCCTCCCTGTTGCTAGGGTCAAGGATGTTGCGGAGCAGCTACAGGACATTCTGGAGGGGGAGGGTGAACAGCCAGTAGTCGTGGTCCATATCGGTACCAACGACATAGGTAAAAAAAGGGATGAGGTCCTGCAAGTTGAATTTAAGGAGTTAGGAGATAAATTAAAAAGCAGGACTTCAAAAGGTAGTGATCTCAGGATTACTACCGGTGCCACGTGCTAGGTGAGTATAGGAACAGGAAAATGGACCGGATGAATGAGTGGCTGCAGGGATGGTGTAGGAGGGAGGGTTTTAGATTCCTGGGATATTGGGACCGATTCTGGGGAAGGTGGGACCTGTACAAGCGGGACGGGTTACACCCGAGCAGGACCAGGACCAATGTCCTCGCGGGGGTGTTTGCTAGTGCTGTTGAGGAAGGTTTAAACTAGAGTGGCAGGGGGATGGGAACCTGAGAGGGGAGTCAGAAGGGAGTAAAGTTGAGAGCAGCAAGAGAGGGGAAGATCCAGGGGAAATTTACAATACAAATAGTACAAACAGTTGTTCAAGAATAAGTGAAAGGGAAAAGCGTAGAGCAGCAGAAAGAAAGTGTACTTTAGTCACTACAGATGAAGTGAAAACTAGAAGGTGTAAGGCGATTAACCCAGCATCAAAGCTGAAGGTCAGGCTAGGGTGTGTGGCCCAACTAAGAGTTCTATATACAAATGCAGGGAGTATAAGTAATAAATTAAATGAACTACAGGTTCAAATTCAAATTGGAGGATATAACATGATAGCTATTACTGAGACATGGCTGCAGGATGGTCAGGATTGGGAACTAAATATACCGGGTTATAAGGTCTACAGGAGAGACAGGGAAAATGGAAGAGGAGGAGGAGTAGCCTTAATGATTAGAGATGAAATCACTTCAATGATAAAGGAGGATATAATGAGAGGTAAGCAGCCAACAGAGACCTTATGGGTTGAATTGAGAAATAGGAAAAGATCTAAGACTATAGTGGGAATTGTGTATAGGACCCCTGGCAGCAGCTCTGAAGTGCTAGATTGTATAAATGCAGAGATTAGACAAGTGTGTAAGAAAGGCATAGTGGTCTTAATGGGGGACTTGAACCTTCACATAGATTGGGAAAAGCAGACTAGCAACTGTCAGAAAGGTAGTGAATTTCTTGAGTGTGTTTGGGATAGTTTTCTACAGCAGTATGTCCTGGAGGCAACAAGGGGGCAAGCCATACTAGATTTAGTAATGAGTAATGAACCAGATTTAGTTAACGGCTTAACTGTATGCGAACATCTATCCAATAGCGATCATAACATGATCGAGTTCAATGTAGTGTTTGAAAGGGAAAAAGTGAGTCAGCTGCTAAGATTCTAGACTTGGGTAAGGCCGAATTCAATGGGATGAGACAGAGAATGTCCACAGTAAACTGGGCAAATCTGTTAATGGGTAAAACGCCTGATGATCAGTGGGAAATGTTTAAAGAAACATTTAACGTGATATAGAATTGGTTTATACCCCTGAGGGGCAAGAACTCTACTTGCCAAAAAAAAAAAGCCATGGACAACTAAAGAGGTAAGGGACAGTATAAGACATAAGGAAAGGGCATACAAAAAGGCAAAAAATGGCACAGATCCTGGCGAATGGGAAAGATACAAAGATCAACAAAGAGTCACAAAACAGATAGTAAGAGCTACAAAAAGAGTATATAAAAAGAAACTTACAAGGGATATCAAAACCATTACGAAGAACTTTTATAGTTATATTAGGAAAAAGAGGGTGGTCAGGAGCAGTGTTGGCCCCTTAAAAACTGAAAGTGGGGATATTGTCATTGACAATGGAGAAATGGCGGACATATTGAATGATTACTTTGCATCAGTATTCACAGTAGAAAAAGAGGATAGCCCCATGCCGGAAATCCCAAGAAAACTAATATAGAATCGGGAACAGGGACTCGATAAAATTAATATAAGTAAAGCAACAATAATGAGGAAAATAATAGCTCTAAAGAGTGACAAATCCTCAGGACCAGATGGTTTCCATCCCAAGGTTTTAAAGGAAGTAGGTGAGCACATTGCAGATGCCCTAACTATAATCTTTCAAAGTTCTCTAGATTCAGGAACTGGTCCCTCTGGATTGGAAAATTGCACATGTCACTCCGCTTTTTAGGAAAGGAGAGAGAGGGAAACCAGGGAATTATAGACCAGTTAGCCTAACATTTGTTGTGGGGAAAATGCTGGAGTCTATAATTAAGGATAGGGTGACTGAACACTTCGAGAATTTTCAGTTAATCAGAGAGAGCCAGCATGGATTTGTGAAAGGTAGGTCGTGCCTGACAAACCTGATTGAATTTTTTGAAGAGGTGACTAAAGTAGTGGACAGGGGAATGTCAATGGATGTTATTTATATGGACTTCCAGAAGGCATTTGATAAGGTCCCACATAAGAGACTGTTAGCTAAGATAGAAGCCCATGGAATCGAGGGAAAAGTATGGACTTGGTTAGGAAGTTGGCTGAGCGAAAGGCGACAGAGAGTAGGGATAATGGGTAGGTATTCACATTGGCAGGATGTGACTAGTGGAGTCCCGCAGGGATCTGACTTGGGGCCTCAATTATTCACAATATTTATTAACGACTTGGATGAAGGCATAGAAAGGCTCATATCTAAGTTTGCCGATGACACAAAGATTGGTGGCATTGTAAGCAGTGAAGATGAGAACATAAAATTACAAAGCGATATTGATAGATTAGGTGAATGGGCAAAACCGTGGCAAATGGAATTCAATGTAGACAAATGAGAGGTCATCCACTTTGGGTCAAAAAAGAATAGAACAGGGTACTTTCCAAATGGTAAAAAATTAAAAACAGTGGATGTCCAAGGAGACTTAGGGGTTCAGGTACATAGGTCATTGAAGTGTCATGAACAGGTGCAGAAAATAATCAATAAAGCTAATGGAATGCTGGCCTTTATATCTAGAGGACTAGAGTACAAGGGGATATAAGTTATGCTGCAGCTATACAAAACCCTGGTTAGACTGCACCTGGAGTACTGTGAGCAGTTCTGGGCACCGCACCTTCGGAAGGACATATTGGCTTTGGAGGGAGTGCAGCGCAGGTTTACTAGAATGATACCCGGACTTCAAGGGTTAAGTTACGAGGAGAGATTACACAAATTGGGGTTGTATTCTCTGGAGTTTCGAAGGTTAAGGGGTGATCTGATCGAAGTTTATAAGATATTAAGGGGAATGGATAGGGTGGATAGAGAGAAACGATTTCCGCTGGTTGGGGATTCTAGGAGTAGGGGGCACAGTCTAAAAATTAGAGCCAGACCTGTCAGGAGCGAGATTAGAAAACATTTCTACACACAAAGGGTGGTAGAAGTTTGGAACTCTCTTCCGCAAACGGCAATTGGTACTAGCTCAATTGCTAAATTTAAATCTGAGATAGATAGCTTTTTGGCAATCAAAGATATTATGGGATTATGGGCCAAAGGCGGATATTTGGAGTTTGATCACAGATCAGCTATGATCTTATCAAAAGGCGGAGCAGGCACGAGGAGCTGAATGGCCTACTCCTGTTCCTATGTTCCTAGAGTGAGCATGGCACCTGTTCCAGTACCTCACAAATGTGTTGCTGCCCTCGATCATTCTCCTTTTCAAGGATGGCCCCCAGGGATCAGCATCTGCGTCCAGCTGAGGAAAGCCTGGACAGAAGTGTGCCTATCGACATGGACTCTCCACAGCTGCTCCTGCCACCAGTGTCTGCTCGTGTTCACTTGTGTGTGGTGACTCACCAGATGCCAACACAACTAACTGACTAACAGGACCCACCAATGTGTGAGTATCAGCACTGGTGGATGGCTCGCTCAGATGTGACGGTGCGCCCTCAGAGGCCGGGAGCTGCACCGAGGAATCGCCCTCCACCATCACTGCGGTTGTTGAAGGGCCTGGAAGATAACAGAAGGCAATACTAAGCATCATCACAGATGTTGTGATGAGCATACTGAGGTGTTCAACATGCCAATCATTCTTAACATTAATTCATGTTGTGTGTGATGAATGTTAAAGTTGTGTCACCAGACGTTTGTGGGGTGCCAGTCTTGGCGTCCCCGACGGACAGGCACGAGAGGGTGCAGCTGATCTCCAGGGTGTCCTTCTCCACCTCTGTGAGGACCACTATTTGTTGTGGCCCCCCTCCTGTCCTCACCCTCGCGCGTGCATTGCGCTGTCTTCTCCTACAAGGGGAGAAAGTACAGACGTGTGAGTGAGCGAGGGTGAAGTGGTCAGCCAATGAATGCATTGCTTTGGGAGAGGCTGACAATGAAAAACATGTCTCTGTCTGATACTCACCCTCTGATGCATCACATTGGATCAGGATTGGGGTGAGTGGTAGTGGTGAGTTCACAAATGGGGAGGTGAGGAAGTACTCAGGAAGTGAACTTAAGTTGAGGATGAGCCTTAAGTGGGTGTGCGGAGTGATGTGATGGAGTAGTCTTGGCAGTGCAGAATGATGTGAGGTGGTGGGGGGGGGGGGGGGTTGGGGAGGGGGACGTGCAACACGGAATACAGGAGAATCAGTAAGTGTACTTACATTTGATGACCTAGTTGAAGCACTTCCTGCACTGGACCCAACTGTGGAATATATTGCTCCTGCTGGTGACCTCCTCTGCCACGTCAAGCCAGGCCTTAATGATGGCAGAGGCAGGGCGCTTTCTCCTTCGGCCAGGTAAAATTGTTCTCTCCACTTCCTCATCCCGGCCAGAAGCACCTCAAGTGAGGCGTCACTGAATCTTGGAGCTCCCTTGCCCCTCTGCCTCTCCATTCCATTTCCTTGCTTCAGCAAAAGCCATTGGAGCAATGGCCCTTTAAATCCAGACGCTCCAGCTGGCAGGTCATGTGGGTGCCCAGTCCGCCCGCCTTGCAGCTTTCGGACGGCAAACACAGAAACAAGGTTAATGGCCACCAATCAAGTCGTGATCGCGTGGATAATGGTAAGGTTTTATTTTTTGAGTTACCCGTGCACCCATTCACTTCCACCGACCCCCCCCACCCACCTCCCGCCGCTCTTTTAAAATCGTGCCCATACTATGATAGTAGGTACTGCATAGGAGGCCATTCAGCCCACCATGCCTATGCAGCTCTTTGAAAGAGCTTTCCAATTATTCCCATTCCCCTGCTATTTCCCTATAGCCCTGTAATTTTTTTCCCTTCAAGTATTCAGCCAATTCTTTTTTGAAAGTTACCATTGACTCTGCTTCCACCACCCTTTCAGGCAGTGTATTCCAGATCATTACAACTCGCTGCATAAAAAAAATGTTTCCTCATGTCACCTCTGGCTCATTTACCGATGACCTTAAATCAGTGTCCTCCGGTTACTGAGCCTTCTGCCACTGGAAACAATTTCTCCTTATTTACTCCGTCAAAATCATTCATGATTTTGAACACCTCTATCAAATCGCCCCTTAACCTTCTCTGTTCTAAGGAGAACAACCCCAACCTCTCCAATCACTCCACATTCCTCATCCCTGGCACCATTCTAGTAAATCTCTTCTGCAACCTCTCGAAGGCCATGACATCTTCCTAAAGTGTGGTGCCCAGAATTGAACACAATACTCCAGCTGAGGCCGAATCAGTGTTTTATAAAAGGTTTAGCATGACTCCATGCCTCTATTAATAAAGCCCAAGATCCCATATGCTTTTTTAACAGCCTTCTCAACTTCTCCTGACACCTTCAAAGATTTGTGCATGTGCACCCACAGGTCTCTCTGTTCCTGCACCCCCTTTAAAACTGCACCATTTAGTTTATATTGCCTCTCCTACCAAACTGCATCACTTCACACTGTTCTGCGTTAAATTTCATCTGCCATGTATCGACCCATTTTACCAGTAAAATCTATGTCCTCCTGAAGTCTGTTACTATCCTCCACATTGTTTACTACATTTCCGAGTTTTATGTAATCTGCAAACTTTGAAATTATACTCTTTATATCCAAGTCCAGGTCATTAATATATATCAAAAAGAGCAATGATCCTCATACCTGACCTCTGGGGAACACCACTGTATACTTCCCCCCCAGTCTGAAAAACAATCGTTCACCACTACTCTCTGCTTTCTGTCCCCTAGCCAATTTTAGAGTCATAGAGTCATAGAGTTATACAGCACGGATAGAGGCCCTTCGGCCCATCGTGTCCGCGCCGGCCATCAGCCCTGTCTACTCTAATCCCATATTCCAGCATTTGGTCCGTAGCCTTGTATGCTATGGCATTTCAAGTGCTCATCCAAATGCTTCTTGAATGTTGTGAGGGTTCCTGCCTCCACAACCCTTTCAGGCAGTGAGTTCCAGACTCCAACCACCCTCTGGGTGAAAAAGTTCTTTCTCAAATCCCCTCTAAACCTCCTGCCTTTTACCTTGAATCTATGTCCCCTTGTTATAGAACCCTCAACAAAGGGAAAAAGCTCCTTAGTATCCATCCTATCTGTGCCCCTCATAATTTTGTACACCTCAATCATGTCCCCCCTCAGCCTCCTCTGCTCCAAGGAAAACAAACCCAATCTTCCCAGTCTCTCTTCATAGCTGAAGCGCTCCAGCCCTGGTAACATCCTGGTGAATCTCCTCTGCACCCTCTCCAAAGCGATCACATCCTTCCTGTAGTGTGGCGACCAGAACTGCACACAGTACTCCAGCTGTGGCCTAACCAGTGTTTTATACAGCTCCATCATAACCTCCTTGCTCTTATATTCTATGCCTCGGTTAATAAAGGCAAGTATCCCATATGCCTTCTTTACCACCTTATCTACCTGTTCCGCCGCCTTCAGGGATCTGTGAACTTGCACACCAAGATCCCTCTGACCCTCTGTCTTGCCTAGGGTCCTCCCATTCATTGTGTATTCCCTTGCCTTGTTAGTCCCTCCAAAGTGCATCACCTCGCACTTTTCCGGGTTAAATTCCATTTGCCACTGTTCCGCCCATCTGACCAACCCATCTATATCGTCCTGCAGACTGAGGCTATCCTCCTCGCTATTTACCACCCTACCAATTTTTGTATCATCAGCGAACTTACTGATCATACCTTTTACATTCATATCCAAGTCGTTAATGTAGACCACAAACAGCAAGGGACCCAGCACCGATCCCTGTGGTACCCCACTGGCCACAGGCTTCCAGTCACAAAAACAACCTTCGACCATCACCCTCTGCCTTCTGCCACTAAGCCAGTTTTGTATCCAAAGTGCCAAGGCACCCTGGATTCCATGGGCTCGTACCTTCTTGACCAGTCTCCTGTGGGGGACTTTATCGAAGGCCTTACTGAAATCCATGTATACCACATCCACTGCGTTACCCTCATCCACACGCCTAGTCACCCCCTCAAAAAATTCAATCAAATTAGTCAGACATGATCGTCCCTTGACAAAGCCATGTTGACTATCCCTGATTAATCCTTGCTTCTCCAAGTGGAGACTAATTTTGTCCTTCAGAATTTTTTCCAATAATTTTCCTACCACTGATGTTAGGCTCACTGGCCTGTAGTTCCCCGGTTTTTCCCTACTCCCCTTCTTGAATAATGGTACTACATTAGCGGTTCTCCAGTCCTCTGGCACATCCCCTGTGGCCAGAGAGGTTCTGAATATATGTGTTAGAGCCCCCGCAATCTCCTCCTTTGCCTCACACAGTAGCCTGGGATACATTTCGTCCGGGCCTGGGGATTTATCCATTTTTAGGCCTGCTAAAACCGCCAATACCTCCTCCCGCTCGATGTTAATATGTTCGAGTATATCACAGTCCCCCTGCCGTATTTCTATGTCTACATCGTCCTTCTCCATAGTGAAAACAGATGCAAAAAATTCATTTAGAACCCCTCCTACATCTGCCGGCTCCACACACAGATTGCCATTTTTGTCCCTAATGGGCCCTATTTTTTCCCCAGTCATCCTCTTACCCTTAATATACTTATAAAACATCTTAGGATTTTCCTTTATTTTGCTCGCCAGTGTTATTTCATGGCCCCTCCTTGATCTCCTAATTTCTTTTTTAAGTATCCCCCTGCACTTTTTGTACTCCTCTAGGGCTTCCTCCGACTTTAGCCTTTTGTATCTGCCAAAAGCCCTCCTTTTTTTCCTAATCCATTCTCGTATATCCCCTGACATCCAAGGTTCCCTGGAGTTCTTGGAACCACCCTTGACCTTTACGGGAACATGTTACCATTGTATGATCTCAATCTCCCTTCTGAAAGACTCCCATTGTTCCGATGCGGATTTTCCTACAAGCAGCTGATCCCAGTCCATTTTGGCCAGATCCTGCCTTATCCTATTAAAATCGGCCTTCCCCCAATTTAGAACCTTTATTTCCGGCCCCTCCCTATCCTTTTCCATGACCACCTTAAATCTCACCGAATTATGGTCACTGTCACCAAAGTGCTCACCTACTAGCACTTCTTCCACTTGGCCGGCCACATTCCCTAGAATTAGGTCCAGTACCGCCCCCTCTCTTGTAGGACTTTCTACATGTTGGCTCAAAAAGCTCTCCTGGATGCACGTTAAGAATTTTGTACCCTCTAAGCCTTTTACACTCTGAGTATCCCAGTTAATATTGGGGAAGTTGAAATCCCCCACTATTATTACCCTATTATTTGCACAATTTTCTGAGATTTGCCTACATATCTGTTCCTCTATCTCCCCCTGACTGTTTGGGGGCCTATAGTACACTCCCATCAAAGTGCTTGCCCCCTTTTTGTTTTTAAGCTCCACCCATATGGCCTCATTTGAGGAACCTGCTAATATATCATCCCTCCTTATGGCAGTAATTGATTCTTTAATTAATATTGCGACCCCCCCTCCTCTTATACCTCCTCCTCTGTCTCACCTGAAGATTCTGTACCCCGGAATATTGAGCTGCCAGTCTTGCCCCTCCCTCAACCATGTCTCTGTGATAGCAACAATATCATACTCCCATGTGTTTATCAACACCTTCAGTTCATCCACCTTATTCGCAAGACTCCTTGCATTAAAATAGATGCCATCCAGCCTTGCCCTCACATATTTGCCCTGTCTTCCAAGCTGACTTGTTTTTTTCTCTATATTTGGCTGCACATTTTGTATCCATGCTGCCACTGTCCCTTTAATCCCATGGGCTTTAGTTTTGCTAACAATGTGGTACTTCATCAAATGCCTTTTGAAAGTCCATATGCACAGCTTCAACCACACTACCCTCATCAACTCTCTCCGTGCATGCAACAGAAACTTGATCAGCAGATACAGTAAAAAAAAAATGTATATCTCCAAATTCTTCACCATTGCATCCTTGTGTAATAATGTTCAAAAATATCAAACATTTAATGGTAACTCGTATTCAAAAATAGGCTGCAAATGCAGTACCAAAAGTATACCAAAGTATACCAAAATGTACCAAAGATTGAAAGTATACCAAAGATTTTACAATGCTGGCCAACATTGATATGGATCTCACCATAATCTATTGCAAGTTTTACAACAGCTCTCAGCCAATCAGAACTCTGCTCTGCAATCTATTTGGTCCAATGGACGGAAATGATTTTTTGTGACTGTTGTCCCAGTTCAATTTAATTTATGAAACTGTAGAGAAATACCTGATGGCAGATGTGGCAAACACCTGGCCATTTGATCCGACACTGAGTACTATAATGGATGCAACCACTACAATCAGATCTGCAAGTTAAAATCAGACATGCCAATTAGTTTCAAATATAACATAGTAAAGAAATTATTTTAATCTTTTCAAGATAATGTCCCAAAAATTCATTACATTGGTAGTAAACATTCAAAACTACACTTGGAACAATTTACAATTTTCAAATAGCAAATTCAAGACTTGTAAACGTTTGTTTCTATTTCATTCAATGGAAATGACAACTTATAAATAGTAAAAACATGTCCAGGACTTCATCCAAGTTATGTTTCTTCCCCCACACCATCTAAAAGAGCAATCAAGGGGCTGCTCCCATGTTCTTCTATGACTCAGGAGTGGCCTGGATTGACACTCTTCCTGATTTGCTCTCTTCACCAAGATAATGTTACTGTGAGAGCACCTAGTGTATTCAAAACTGTATTCTATATGTCATTCAACTATTCCATGTCTCTCGCTGAACCAATGTTTTATAATGCAATAGTAAATCTATACTGCATTGCACTTTTTAAAAAAATATTTTGATTATTTCGCTATGATTTAAACATATGTGGTTAAAGTTAAGATATTTGAGAGAAACGCCATGAAATCCTCACCTATGATTGAAATAGGTTTTCTGGCAAATCGAATCCTTCCTTTAATACCAGCATATTTACTTCTGCAGCCTGCAGACCACAGCCGAACCATATATTCAGCACCGAAAAAAACCACTAATACAATTTCCTAAGGAGGTAGAGAAAGAAACAACTGTTGAGAGTGGATTCATTTTTGTGCACTGAAACCTAGAAATTACTGCATAGGGTATTAATGAACAAATGCTTAATGCAGTCTTAGGACATTTGAACAGAGGGATTAACCATTTACAACAAGTTAAAATTGCCAACAAAAGAGTATCATGAAAATGCATTACATGTTCATCCACTAATGTCGCCAAGAGTAATTTCCAGGTTTAATTCTAGGGGTAATCTTTATGCAGTTCCACATGTGCAATGGTATACAGTTTTAGATGATTCATTCTATTTAATACATACACCACAGAAGGCATTTCTAACCTTTTTAAAAATTACATATCCTCTCACATTCTGCAGGTCCTTTAATCTTCTTTCATAAAATGCAAAAAATATGAAAGCAAATATTATCTTAATTTGCTTTCATATTTTTTGCATTTTCATAATTATTTGTTTTACTTTCCTTCAAATACACTTGAATCTTACCTGTGTGTTTATTACCATTGTGTGATACTTTTTCTTTTTTGGTTCAATCATGATTTCAATTTGTTCATCACTTTCACTTAATTATCAGAATCTTTAACTGCTCCATTCTTTTTGTTTTCCAACCTCTTTCATTTCCTTCTCTTATCATACTGTCTCCCTTCCACTGGATATGAATGTAGAGGGCCAAAGCTTATCTTCAGTACTCATTACAATGTTTAAAGTTAATAGCACTATCTTCAAAACATGTAAATTTTGTTTCCACTCTTATATTCATTAAAATTTCTTGATCTATGCCAGCTGAATTCTACTAGATATTTTGTAGTAGCTGGTGTACAGATTAAGAGTTCTCTGTTCCAATCCCTGGATCTCATTATCACTTAGCTAGATATTGGGCAGGAAGAAATACATTCCAGATTGTAGAGGACACAAGGCCCACTTATGGGAGTCGCTGGTGACACTGAACTCAAATCAAATCTAATCTAGCCCAAAAACATGGCAGCCCACGCAGAATAGGCCAATGTTTTTTTTTCTACCTATGCTATACTGATAGTCATTTTTCCCATAGCATCCCAGAGGAAGTTTGGACTCATCCATCTTTTTCTACAACTCGTGCTGTTGGCTGCTGGCTGCTGGAAGGAGTTTTTTAAAATTCATTCATGGGATGTGGGTGTCGCTGGCAAGGCCAGCATTTATTGCCCATTCCCTAATTGCCCTTGAGAAGGTGGTGGTGAGACACCTTCTTGAACCGCTGCAGTCCGTGTGGTGAAAGTTCTCCCACAGTGCTGCTCGGATTTTGACCCAGCGATGATGAAGGAATGGCAATATATTTCCAAGTCAGGGTGGTGTGTGACTTGGAGGGGGAACGTGCAGGTGGTGCTGTTCCCATGTCATCAGGTGGTGTTGTTCCGGAGTCATTGGGGGTCAGGAATCATCAGGGGTTATCGGTGGGGAGGGGGGGGGGGGGGGGTTGCTGCAGGTAGGCTTGTCGGGCCTGGGGGAGACTCTCCTGCTCCTCCGGGCCCACAAGTAGTACGATAAAGGCAATTGCCTGCTGTTTCGCGCCTTCTCGCTTCCTCTTATGTGGCATGAAGTAGAAGGCCCAGGAATCCTGGACCCAGGAATTGGAAATAAGAAAGCTGTAAAAAATGGAGGCCTGCAGTCCCCTTGAAAGCTTTCACTGACCGACCCGCCTCGTCTTGCCTCCATTAAAACCGGTAGTGGGCGGGTTGGAGGCGGGTTTTAGATTTTTAAAAAATTTTTACTGCCCCCCCCCCGCACCCACCCACCCTTTCTTCCGGGTTAAAATTTAGGCCCATGTCTTTACATTTCTTCCCACTTCTGTTGCCAGTGATTGTGGTCCACATCATGCTGTACAAGTGCAAGTGGTGTCAGTTATAACTGAACTTTCCAGCTCACCCTTATTGCGAGTGGCACCTTCATTTCTGCTCACCTGGATTTTTTTTTTAAAATAGACTTAGCTCAAGGTTTAGTTTTCTCATAGTTTATATCAAACAGAAACCCAAATCTTCTGGAGGCCTCCCATGAATCTCCAGCAAATTTGATTAAACCTTGCATCTTTGGCACTTTACTGAGCTTTCACCCTCATAAAATTTTCCTCAGGTTGGAATGTCTGACTGTAACCCACATGGCTTAATAAGCACTAATGTGCACCTGGTGCACTAGTAACGCAGTACTAGTTCTTACCCTTCTCCTTTTTACAGATGACACTGCTGAATATCCTACAGCAATTTTGCATTTCCTACCACTAGAGTAACCACTACCATAATTAAGAGTGTTAAATAATGGATGAAGTGAGATAGAAGGAATGAAAAATATAATTGAAGAAAAAGAACACATTTAAGATTCAAGGGATAAATTTGTGGAATTTGCTCTCAAAGAAAAAGTATGCAGGATCCAAGATTAAGCTGTCCCAATTCTGACAAACAATGGCACAGTAATGTATATGGGCCAGTTACTCCAGTGGCAAAAAGTAGGATTAATCTTACCCCAGTGATCCTTCTCCATGGAAATAAACTTTTGACTCTGCTTTCCCACAATGGCTCACACCCTGGTCCTCTCCCCTTAGGTGAGTTATATATCTGTACTGGCCAATGAGCTTTCAAGATCAAAGGTGATGGGCAACTAATAGATATAAGTGATTGCGTCTTACATATAGTGACTTTCAAAGATTGCACCTCACAAGACTTAGATTTCTATTTGTACCATGTTTTTGTTAAAACAGTTGAAAGTTCTCAAACATATTGCATATTTTGGAGAAATATGCTCATTTGTAAGAATTGTTATTGACACCCAATCAGGTTCATTACTGCATTTTTCTCAAGGATTCTTAAAACATTTTGGACTAGACACCAACTGTTACTTCAGCTGTCAGAGAAAGAGTTTGCGTTGTGAGAGAAGAATCTGGCAGATATGCACCGAAACAGAGAAACCACAATGAATTGTATGCTAATTAATGTTAAAGTAAGCCTTATCTAAACGTTTTGTAGAGCTAGCTTAAACCTTCAGAAAAGTAAAATTGTTTTGAAAATTGAGTTTTACATATTCAGATCACATAATAGCTTATTAAGTGTTTTGAACAGTTGCAGCTTTCCCTTAACAAAGAAAGGTTACAGCACATTATTCTTACTGCATGTAGCAAAAACTAGTCTGCGCATAAGAAACAAACCAGGTCTGGACTTGACACCAAGCCAGGAAGCAAAAAGTGAAAGTTATTTCAAGTAATTGGTTGAGACACAAACCATTTGATAAACCATCGCTGATAATGAATGCATGACTTAATCCAATCCAGATCAGGAATGAATAATTTCACAGTGTCCTTGCTTTTTTGCTCTTAATAAACCATTGACTTCAATTTTATTTTGTGGCTTAAAGATTTAAAAAATCAAATACCACCACAGCACCAGTTACCAAGTTCATTTTATTTTAGAATTATTCCCATTTTATAAGCTACACCTCCCTATTTTTCATGATCTCACTTATTATATCAAAGCAAAATCTATCACTAGTTATAAATAATCTGTTTTCAGGTAAATAAATAAAATGTCTACGAAGTTTCTTGACTTTTTTTTAAAACCACCAGCAGGCTGTCTAGCTAGATGAGGTATCAACATTAATCCTTTCCACACATTTTACTGTTCAACCAGTAACCTAATGAATGAAACTTTGTAACAATTAAGCCACTGCCAAGACTAACAGTAAAACAGAGCACAGCCAGACTAAAGAAAAAGCACAAAAATGGAAAGATAGAATTTCAAAATTAGCCATAGGCCATCACTTTATTACACAATCATTTCACCAAACGAATATTGTTTCCAAGTCACCACCACCAGCCCGTTGCAGCTGCTGTATGTACGAACTACATGATGCACTGCAGCAACTCACCAAAGTTACTTCAACAGTACTTGCAACCTCTACCACCAATAAGAGCAGCAATAGTGTGGGAGCCGTTACCTCCAGGTTTCCCTCCAAGTCACATACCATCCTGACTTGGGCATATATCACCATTCCTTCATCATCGCTGGGTCAGAATCCTGGAATTCCCCACCCAACACCATTGTGGGAGCAACAGCACAAGGACTGCAGCAGTTTAAGGAGAAGTGCCACCACCACCTTCTCAGGGCAACTAGAGATGGGTAAAAATGCAGTCTTGCCTGTATCGCCCACATCCAAAGAACAAGAAAAATCTAATCTGTCCTTCCGAGTCGAATTGATCCTTTTAATGCACTTTTCACCAAAATTCTCAAGTGTTTTGGATTCCCCGAAATGATCTTTTCTCATTGAATTAAATCAACTCAATCTGACATATCATACGGTTAAATTACAAATCATGTATGGATCTTCGGACCTTGGTGAATTATTTAGTTAAAGTAAATTAATTGGTTTTCAAATTGAACATCAGCTTCTAGCTACTCAAGAGCAATTAGTGAAGCTTCCAAATTTCATTGACAAGGTCATTGCCCAATTGACTATATTTGGAATATTCTTTGATGCCATTTCCAATCCTAAGTTGTTAATTATTTTCTAAGTATTATTGCCTTATGTTGATTTTATTTTGGTGGGGAGGGGAGGAGCTCTTCAGAAACCATCCATCAATTGGTATCACATGGAAAAAGTAAAAATTATTTGACTAGATTCAAGGGAATTACAATAGATTTAAGATGTGAATGATATGCTAGCAAAACATAACTGCAAAATCTGGTGCACAGGCTATATTAATACATGGCACATCCCTATGATATGCTTGCGCTTTCAACAGGATCCCTGATTTATATGTTACGCTGGTATATTTGGTGAACATAGAAAAGGTTGAGGGATGATCTGATCGATTAAAATGTTAATAGGATTCAATAGGGTAGATACAGAGAAACTGTTTCCTCTGGTTGGGGAAATCAAGAACAAGAGGACAATCTTAAAATTAGAGCTAGGCCATTTAAGAGGGAAATCAAGAAACACAGTTCACAAACGTGAGGTAGAAATCTGGAATTTTCTCCCCCAAAAAGGCTGTGGATGCTGGGACAATTGGAGGTTTCAAGACTGAGATCAATAGATTTTTACTAGGTAAGGGTATCAAGGAATATGGAGCAAAGGCAGTTAAATGAGGTTGAGGTACAGATCAGCCATGATCTAATTGTATGGCGGAGCAGGCTCAAGGGGCTGAATGGCCTATTCCTGTTCCTAAGTCCTATGTCCTAAGATGTGATTTATATCCCAATTTTTAAAATAGTTTCTCAGCAGGTAGTGTCAGTGTAGCACTCTCCATACATCTTATATGACATGATCATTTTAGGCACAATAAAAGCATACATATTATTAAAAAGCTAGCAGAAAGTTGTTTTTGAATGCAAAACCAATTTATCTAATCTGATGCATTATTACCCAAATTTTTAATGGTTTCATTTTAATTATCAAAACACTAAAATTAATGTTGCAACAGTATGTTAAAACAGTCTTCCACTGTGTCCTAATGACATCAATCTTTTCATTCCAAAAATGTTATCTATTGTGTGAATTATACATTAGTTTCCACAATAATAAAACTAACTTTAAGAAGTTTAATTAGTTGGTTTATGTATTAAATACAAAATGCATACCATTTATAGAGATCCTTTCCATCAGTGCCTTTATGTAACAATATACTACTAAAATAAGAAACTAAATACACCCTTTTCATATTTTGGAAGTGATTAAAGAACACATAAAATAGCTATATTTTTTCAGCTGCAGTTGTGGTGAAGTGAAAAACATACACCAACTTTTCTCCCTCACTGATCACTATGTATTCTGCAGTAAGAAGGAAGTCGTGTGACCTAATGAATCATGTGTTCATGAAGATTCTCTTAGAGAATGCCAACTTTGAACAATCAGGCCTAAGAGCTTGTCACGGAAGTTTGGAAGCCTCACTGTTTGCACATGTGTGCAGCTAGGAGCCGATATTCAATCTGACAGCTTAACTTCACCCTTCTTATTAGCTGCCACAGTCCACTATATCTAAACTTCTCGCTCCACTAGCCACAATCCTTCGTTCTGAGTTATTTAAGTTTTGCCTGTTTAAAAAAACTTGATGGTCATTACAACTTCTTCTTGAATTTGCCACAAAATCAAAAAGATAAAGAGTTCAATGGTTACTTCCTTCAAAAGAAATTGAATTATCTACTGAAATTAAATAGGATAGCAGAGAAAAAAAATTACGCAATTTATGAGTCACATCACAATATTTTGTTTAACATATCAACGCCTATTTTAATGTCTTCCAGTTGATAAATGCATTGCTAATAGCTGCCTAACAGAGAAATTGTGTAACAACTTTCTTGTAACATATTTCTCACCATAGCTTAATTTTTGAACAGCTCCCAAACACAACTTTATAAAGAAGGTCTAAGATATTTTCCTGATTTAAAAGAAAACATGTTAAGTTGGGATAATATTAAAAACACAATCCTAGCTTGGGATTTTAACATTTTCTAAAGCAATGCATAAATTTAGCATGTTGATAGCATTGTTGGGTCACATTGTATTCTGAAATATATGAAATGCAGTCTTACCAAATTCCATTTCTTCCAATAGAATTGTTCAAATTTTAAAATGCTGGCATGCTTAACCACAAAATCAAATTTTATCTCCAAGTATTACACAATGGGGCTGATTTTCGGTTTTGGCGGACATCGGGCAGGCACAGGGCAGAATGCTCCCGCCACCTGCCCAATCTCAATGGCAAGAGGCCCAATCAATTTTCATGGTTGGGTGTAACTACCATTCCCTCGACAAGCTGCTTGCACATTTGGAGGATCGACAGGCAGCTCGCCGATAGGGCAGTGGGAAATCTGGCAGAGCTGAGTGAGTAGAACTTAGTTTGGGGGGAGGGGGGGGGTGCAGATGATGTCGGAAGGGACGGTGGAGAGACCATCAGCAGATTGTACAATTTTTGTCAGGCCAGAAGGAGCATTCGTGCTCTTCTTGGCCCCATAAAAATCATTACAGGTACTTACCTGCAGCAGTCCCTTTAAGGACAGCTGGTTTGGCTATTCGATGCCAAGTACCAATGGGCAGGGTTCTCGTGGCACATGTTCCGCCCAATAGTACCTGAAAATTGCATTGGGATCCTATTAACATCATAGGACCACGATTTGCATGGGCTAATGATGCGCCCACCTGAGGCACCCATTTCAACGACCCCACCAAAACGGCAGCAGTGGGACGGTAAATGCTGCTCTGTGATTTTCAATGCACTACCACCCCTTTCCTACCCAAAAACAGGGACAAAATTCAGCTCAAATAAGTCAGTCAATCAGTAACATGTTTAAATTGTACTTTTGATTCACGAAGTGACAAATATGCATTCTGTGCCAAATTGCTATAAGCATACTCACCAGCAAATTACATTTCATAGGTGCATAAGCGCTTGTGTGTATTATATTGCAAAAACAAAATCTGCATTTCTGGAACAATTTTATTTTAAGAAACTACAAAAACATTTGTGATTGGCAGTACAACACATGGTAGGTGCATAGTCTTTGTGTGGCACCTTGTGGTGAAGTACATTACTGCAGTAATATACCAGATGGGGAATCTTCCACCTGTTAGTCAAAACTAAGGGGAAAAAGGATTTTTGCACCGAAATTTGTGTTTCCATCATCCACCTAACTGTACCAGTTATTAGGGCTCCAGTTTACTTGAAACTTGGCTCAAAAATTATATGAAAGGAATATTTTTGCATAATAAACTTGTGAACAGTGACACTTATGTTATATGATGATGTATTTGTGAAATACATCACTTGCTAACTGATACATAAATGAAGAATAGACCAACAGGATGGTCACATGCAACTGATGATTCCAGAAACTCTTCAACAACCACTGTTTGCTCTGTTTTAGTGAGGCTTAAATGCAATACACATTGGAAATGTGGCAGCAGATCGATCATCGCCAAGAAAAAGAAAAAGGCAAGTGGGAAATATTGGACTTTTATGAGTAAATTTTTAAAAATAATAGCTTTAAGTCTTAAGAGCATTTTTCATGGTGAGTCAGCAATTACACTGTTCCAAACGGTGCCAGATTGGAAGGCTGCCAATGTAACATTTCCGTATAAAAAGGGAGAAAGGGATAAACCAGGCAACTATAGACCAGCCAGCCTAACTTCAGTGATGGGTAAACCTTTAGAAACCACAATATGGGGTTAAATTAACACTCAAAGAAAGCCATGAATTAACTAAGGATAGCCAGCATTGATTTGTAAATGACAAATCATGACTACTTAGTTCTTTGAAGAAATAATGGGGTGCATTGATAAAAGCACAGTGGATATTGTGGATTTTCAAAAGGTACTTGATAAAGTGCCACATTGGGTGCTTGCTGATAACATTAAGGAACTTGGTATTAAAAGAGAATGTGGCAGCATGAATAGGAAGTTGGTACACTCTACAAATGGCCAGTCTTTCTGTCAATCAAAAAATTCTGGGAGTGGTAGACACAACTGCATACTGGGACTTCTCACATGCCACTTTGAGTTTCTACAGCTGACAATGATAAGTCTGTGAAACCCCATAAGCTCAAGTTCCAGGATTCTCAGAGAGGAGCAGATTACAAAGTAAAACATTGTTAAAGATATTTCAGCTACAGAAGACAACATTGCACATCTAATTTTGATAATTTCCATGCAAACGTGTACCCTCTTTCTGCCCCACTTCCTTCCAATATTGACACCAGGAAAAAAAACTCTCCTCCAAGTTGCTTATAACTGCATTCCCTAACTCCCAACCGTTCAGCCATTAGCCCTCCATTTGCCACTATATCTCTGCAGTTGTTGCTATTGTCGTACAAGGACCTCATTGCCACCTTCAATGCCCCTCCTAGCAAAACCTTCACTGTTATCCATCCCAGTTATTCCTCTGGTATGGCCCCAGACTTCAGGGTACATGGCGCACAACTGACTTAGCCATCCATTACCAGATATGGCTATAGCATATCATACTCTACCGGCCATGTTCTCTTTTGCCAAAACCACCCACTACTTTAGTATCATCCTGGAGGGCAAAGGTGACCCTGGTACCATTTCTCTACTACCAACTGCCTCTTTAAACCCTCTTTCTTGGCATCTCTACACTTTTATCTCCAATAAAAAGTGCAAGGAACTCATGGATTCTGTTGTCACTAAGGTAGAGACCAACCATTTAGGTGCTGCTGCTGCATCCCCTTCTTCTCTTTTCCTAATATGTCAAACCTCTCCCAAACCTCAGCTTGAGCCTCAGCTGTTTACAATATATATCGATGACTTAGATGAGGGGACCAAGTGTAATGTATCCAAGTTTGCTGATGATACAAAGCTAGATGGGAAAGTAAGCTGTGAGGAGAACACAAAGAGGCTGCAAAGGGATATGGACAGGTTAAGTGATTGGGCGAGAGGTGGCAGATGGAGTACAATGTGCGGAAATGTGAAATTATCTACAAGAATAGAAAAGCAGAATATTTTTTAAAAGGGGAGATTAAGAAATGTTAGTAATCAGGGGGATTTGGTTGTCCTTGTACACGAATCGCAAAAAATTAACATGTAGGTACAGCAAGCAATCAGGAAGGCAAATGGTATGTTAGCCTTTATTGCAAGGAGGTTGGAGTGTAAGAGCAAGGAGGTCTTGCTGCAATTATATAGGGCTCTGGTGATACCACACCTGGAGTACTGTGTGCAGTTTTAGTCCCCTTACCCAAGGAAGGATATACTTGCCTTAGAGGTGGTGCAACAAAGGTTCACTAGATTGATTCCTGGGATGAGAGGGTTGTCCTATGAGGAGAGATTGTGTACAACGTGCCTATATTCTCTGGAAGTTAGGAGAATGAGAGGTTATCTCATTGAAACGTATAAAATTCTGAGAGGACTTGGCAGGGTAGATGCTGAACGGCTGTTTCCCCTGACTGGAGAATCTAGAACTGGGGGTCATAGTCTCAAGATAAAGGGCCAACCATTTATAACCGAGATGAGGGAAAATTTCTTCAGAGGGTTGTGAACCTTTGGAATTCTCTACCCCAGAGGGTTGTGGATGCTCAATCATTGAGTATATTCAGGACTGAGATCGATATATTTTTGGACACTAAGGGTATCAAGGGATATGGGGATCGGGCGGGAAAGTGGAGTTGAGGTAGAAGATCAGCCATAATCTTATTGAATGGCGAAGCAGCCTCGATGGGCCATATGGCCTACTCCTGTTCCCTGTTCTTATGTTCTAACTATCTCCCATTCTAGCTCTAAACCCCCATTTCTCCCCAATGGACTCTCCATGCCTATCTCATCCACGAAATGCACTTCCTGCTCACTTGACCCCATTCCCACTGACCTCTTGCCACCCAACTTCCCTTCCCAATCCAAATGCTAGCTGACTTGTAAGTAGTACCCTTTCCACATGCACAGTCCCTGTCCCTTTCATAACCACTATTTTCCCCTTTCTCGAAAAAAACACTTTGACCCCCTGTCCTTAATAACTACTGCCACAGCTTCGCCTGCCAGATCTATACCAATCACTCTCACAACTTCATGTTTGAATCCATCCAATCAGGTTTCCGCCCCTCCTGCAGCGCCAAAACGTCCCTAACCAAAGTCATGAATGACATTCACTGTGAAAGTGACCATGGGGCACTATCCCTCCTCGTATTCCTCGACCTCTCTGCAGCCTTTGATACATTTGACCTCTTCCACCAAGTTGGATAACTGAGGACAACCCTACATACTACATGACCTTCCCTCCATCATAAGGTCAGAAATGAGGATGTTCGCTGATGATTGCACAGTGTTCAGTTCCATTCACAACCCCTCAAATAATGAAGCAGTCCGAGCCCGCATGCAGCAAGACCTGGACAACATCCAGGCTTGGGCTGATAAGTGGCAAGTAACATTCACGCCAGACATGTGCCAGGCAATGACCATCTCCAACAAGAGACAGTCTAACCACCTCCCCTTGACATTCAACGGCATTACCATCGCTGAATCTCCCACCATCAACATCCTGGGGGTCACCACTGACCAGAAATTTAACTGGACCAGCCACATAAATACTGTGGCTACAAGAGCAGGTCAGAGGCTGGGTATTCTGTGGCAAGTGACTCACCTCCTGACTCCCCAAAGCCTTTCCACTATCTACAAGGCACAAGTCAGGAGTGTGATGGAATACTCTCCACTTGCCTGGATGAGTGCAGCTCCAACAACACTCAAGAAGCTCGACACTATCCAGGACAAAGCAGCCCACTTGATTGGCACCCCATCCAGCACCCTAATATTCACTCCCTTTACCACCGGCGCACAGTGGCTGCAGTGTGTACCATCCACAGGATGCACTGCAGCAACTCGCCAAGGCTTCTTCGACAGCACCTCCCAAACCCGCGACCTCTACCACCTAGAAGGACAAGTGCAGCAGGCACATGGGAACAACACCACCTGCATGTTCCCCTCCAAGTCACACACCATCCCAACTTGGAAATATATCGCCGTTCCTTCGTCGTCGCTGGGTCAAAATCCTGGAACTCCCTACCTAACAGCACTGTGGGAGAACCTTCACCACACGGACTGGAGCAGTTCAAGGCAGCGGCTCACCACCACCTTCTCAAAGGCAATTAGGGATGGGCAATAAATGCCGGCCTCGCCAGCGACGCCCACATCCCATGAACGAATAAAAAAAAACGAATTAAGAGCAGGAGTAGGCCATTCGGCCCCTCCAGCTTGCTCTGCCATTTGATAAGATCATGGCTGATCTGATTGTGACCTCAACCCTACTTTCCCGTCTACCTACTATAACCTTTGACTCCCTTGTTAATCAGGAATTCATCTAACTCAGCCTTAAAAATATTAAATGACCCTGCCTCCACCGCTCTCTGGGGAAGGGAGTGCCAAAGACTCACGACCCTCTGAGAAAAAATTTCTTCTCAACTCCATCTTAAATGGGAGACCCCTTATTTTTAAAGTGCGGCCCCTAGTTCTAGTCTCTCCTACAAGGGGAAACATCCCCTCAGCATCTACCCCTTCTAGTCCCCTCAGGATCTTATATGTTTCAATAAGATCACCTTTCATTTTTCTAAACTCTAATGTATACAGGCCCAACTTATCCAACCTTTCCTCATAAGATAACCCCCTCATCCCAGGAATCAGTCGAGTGAACCTTCTCTGAACCGCCTCTAAATCAATCATGTCCTTTCTTAAATAAGGAGACCAAAACTGCACACAGCATTCTAGATGTGGTCTCACCAATGCCCTGTACAACTGCAGCAAAACATCTCTACTTTTATATTCCATTCCCCTTGCAATAAATGACAACATTCCATTTGCCTTCCTAATCACTTGCTGTACCTGCATACTAACTTTTTGTGATTCATGTACTAGGACACCCAGATCCCTTTGTACCTCAGAGTTCTGCAATCTCTCTCCATTTAAATAATATACTGCTTTTCTATTCCTTCTGCCAATGTGGACAAGTTCATATTTTCCCAAATTATACCCCACTCACTTAACATATCTATATCCCTTTGCAGACTCCTTATGTCCTCTTCACAATTTACTTTCCTATCTACCTTTGTGGATTCAGTAAATTTAGCAACCATACATTCAGTCCCTTCATCCAAGTCATTGATATAGACTGTAAATAGTTCAGGCCCAAGCACTGATCCCTGTGGCACTCTACTAGTTACATCTTGCCAACCTGAAAATGACCCTTTTATGCCTATTCTGTTTCCTGTTAGCTAACCAATCCTTTATCCATGCTAATATGTTACTCCCTACACCATGAGTTCTTATTTTATGTAGTAGCCTTTGATGTGGCCCTTGTCAAAAAGACTTCTGGAAATCGAAGTACACCACATCCACAGGATCCCCTTTATCCACATTGCTTGTTACTTCCTCAAAGAACTCTAATACATTAGTCAAACACGATTTCTCTTTCACAAAGCCATGTTGACTCTGCCTGATTGCATTGAGATTTTCTAAATGCCCTGCTATAACCTCCTTAATAATAGATTCTAGCATTTTCCTGATGACACATGTTAAGCTAACTGGCCAGTAGTTTTCTGCTTTCTGTCTCCCTCCTTTCTTGAATAAAGGAGTTACATTTGCTATTTTCTAATTTGATGGGACCCTTCCAGAATCTAGGGAATTTTGGAAAATTAATACCAAAGCATGTACTATCTCTGCAGCCACTTCTTTTAAGACCCTAGGATGAAGTCCGTCAGGACCTGGGGACTTGTCAGCTTTTAGTTCTAATATTTTTTTCAGAACCCTTTCCCTGGTGATTTTAAATGTTTTACGTTCCTCCCTCCCTCCCTTTCACCTCTTGATTCACAATTATTTCTGGCATGTTATTTGAATCCTCTACAGTGAAAATGGACGCAAAATATCTGTTCAATTCACCCGCCATTTCCTTATTCTCCATTATTAATTCCCCAGACTCACTCTCGAGGACCAACACTCACCTCATTTACTCTTTTCCTTTTTAAATACCTGTAGAAATTCTTACTATCTGTTTTTATATTTCTAGCTAGCTTTCTCTTGTACTCTAATTTCTTCCTCCTTATTATTCTTTGTCATTCTTTGCTGTTTAACTTCCACTCTTATTTATCCGAAACAGTCAGAGCCTATCCAGTAATAGCTTCCCTGCCTACTCCACACTGTCACCTTGGGATTGCCCCAAGGATCCACATTCATGCTGATGACACCAGCTCTCTCTCTCTCCACCATCTCTCTTACTCCTCCACTGCCTCTGTGTTGTCAGACTACCATTCAGTCTTGGATAAACCACAATTTCCTCCAGCTAGATATTTTGAAGACTGAAGTCAACACCTTCGGCCCCCGCCACAAAGATCTTACCCTGGCCATCGAGTCCATTGCCCTTCCTCAGCCATTGACTCAGGCAAAACCAGACTGTTGATAATCGGTTTGACTCTAAACTGGGTTTTTAATCCTATACCTTCTCTATTACAAAGACCGCCTACATCGATCTCCACCTCTATATCATCTACCTCTGCCCCACTTCAGCCCATCTGCTCCCTAAACCTACATTTGTCACCTCCAGATTTGATTACTCAAATAGTCTCATTACCAGCGTCCCATCCTCCACCCTCCATAAACATCAACACATCCAAAACTCCACTGCCCCTTTCCTATCCCACACCAAGTCCTGCCCCCATATCACCCACCATCTTCACTGATCTGCATTAGCTCCTGGTACCCCAACATCTCAAACTTAAAATTCTCATCCTTAAGTTTAGATCCCTCCTCGGCCTCACCTCTTCCTACTTCTAACTTCCGCCAGCCCTATAAACACCCCCTGGAATTCTCAGTTCCTCTGACTCCAGCCTTTGGTGCAATATCCCTTCCTTCGCTCCACCATTGGCAGCCGTGTCTTCAGCCACATAGATCCCATTCTCTGGAATTCTCTCCTTAAATCCCTTACATCCCTCTATTCCGTTAAGACATTCATTAAAACTCATTTGTTTGACCAGGCTTTTGGTCACCCCTTCTAAACTTTGCTTCTCGGCTTGGTGTCCATTTTTCCTTATACCCCTGTGAAGCAGCTTCAGATGTTTTTCTACATTAAAAGCCCTATATAAATGCAAGTTGCTGTTGCTTAATTTTAATCAGTGGTATGTTTTAAAGCGATTGTGTTCAGCCTCTCTCATTCTGCAGGAGTAAAATATGTTGCCGGCTCATTATTGTATCAGTGAGCACATGTTAAAATTACTGACAATATAATCCAAAATCTAATTTTAAACAGTGCCAGAGAACTGGGCACTTGCTGATTGTAATACACCACCTGGTGTATTACAAAGCTGAAAATCTACTTCAATGGTAGCTGGACTGAGAGAAGAACACTGGTATTTTGAAACATGTTGCTCCTTAAAATTGGATTGGTTGACGACTCATTTTTTCCTCCCTTTGTATAAGTCTCTCCTTGATTTTGTCTCTTTCATGTGTCTTTCACACAATTTCTATTTTTCTCTTTGCATGTATATATCTTTCCTGTTTTCATGTTATCTCTCTCACAACTTTGTCTCCTTTTTCTCTGTAGGTCTCTGCCCACTGACCATCTTTCTCTCCCTCCCACCTCACTTACAAGTGCAGTCGGTTTCTCTCCCACCTCTCTTGCTCGCTCACAGACATGGTGTTAGGTTATGGCTCTCTGGCTGCCTACCTCTGTCAAAACTTAACTCAAAAAAGATTTTAAAGTTTATGCTTGAGCTTCTTTCGAAGCAATTTGGAAAATGAAACTCAATTACACTTATACCTGAAAAAAAGGCTCACATCGAGCTGTTACACAGATTACCTGAGATGACATACTAGTGCATGCTAAGAAATTTCTTCACACATTAAAATCACACATGCTGGGAATTGTAGGTAGTTGTCTTCACAGAGCTGTAGCCTGCTACTTTGTTAAGTCTCCTCAGCTGCCAGTGAAGGCTTTGGAAGAATATCAACTCAAATGCTAAGCATTTCTATATTATGAATACTGTGGTCCCAAAATTCCATAGGGGTCCTACTGGTCTCCCACTGTAACTTCAACGAACCCCCAAGGGAACAGGAGATCCAGTAACGTTGGTCTTTCGACTTACCTTCCATCCGACCTACACAAGGCAGATGATTAGCAGGGGCAAGGACTCCCTAAACTGAGAGTTCCCACTCCTGCTTCTGGATGGGGATAAGGCATACTAGTGGTGGTCAGTATGCCAAGTGAGATGAGGCACACTTGTGTCCCCAAGAGCACATGTGGACCCCAAGTGGCCTGGACGCCTGAGGAGGGAAAATCTTGCTTTTTAAAAAAAAATTACGGAATTGGTTCCTTACCTGGTGGCCGACCAAAGAGGTGCCGGGAGTCGAGTTTGTGCAACCCCACCCACACAGGAGGGCAGCTGGCAGAATTTCCACTGATATGGGGCAGGTGGGTGTCAAAGAAGCACCCCAAGAGCCATTTCCATCCACCAACCCCATGCAAATAAGGTGCTCTTCCAAGCCTTAGAAATTTTGGAGGTGGTCACCGCAGGCACAGCTTTTGGAATTTGAGGGTTTACACATCTGCATGCACTTCCAGTCACGAGTGTCACAATTCCTGCATCACACTTGACATAGGCTAATTATATGCAAATTTCTGATATCTAAATTTTTTCCAGTTAATTACCTCATATGCAAATGTATTAATCATGAGAAGGCAAACCAACTAAATCACTGGGAACTCTTGCTGAAAATGCTTTCACCTGCCGTTTCTCCCCTTTAGTTCCCATCTACATCCAGTTCCAAAATACAATATCTAAATTTAAAATATATTAACTTGTAAAAAACATCGAGAAAATATTTTAACACCTATAAAATTTCTCTACTCAGTCATAAATACATCCATTTCCACCCTGAGGCCTAAACTCTGTCACAATCCCGGGGCTCAAATTTCTGATCCATCCCAACCTGCCTCAATGTGTTTCCAGCCATTAGGCGCTTCATCACCCTATGCTTATCTGCCACACACCTCCAATGCCATTTTTAGCTATTAGTGCTTCCACCTTCTTCTCCAGCAACCAGGCACCACCCTATTCTGACCCCAAGCCTTAAATCCCATTCCCAGCCGGTAGCCAATTTTTAGTGTGAAATGCATTTTAATGTATGCCAACTGTATATGTACACGGTCATCAAATACAATTTTGAAGTGCACTTCATGCTAAACATCAGATTACAGTGGAGGTCACAGGAGATGCTAGGAAAAGTACTAGACTCAGCCAGATGAGATTCTCTTGTGCTAGGCCACCCCTCAGTGCTGTCAGACGCTGGCCCTCCCAACACTCCCAGATTCCAGTTCCCCTCCAAGTGTTGGCAGATCCTTGATCTTCTCTATGCTCCCATATCCCTGTGCCCAGTGCTCTTGGAGCAAAGGATCCTGAGTTCCAATGCTCCCTTTTGCTGGGATTCCCCCCTCTCCTCCCTCCCCACTAAGTCCCCCTTCTACAGTACTGTTATACTCCCAAACCAATTCACAATATTATCTGGCTTTGGGAGGTGGGTGTAGATGTACATTTTTTAATGTATTACCAGCTGATATCCCATGTTATTGCTTATGTTGAATCAGAGGATATGCTATTTTATAGCATTTGGGACATTGGGCCTGAGATTTTGCAGGGTTTCCACTGGTCTCCTGCCATAACTCTAGTGAAAATGGCTGCACCGTATTGCTGCCATTTTTGGGAATTTCCTTAGTGCATAGTAAGGGATGAGAACGCCATCAGCTCCTTACAAGGCAAATCATAGGCTGGGTTGGGGGGTAGGGCCAGGGCAGGGAGAAAGAAAGAAGGGAATCATTAGCCACATATGAGGACAGGCTTTGATTGTCAATGGTCATGGGTGAACTTGTCGCCCAGAAAGACATACTTACAAAACATAAAAATAAAGCCATTTTGCTCCAAAGTTTCAAGATTTTGCTCCAACAAAATTAGGTGTGTCCACCCCTGATACTCAGCAGGGTAATGAACCCCTACCACTTGCAACCTCACAGAGATCTTGCTCCTACAGCAAACAAATCTAAGAGCATGTGGGACATCTGCTAGTCAGAGCGAATAATGTGCAGATGCTACGTGAAGCTGAAGAAATACTAGAAGATATGGTGCCCCTTCTTGCAGACCAGCCTCCTACCCACCTCAAACTCACACAGCCAAGCCAAGCACAGGGCAATGGGGAAAAAGCTAATTGGATAGGTCTTTCAAAGAGCCGGCACAGGCACGATGGGCCAAATGGCCTCCTTCTGTGCTGTAACATACTGATACTATGATGTGATAGTAAATGGTGCAGAAAAAAAGTTATTTTGAAATATTACTTTAAATTAAACTCTGGAGTAAGATAAGGGGACACAGGTTCAAATTAGTAAAAGGTAACTTTAGGACTGATTTCAGAAAGTTCTTTACATAGAGCGATCAACAGTTGGAATGAACATCTGGCAGAGTGGTGGCAGCAAAAACCCTGGAATTATTTAAGAAACAATTAGATGAAGCAATGGGTGGATTGTAAGGTGCTTCTGGTTGGAGGAACTAATATGGGCCAAATTATCTTCCTCATCTTTAATTATCTTGTAATATGTTTATAGGGCTTGCATCACAGATTGTTGCCATTCAGTGGATATAATATTCAATGACAGTAGCCGAGGCTATAATTTGTGAAGTTATTAGAGGTGGAGTTATAAAACAAAGTGAATTTAACAGAATTAATATTATGAGTTAAGTGGAACAGTTGGGTCATCGTCAGCTCTGTTCAGGTCACTCTCTCTCTTTGGCCACATTTTGCTCTTTCTAAGTGAGTTTTCATTTAATTAAACGTTTTTTCTCCAGCCATTCAATGTAGGTTATTGATGTGCTGCTTACATTTTTTGAACTTTTATTAACTTTAGATACTTTAACTAATTTTCAATACATCAATTTCTTGGAACGATTTCAGCTGTTGGTGATTATAATTTTGTGCCCAGAAATAAGTCTTGCCATTTTACAAATTGCTTGACACCTTGGGGGGTGTCCAATTGGGCACCCCCACCGCCCCCCCCCCCCCCCAATCCATTAAAACACAAACATGTAACAAAATGTCTAAAGTTTTCACATTCAACCTTGTGAAGAGTTGCAGAGGCTTTTAGAAGTTCTTCCACCATGTTTTCCTGCCCTGCCGTGAGGCTCCGACAGCATCTTCCATCATTCTGGCTCTTCGACCGCGCCTTCCTGCCACTGGGGCCACACAGTGCAGGCGCGACCACAGTCAGGTAACTAAACCACCCCCCTACCCGCACAAGCTCAAAATCCAGTCAGCGATGTTTAAGTTTATGGTCAGTGGTGATCACGGAGCCCCAGGCAAGAGCTTCATATTTGGCTTGGACCAGTGTGTTAATGCTGCACTGGTTCCTACTCTATGTCATTGCCTCTACAGATAGGAGAAAGAAAAAAACTCAAGTGCCTCATTTCCAGTAGTTAAGCCTACTGAATCTATTTATTGACAGTCAATTCTGACTAGATATCTTATTTTCCTCCCTGATGATCTGCCAATAGAATTTTTGGTGTTGTTACCTTTGACAAAGCAGTGGAGAATAGAGGGTACAATGTTTTCCTCAAAATCTTCACAATCTGCCTGCACAGCAACTTGGGAGTTTTCCTCTTAATATTCTAAAAGGCAAAGTATTTTTAACTACATTCTTTTGCCTGCTTGTTTTATTTTAAGTTAATGTACTTCTCCCAATTATTATTTTTCTACAAGGGTCTCTATGCAATCTAAATTGGTCAGACACGTGGGGCAGTCCTAACTAATGATTTTGTGCATGGCTCACAGTATATTACTCCAATCAGTCAATAGAAGGCACACCTGCATGAAAATAACAGAGTAGGGTGGATTTTTAATTTGTTGCCTGGGCATAAAACTGGCATTGTGGATCATCCGCCTGTTATAGAAACTGCCTGATTTTCATTTCCGTTCAAATTGGAAATGAAAATTAGGTGGTTTCTATAATAGGTGGCCGATCTGCAACGCCAGTTTTAAGTCCCAGCAGCAAGTTCAAAATCTACCTCAATGTTATTCTACCATCCCAATCCTACCATCACCACCAACTATTCAATTAATTATGCTGAATACATTTGCTTTACCCGTCCAACTTTTTTGGCTGCAAAGTTCAGTTCAGTGTATTTAACACATATTCTACTATTTCAAACATTTTTAGTGACGTGGTCAGTGTTGGTAATGAATAGGTTGAAATTAGTGTGGTTTGCTATAAAGAATACATGCATTGTTCTCATGCTGGGCGCATGCTGGAGAAGCACAGGCTACTGTTACACAATAATGGCTAGGAACCATTAATTCTTATCTATAACAGGGATGAGCACATACTTAAGGGATGGAGAAGTCAGAGCCAATGAAAAGGGATTAAGAATGTGAAAAACAAGATAAGGCCCGAGGACTGTGCAAGAAACAGACTTTATAAATAGAATTGACTGGTTTTGCCGAAGGAGGTGACCTAACATTCATGAGAACCAATGAACAGTGCTAATATATGTACTATCTGTACTAACTATAAATATGGGGGGGGGGGGGGGGTGCACCTGAGGGGTTACAAGATCCCTATTCCAAGGAGCCTTGCAGCTACGTTCGTAGTAGTTCCTAGTAGATCGGCGTTGCCATGTGCAGAGTTACGGATGTCTCTCAGAGCCCCATTGGGAATCACTTTTGTAAGTAAATGGGCCAGACTTGCAAATGTTTGTTACTGAACTACTAATAAGGAGCTAAGTGCTAATTATCCCACTCTCAGTCTCTGAATCTCATTTGGAGTTGCACATTCCAACAGTCAAAAGAGTAAATCACTCTTATATACTGAGTGGCATTATATTTGGACTTGAAGGGGTAAATGTTCATCTGCCTACCGCCCCATTTTTCGGTGTGAATAGGATGGTGGCAGAACGAAAATCGGAAAAAAGAAATTGCCGACTTACCTTTGGCGGTCAGCCCATTATCGGTTGGACCTCGATTTACAGGGCCAGCACGCCTGCCAGAAACAAGCAGGCATCCAATAAAAATATTCAAATGTTGTTAGGGTCTAAATGTCACTTTTGTGTCAATCAGCACTGCCACCACTACTCAAACCAGCCACAAATCGTGGGTAGTACAGGGTGGGATGCGGCCATTTCCATCGCTTCTTAAAGGGGTCCTGACCTGCTCTCATTTAAATCACTCAAAGATACAGACAACAATTTATATAAAATGACAAGCTGTAAAAAAAAATGACACACAGATTTACTTCAGGAGAAGTAAATGAAAAATATCAATGAAATTTTGAAACATTGCAAAGCAGAAAAGACGAAATTAGAAGATGAGCATGCAAGTTGGAGCTATTCACACACTATTAGTTTCAATAGGATATTCAGAAATCCATTCATAGAACTATCCACAAGCAGAATAGGTTTAAAAGCTAAAAGACTTGAAGTCTCATCATCAGTATCCATTTTAAGAAGTATGGTGGAACTAACATTTTTTTCATCTTGCTGGCCTGTTTCTGCTGAGTTTTTAAGATATATTTAATAATAGAGTCAAAGTCATAGTCGAGGGCACTGTTGTTAATCCCAACAATGTAAAGAATCAGTATTAACTTTTCCTAAATCATGCACAAGTTATCTCAGTCAAGCAGAACTGCACTGTCAGTGCCACATCCAAGGCGGCTCATCCCACAGTACTGGTTCTCTGTTTAACGCTTTAAAATGTGCCAAAGATTAACCTAGGTTTGCCACCTGTCCAGTCTGGTTTTTGAGTCAGGAATCTTTGAAGGTGGCAGGACAAGTTGAGAAAGCGGTTGAAAGCGGGATCCTGGGCTTTATAAAGAGAGGCATAAAGTACAAAAGCAAGGAAGTTATGCTGAACCTTTATAAAGCACTGATTCGGCCACAACTGGAGTACTATGTTCAATTCTGGGCACTGCACTTTAGCAAGGATGTGCAGAAAAGATTTACTCGAATGGTTCCAGGGATGAGGGGCTTCAATTACGTGGATAGACTGGAAAAGCTGGGGTTGTTCTCCTTAGAGCAGAGAAGGTTAAGAGGAGATTTGATAGAAGTGTTCAAAATCATGAAGGGTTTAGATAAAGTAAATAAAGAGAAACTGTTCCCATTGGTGGAATGGTCGAGAACCAAAGGACACAGATTTAAGGTGATTGGCAAAAGAATCAAAGGCAACATGAGGAAAAACTTTTTTTTACACGGCGAGTAGCTATGATCTGGAATATGCTGCCTGAAAGGGTGGTGGAAGCAGATTCAATCACGGCTTTCAAAAAGAAATTGGATAAATACTTGAAGGAAAAAAATTTGCAGGGCTATGGGAAAAGAGTAGAGGAATGGGACTAACTGGATTGCTCTTACAAAGAGCCGGCTTGGGCTTGATGGACTGAATGGCCTCCTTCTGTGCTGTAACCATTCTATGATTCTATGAATTTCTAAAATGTAAACCAGATGCCAAAAATGTATTTTTTTTTTTAAATACGTCAACTTTTCCACTTACTTCTGCCTCTTAAAATGCGAAGACATTAGTTTTCAAAGTTACTAAGATTTTCAATGCAAGGCAAACACCAATACTTAAGCTATGATATCATCCCACTGTCCTGCCCCTATTCTGCTCATGTCAATCTTTACAGGCACTCAATTGGTCAAAAAGAAAATTACCTTTGGAACTGGTTTTTAGCCAGAGGGCAATTTTTTCCATAGTTGCTCCCACCAATAAAACTATGTTTCAGGCAAAATAAGCATAGTCAATAAAAATTCAACTCTGAAATCTATTTGGAGTTATTTTGCAGAGAAATTTATTACCATGATGATGCAGATGACCTTAGGAATTGGGAAAAATAACAGTGGTGGGCAGTTTACAGTCATATTTGTAGCAATTCACCAACAGTATAAATTAAGTACAATAAATCTGATTTATTGAGTTTATGTTTTCTATTTCTTTAAAGCCAAGGCTCAATATAATTAATTTTGGTCATTAAATTGTCATCTTTCATTTATTTTAAAGGAGTTTTTTCATATTACAATACATTAGTTGAAATATTATAAATATGATAAAAAGGTGAAATCTGAGACAATTTATTGCAGACCTGCAAACTGAACAATAAATTCAAAGCTCTGAAAGCATGTAGGTCATTTAAAGTTCAAGAATGTAGTGTGGGAGGTACGATTGGCGGGGAGATAATTGAAAGCCACCCACTACCTGTTTATTAACTCACTTATTTTAATCGCTAAAGGCAAAAGTAGCAACTAGAAACTTTCAATAAATGTACTGTTTGTTACTACTTCTGTAGAGGCATACTGTTCAAAATTTGAAATACTAACCTTTATTTCAGCTAATTATGACCTGACATTTGAACATAGACAAATTAATTTTGCAATTTAAGTCACATTAAACTTTGATATGCTTTTTCACAACCATGTGAATACATCCAAGTATAACATACTATGTTCTCCCGATAGATTTAGCTAATAAATAAGGCACGTGTGTTTTTCAATAAAAATGCACTGATAACTTGTCACAGAAGTAACCCCATCTACAACACCAAGGCATTTTTACTGATTATGAATCTTTAACCATTGAATTGCAAAATATTCTTCACAATTTCTCAATTTTCAATAATAATTTGTAATTAGTATACAATAATGCCACAAATGTAGCAATTAATATCAAATTTTGTGTTTCCCTTCAGTTTTGGCATCAATATTAAATGCTTATATACTTCGAGTCCCACATGCAGGAACTTGAATGTAGCTCTGGAATGAGTCTCTTACCAACTCCTCTAGGCGGCCATTGCTCTTGCCCTGCCCACTTCCCTCCGGTTTCGCACTGGGAGATGAAAATTGACCCCTATCAATCTCATAACCAAACAAAGATACACAAGATATTAGCTCTTAAAATGAATCAAATGACTCACCCCACCTGATTGCTGGATAATTGTTACCTATCTGCAAGCACATTTAGGAACACGAAGCACAGACTTACTAATTATATAAGTGTGTCCCATCAACGTCCATTTCTGTATCAAATTAGATTTTTAACATGGCTAATATTGATAATAAGGAAATCAAATCAATAATCCATCAAAGATAAAAATGCTATGTTTTGTCACAATGATCCTGAATGGCAGGATGAGTTCGATGGGCTGAATTTCAATCTCAGGTTTTTATCTACCATTACCAATATACTATGTTCCATTAGACTACAGTAGAAATTTCCTACTACTTAGGTGATGTATTCCAAAATTATATAAACCGTATTACTTTCTGCATTGATTCCATAGCAAAACAATTCTCATCATTTGTACACAGAAATAAACCAGTGGGGCCTGGATTCTCATTCCGTTGGAAAATTTGCAGTGGGGTGATCCTAATGCCTGCTAATGTGAAATTGCCACTAACCTGCCACAATTTCCTTCCAGAGGCCTTATTAGCCATGCAGGGCTTTTTTGGAGACCATAGAACTACCCTTCAATGGCTTGCCATTGCTGGGGGATGGGGGGGCGGGGTGCGGTGGGGTTGATGGAAATAAATTTCTGGTGCAGCATTTAAAAGGCAACAGTCAGTTAAAGGGCAACATCACTTCAGCAAGATGGCAAAAGGAACAGCAGCTTTGTCAGTGTCAGCAGCTGGAAGGGCCCCAAGTTTTTCTAATGTGTCCATTAAGGTGCCGTTAGCAGAAGTTTGGGACAGAATGAACTGTTTAATGGGTACTGAGGACAAGAGGCCCCATTAGACAATGTTATAGAATGTTGCAGGCTGTCTCGAAGGAGGTGGCAGAGGTAGTCAGTACAAACTCCAACACCCCAAGACCTGCCACACATTGCAGGAAGAAGTTCAATGACCTTGCAAGGTAAGTCAAGGCTCTGATGCCAATTCACATCCTCTACCTGTCATACATGAGTGCGAGTGTGAGAGAGTGAGAATGTGACAGAGACAGAATAACAGACACACACACACACAGACAGAAAAAGAGGGAGAGTCAGAAAATGAGGAAGACAGAGACGGACAGAGAGACAGACACACACACACACACACATACAAAAATAACTTTAGGCAGAGAAGAGTGGCTGCAAGTAGGGAGTCAATTGTCCATTTGTGACTTATTTAAGCCTTTGGGCCATGACTGAACAATGATCCACTGTATTGACAGCATTGGATAAAACCAGACTATAATAGTAAGTGATACTTCAGCTCATTTATGATGGTTTTGAAGATGTTTGTCCTTTAAAGCTCTAAATGCAATCAAAACCAATCCTTTGTCAACCAAAATAGAAATGGTTTGATTTTGAACACAATTCTGTGTCTTGCCACTTGCACAATGTATCGCTTTATTGCAGAGAAGTCCACCTCTATGCTTGGCAGCTTTCCACACAGTGCAACATAGTTTGGCAACTCAGTGAAGTGAGAAATCAAACCGACTACCCCATTCTTGCATGTTAATGAGAAACGGAAAGATAGTAATCACCACCTGCTCCAGATTTTCTGATATTAAAACTCAAGCAGTTCGGAAGGGAACTCAGAGTTGGCCTGAACACAACTTTGTCTACATCGGCTGGAGTTTTGTTCCTCATCAGAGCAGGATGCCAGCTTTGTGCATTACTTATTACAGCAATATTTCAAGACACAGTACTGCAATATAAAGGCAACATAATGTGAAATTTACACTAACATCCACTGATGACCCATCCACACGGGGAAATCACATAAGGGCAATGAGCAGAGTGTCAAGTTAATTCTGCTGCTGTGACAGGAGAGCCTTTGGAGAGAATTCTCCTTCGTGATCCAGAAATCTGGTAGGGTCATAGCAGAAAACGAGGGAAAATTTGGGCAGTGAGGCAGACTGCCACCTCACTGTCCTGACCAGGATTTCCCTTCCCACTCTCCTGCCAGGATCGCCACTAGCTTTTCCTTCCCCATCCACCACATGCAAACGCCATATGGTCCTGAAAAGCAGCGGTAATGGCCTTGAGGCTCACCCATGGAAGTAAAGAGCCTTGTGGCAACCTCCTCTCCCTCCAGTCAGCCCAAACAGATACCTGCTGAAGGCCTCGATCTTGATCAAGGCATTCTGCGGGAGAGTTGATCGATCTTAAAGGGAGAGAAGCGCCCTAAGATCTTTCTCCACTTTTTCAGATGCTGCAGTGGTGTCCTCATAGATGGACCTGTTTGTGATCAAGACCACAGGAAAAGAGATGGTGAAGTCAAGGGAATGGCCATCATCAATTTATTTGAAGGGAGAAGTTTAGGGAGGACAGAAGGACAGTGAATTCAGGAGAGAGAGCAAGAGGAGTTGAGATGGAGATTAAAATCACTGAGAATGAGGAGTTACTCAGTGCAGAGGCTAAGAGAGGAATGAGAAAGAAAAATTGGGTAGGGAGGATCTTGCACCCATAAGAAATAAATGAAAAATGAGTGCCTAAACCCATCCACCCAATTTTCCTCCATTTGCTGTGCCCAGGATTAGGAATACCAACCCCAAGGTCTTCATCCAAAATACAGCTGATCTTCTGCAAGTCTCAATGGGATGCACCTTAGGTTCCTCTACGACATCCATCTGCTACCAATCGCCTCCTTATACCCCTCTCCCCTGCCCCTGCATAACTCACCTCCAATGATGAGTGTGGAGCTTATGGATTTCTTTGTCACCATGAAAGAGACCGTCCATTCAGCTGCCTCTACGGTTTCTCTCTCTCTCTCTCTCCTTCGCCATGCCCACCAAGCCAATCGCCCTCCTCCACCTTACCCCATATCTGTTTTGATTTATCAGAATTGAGTAATCATGGGGAAAATTGTCAACTGCCTGGGAGGTAACCTAGAATCATAGAATCATAGAAGTTACAACATGGAAACAGGACCATCGGCCCAACATGTCCATGTCGCCCAGTTTATACCACTAAGCTAGTCCCAATTGCCTGCACTTGGCCCATATCCCTCTATACCCATCTTACCCATGTAACTGTCCAAATGCTTTTTAAAAGACAAAATTGTACCCGCCTCTACGACTGCCTCTGGCAGCTCGTTCCAGACACTCACCACCCTTTGAGTGAAAAAATTGCCCCTCTGGATCCTTTTGTATCTCTCCCCTCTCACTTTAAATCTATGTCCCCTCGATATAGACTCCCCTACCTTTGGGAAAAGATTTTGACTATCTACCTTATCTATGCCCCTCATTATTTTATAGACTTCTATAAGATCACCACTTAACCTCCTACTCTCCAGGGAAAAAAGTCTCAGTCTATCTAACCTCTCCCTATAAGTCAAACCATCAAGTCCCGGTAGCATCCTAGTAAATCTTTTCTGCACTCTTTCTAGTTTAATAATATCCTTTCTATAATAGGGTGACCAGAACTGTACACAGTATTCCAAGTGTGGCCTTACTGTCTTGTACAACTTCAACAAGACATCCCAACTCCTGTATTCAATGTTCTGACCAATGAAACCAAGCATGCCGAATGCCGCCTTCACCACCCTATCCACCTGTGACTCCACTTTCAAGGAGCTATGAACCTGTACTCCTAGATCTCTTTGTTCTATAACTCTCCCCAACGCCCTACCATTAACGGAGTAGGTCCTGGCCCGATTCGATCTACCAAAATGCATCACCTCACATTTATCTAAATTAAACTCCATCTGCCATTCATCGGCCCACTGGCCCAATTTATCAAGATCCCGTTGCAATCCTAGATAACCTTCTTCACTGTCCACAATGCCAACAATCTTGGTGTCATCTGCAAACTTACTAACCATGCCTCCTAAATTCTCATCCAAATCATTAATATAAATAACAAATAACAGCAGACCCAGCACCGATTCCTGAGGCACACCGCTGGACACAGGCCTCCAGTTTGAAAAACAACCCTCTACAACCACCCTCTGTCTTCTGTCGTCAAGCCAATTTTGTATCCAATTGGCTACCTCACCTTGGATCCCGTGAGATTTAACCTTATGTAACAACCTACCATGCGGTACCTTGTCAAAGGCTTTGCTGAAGTCCATGTAGACCACATCTACTGCACAGCCCTCATCTATCTTCTTGGTTACCCCTTCAAAAAACTCAATCAAATTCGTGAGACATGATTTTCCTCTCACAAAACCATGCTGACTGTTCCTAATCAGTCCCTGCCTCTCCAAATGCCTGTAGATCCTGTCCCTCAGAATACCCTCTAACAACTTACCCACTACAGATGTCAGGCTCACCGGTCTGTAGTTCCCAGGCTTTTCCCTGCCGCCCTTCTTAAACAAAGGCACAACATTTGCTACCCTCCAATCTTCAGGCACCTCACCTGTAGCTGTCGATGATTCAAATATCTCTGCTAGGGGACCCGCAATTTCCTCCCTAACCTCCCATAACGTCCTGGGATACATTTCATCAGGTCCCGGAGATTTATCTACCTTGATGCGCGTTAAGACTTCCAGCACCTCCCTCTCTGTAATATGTACACTCCTCAAGACATCACTATTTATTTCCCCAAGTTCCCTAACATCCATGCCTTTCTCAACCGTAAATACCGATGTGAAATATTCATTCAGGATCTGACCCATCTCTTGTGGTTCCGCACATAGATGACCTTGTTGATCCTTAAGAGGCCCTACTCTCTCCCTAGTTACTCTTTTGCCCTTTATGTATTTGTAGAAGCTCTTTGGATTCTCCTTTGCCTTATCTGCCAAAGCAATCTCATGTCCCCTTTTTGCCCTCCTGATTTCTCTCAACTCGACTCCGGCAATCTCTATACTCTTCAAGGGATCCACTTGATCCCAGCTGCCTATGCATGTCATATGCCTCCTTCTTCTTTTTGACTAGGGCCTCAATCTCCTGAGTCATCCAAGGTTCCCTACTTCTACCAGCCTTGCCCTTCACTTTATAAGGAATGTGCTTACCCTGAACCCTGGTTAACACACTTTTGAAAGTCTCCCACTTACCAGACGTCCCTTTGCCTGCCAACAGACTCTCCCAATCAACTTCTGAAAGTTCCTGTCTAATACCATCAAAATTGGCCTTTCCCCAATTTAGAATTTTAACTTTTGGGCCAGACCTATCCATTCTCCTTAGCTATCTTAAAACTAATGGAATTATGATCACTGGTCCCAAAGTGATCCCTCACGAACACTTCTGTCACCTGCCCTTCCTTATTTCCCAAGAGGAGGTCAAGTTTTGCCACCTCTCTAGTCAGGCCATCCACATACTGAATGAGAAATTCCTCCTGAATACTCTCAACAAATTTCTCTCCATCCAAGCCCCTAATGCTATGGCTGTCCCAGTCAATGTTGGGAAAGTTAAAGTCCCCTACTATTACCACCCTATTTTTCTTGCAGCTGTCTGTAATCTCCTTACATATTTGCTCCTCAATTTCCCGTTGACTATTTGGGGGTCTGTGGTACAATCCTATCAAAGTGATCTCTCCCTTCTTATTTTTCAGTTCTACCCATATAGACTCAGTGGGCGAACCCTCGGATATATCCCCTCTCACTACTGCCGTGATGTTCTCCCTAATCAAGAACGCAACTCCTCCTCCTCTCTTATCTCCTGCTCTATCTTTCCAAAATCATCTTTACCCTGGAACATTGAGCTGCCAGTCCTGCCCCTCCCTTAGCCATGTTTCAGTAATAGCTATAACATCCCAGTCCCATGTACCCATCCATGCCCTGAGTTCATCTGCCTTGCCCATCAGACTTCTTGCATTGAAATAAATGCAGTTTAATCTAGACTTCCCTTGGTCTTTGCCCTGCTTTCTCAGACCATCTGTCCGGTCATGTTCTATACACTCTCCCTTACTGCCTTTTGTTTCTGTCACCACTTTACTTCCCACTGACTTCCTGCATCGGTTCCTATCCCCCTGCCACATTAGTTTAAACCCTGCCCAACAGCACTAGCAAACACTCCCCCTAGGACATTGGTTCCAGTCCTGCCCAGATGCAGACCGTCCAATTTGTACTGGTCCCAGCTCCCCCAGAACCGGTTCCAATGGCCCAGGAATTTGAATCCCTCCCTCTTGCACCATCTCTCAAGCCACGTATTCATCCTAGCTATCCTGTCATTCCTACTCTGACTAGCCCCTGGCACTGGTAGCAATCCTGAGATTACTACCTTTGAGGTCCTACTCTTTAGTTTAACTCCTAACTCCCTAAATTCAGCTTGTAGGACCTCATCCTGTTTTTTACCTATATCATTGGTGCCTATATGCACCACGACAACTGGCTGTTCACCCTCCCCCTCCAGAATGTCCTGCAGCCGCTCCGAGACATCCCTGACCCTTGCACCAGGGAGGCAACATACCATCCTGGAGTCTCGGTTGCGTCCGCAGAAACGCCTGTCTATTCCCCTTACAATCGAGTCCCCTATCACTATAGCTCTGCCACTCTTTTTCCTGCCCTCCTGGCGGTTCGGATCACCCACTCATTGTAGAACCCGCCCAATTTTCATTCCATTCATGTCAATGTATCACTAGTACCTATATTGACCATATGGGATGGGTTTTCCTCATTGAGGTGGGGTAACAGCAGCAGAGATGCAGCAATCTTAAAGTGGCAGAAGGAGCTGCAGTCTGGTGTAAGTCTGGAGGCAAATTGGAGGGAGAGGAGGCCTCTATTCAGCTCTCTCCTTCCATTTGTGGGCATTCCTGCTCCTGCTCCTACTCCTACTCCAGGCCTACCATAACCTTCCACCAGGTGGTCCCGGTGAGTCATGGTAAGATGGGCTAATGGGAGGGAAATTGAATCGGATGTTCGGCCCCGTGCCTCCATTGGCATGCAACACACTGAGAAAGGATGGCAAAGAAGGGTGGCCAGTGGGGAAGTTAAGGAAATTAAAGTTGGTTGGGGAGGCAAAGGTAGGCCTCACTGTACCATTTACACCGCTATCCCACTTAAGATTTATTTTAATTCAGCGTCTGTTATCAAGATAGCCTTACTTTTCATATTGCTTCAGGAGCTCTCAGACAACAATCACAGTAGATTTTGCTGGCGGGCTCAAGACTGAATAGGCTATCCCACGAGTTAAAACAGAGTGGGGGCAGGAATTACATTATTAGAGCATGACTTTGACCTTTTAATTAGGACCCTGCTTGCCTAAGACAGATGCCTGCCACACAGCCAGAAACTGATGAGTTAAAATGGTGGGGCACGGGAACAGTGTGGGAGGGTGCGGAGAGCCCCAGATGTAATTTTAATCCCCCAGCCACTCCCTTCCCATGGAGCGGGCTGGGTTAAAAGTGGCCTATTAGAGTCAGAGTTGGTAGATGTCGTGCCAATTGTTTCTTCACCCTACGTGTGAAGGAAGATATGACATTTTCTGGGTCATTAAAAAAAGTACCATTAGAAATGGAAGTTGTAGCACCCCTGGGAGAGAGTGACCACAGAACAGTAAAGTTCAACATGATCTGAGAGTCAGAAATATCCAAGACCAGGGGTGACCTGATAGGGGTCTTTAAGATAATGAAAGGGTTTGATAGGGTAGACAGAGAATATGTTTCCACTTGTGGGCAAGTCCAAAACCAGAAGTCATAAATATAAGATAGTCACTAATAAATCCAATAGGGAATTCAGGAGAAACTTCTTTTCCCAAAGAGTGGTAAGAATGTGGAATGCGCTACCAGTTCTGGTCGCCACACTACAGGAAGGATGTGATCGTTTTGGAGAGGGTGCAGAGGAGATTCACCAGGATGTTACCAGGGCTGGAGCGCTTCAGCTATGAAGAGAGACTGGGAAGATTGGGTTTGTTTTCCTTGGAGCAGAGGAGGCTGAGGGGGGACATGATTGAGGTGTACAAAATTATGAGGGGCACAGATAGGATGGATACTAAGGAGCTTTTTCCCTTCGTTGAGGGTTCTATAACAAGGGGACATAGATTCAAGGTAAAAGGCGGGAGGTTTAGAGGGGATTTGAGAAAGAACTTTTTCACCCAGAGGGTGGTTGGAGTCTGGAACTCACTGCCTGAAAGGGTTGTGGAGGCAGGAACCCTCACAACATTCAAGAAGCATTTGGATGAGCACTTGAAATGCCATAGCATACAAGGCTACGGACCAAATGCTGGAATATGGGATTAGAGTAGACACGGCTTGATGGCCGGGGCGGACACGATGGGCCGAAGGGCCTCTATCCGTGCTGTATAACTCTATGACTCTAACTCTATGACAAGGAGTAGTTGAGGCAAATAGCACAGATGTATTTAAGGGGAAGCTAAATAAGCACATGAGGGAGAAAGGAATAGAAGCATATGCAGATAGGGTTAGATAAGGAGGGAGGAGGCACGTGTGGAGCATTAACGCCAACACAGACCTGTTGAATCAAATGGCCTGTTTCTGTGCTGTAGACTCAATGTAACTCAATGTAAGACCAGGGGCTCGATTTTACTGTCGGGTTTCCTGTGGGTTTCCAGCGGGGGGGCCCCAAAAATCCCGATATCCAGTCACGTGACCGGATCGCGCCACGATCCCGACCACTTCCGGGTTCCCCGATGACGTGCGGGGCTGCATGCGCGGCCCCCGCTGGTGGGAATCCCGCAGGCAATTAAAGCCAGCGGGGTTCCACTTGAGTGTACTTACCTTGCTTGTTGAGGTCATTAAATGAGCTGAATCAGCTGTCAAAACAGGAAGTGTAGGATTTTACCTTCAACGCAGAGTGTTTCACACACTGGGGTAAAACAGTCTCCCTCCAACCAGGCGTGTTGCAGCCAGCAGCCTGTGGCAGCTGCCAAGGTGCACTCCACGGGGGGGGGGGGGGGGGGGGGGGGGGAAGAGCCCTCACCCACGCAGGAGGCCACCGCGTCACATAGGGCAACCCCTGCCCCCCACCACGCCAGAGGACAGACCGACGCGAAACCGCAGCCCCAGTCCGAGGAACCACCCACCTACCCTGCACAAACAACCCTTCAGAACAACACCTGCCAGATGGGTGGTGCGTGGACACCCTCGGAGGACGAACAGCATGACCAGCCCCAGCAGCCTCGCAGACCACGCCGTCCGCCGCAGAGCCCCCCAACACGGCAGGAGGGAGGGCAACCGCAGAGAGAGATGCGTCGCAGAGGGCACTACCCTCGCCACAGGGTCCACAGACCATGGCGCAGCTCCCCGGACCTCTCCGAGCAGCAGTACACACGGAGGCGCAGATTCACTCGACATGTAGTCGTGGACATCTGCAGGCTCTTTCATGCCGAGCTGCTCCTGGCTGGCCCCAGCACCAACTGCTTACCTGTCGCTGCCAAAGTCACCACTGCCCTCCACAACTTCTCCTCCGCATCCTTCCAGGGTGCAGCCGGGTACACCGCCGATGTCTCTCAGTCGTCTGCGCGGAAGAGCCCTGCAAATACACCTGCACCTACTCTGCAGTAACACAATGGGTGGCATCAGTGGTGGGTCCTCATAGTGATACCCAGGAGCGGACATTATTGCACAAACTGGACAGGATTTGCGGAGACATGGCAGTGGTGGTGCCAATATAATGTGTGATGTTTGTTGCTCTGAGATTCAATATAGGTAACACCCATGGCAAGCCCTCAGACACCCTTGTGCATCCCCTTCATGCTCACGACACGTTTGCCTTACGCTGCCTACTGCACATATGTGATGCATGCCCTGTGGCTGCAGCACAGGTGGTGGCAGGTTGAGTGAGGCTGGCCGTGAGGGAGATGCACGAGAGGGTGAGTATGGGATAGAGCCATGAGATTGTATGAGGATTGGGTTGCGTGTTAGTGGCGGGGTGAGTACTGGCGAGGTGAGTAGGTGCATGTAAGATGAGGATGGGGTTTGAGTGGGTATGAGGGGTGATGTGACAGAGTAGTGTTGGCGGTGCCGAAGGAGATGTGGGGTGGGGGCAGTGTTGTGGCAGACGGAGTGTAGGGGAAAGACTACGTATTCTCACTGTGGCTGACCTACTGCGGTCATTGGAGCACCTCCTGCACTGTATGCAGGTGGGCGATATGTTGGTGGTGCAGGTGACCTCCTCTGCCACCTCGAGCCAGGCCTTCTTGGTGGCAGAGGCAGGCCGCTTCCTCCCGCCCGCCGGGTGGAAGATCTCTGTCCTCCCCCTCCTCCTCACCCCATCTGATGATACCTGGGGTGAGGCATCATTAAACTGGGAGCAGCCTTCCCCCTGGGCTGCTCCATGCTGTAATTTGTTCCATTGGTTGCAGCATCTGTCAGTGGAGGACTGCCCCTTTAACTAGAGAGCCTCCAGCTGACAGATCGTACTGCGCATGCGCAGCCCGCCCGACGCGCAGACCAGTAGCGCGGACCCCGGAGGAGCAGGTAAGTGGCTCCAATTAGTGGATTGCCTGCTACGATCGCGCGGGCAACCCACTAATTTCATCGGGCGCGGAGGCCACGCACCCGAAACCCAACCCGCCGGAAACCCGCAGGCCTGCTAAAATCAGGCCCCAGGAGTCAGTTACATAACTTTAAAAAAGGTAAATATGATGAAATGAAGGAACAAATAAATTGGGGAAGGTTATTCAATAGAAGACAAGAGGAACACCTTTAAAAGGTGCATTGATGAGCATGCACAATAAATCTAATCATCATTTATCTAGGCATTATTTCTTGCTGTTTGTAAGACCTTGCTGTGTGCATATTGGCTACTGCAAATCCCTACATTACAACAGTGATGATATTTCAAAAGTACTTTGGAATGTCCTGAAAGGCACTACATAAATGCATTCCTTTCTTCTTTCCAAATGTATTCCCAACAAGCTTCAACTAAGCAATTGTGATCCTAAATGAGATAAAGTGGAAAAATGCCCTGTACACATCCTGCAAGGAAAAAAAAAATGGAGCTCACGGGAATAAAAATATAGAAAATGCAGTAACACATAAAAATGATGATCAGAGGAGCAAAGGGAGACCTTGAAAAAGGCACTGGAGCTGAGGCTAAGCCAAACGGTAAAACATGCTTTCAGTACTACAAGAGGACAATCCGAGTCAGGTGAAAACCATAAAAGATGCAAACAGGCTGGAAACTGAGCATGAACATAAAATAATGTATATTCTGATTAACTACTTCTTCCAAGTATTCACAAGGGAAGATATGAGCAACATGTCCTCTCTAAACAAAGATATTCCGGATATAATCAATGATTCCAGTACAATAGAGATGAAAGTCCTAGACAGGCTAAATTAGCTCAAAACAAATAAATCACCACAGTTAGATTGTATTTATCCTATACTGCTGAGAGAGACTCAGAGATTTGAGAGACATTGACAGTCATCATGAGGGAGCCAATGCACATTGGAGATGTACCAGTAGATTGAAAACATGTGCTGCCCATATTCAAAAAGAGTGACTAACCAGACAAAGGTAACTACAGATCCATTAGTCTTACTTCCATTCCATGTAAAATAATGGAATCAATTGTGAGGAGTAAACTTGAAGATCATCTGTACAACAATAACCTAGTTAACAGCAGTCAGCATGCATTCAAAAAGAGACGATCCTGCCTGACAATCCATGTGGACTGTGGTAAGCCCTATGACATGGTATACCTCGACTTCTAAAAGGACTTTGATAAAGTTCCACATGAAAGGCTATGAATTAAACTCAAAACTATAGGGATTCAGAGTAAACCAAGGGAATGGATATGAAAATGGCTGAAGGGTAGAAAACAATAAGTATTCATTTGTGGAGTTATGATGGAATGGGGGAAGTACTGAGTGGGGTACCATCAAGCTCAGTGCTGGGAGCGTTGGTTCTAATTTACATAAATGACCTTGATTTAGAAACTCAATGCAAAGTGGTCAAATTTGCTGATAATAGCAAACTAGGATGGGCAGTGGAATTGGAAGAGGCAGAAAATACAGAATAAATTAGGCAAATTATGTAAGCAAGCAGAACAATGGTAAATGAAATGTAATGCATACATGTGTAAAATGCTACACATAAGAAGGAAAAATAGACAACATGCATACCCCAAGCCACCAACCACAAAACTAGTCCTCAAAAGTAGATATAGTACTGGTTTATATTCTCAACACAGCATATATAAAAGAGAGCACATTAACACCCTAACTGTGCATAATTATACTGCAACTTAACATGTTTCAGATCAGAAGCGAACATGGAGAGGCAGCACAGCCAGACGGGCTATTCCAACCTCGCTGTTGGAGGCAGTGCTCAATTTGGAGGAACAAGAACATGTCCTGCCGAGATGGAATTTCTTCACTTAGTGTTGAATGGACAAGATCCCACCCTTGAGGGTGCTGGCTGAGCCTGGTGATGCCCTTCTCACGTCAAGCTCTGAATCCCCTTATGGATAGTGCACCTGGGAGTCAGTTGTTGCACTCGGTTGAGGAGAGGTCAAACAGACTCAGCAAAATGTTCAGACATGCACATGCCTTGTTTCAGATCAATAGTGTTAGTGCAACTATCGCGTGTTTATTTTCCCCCCATGAGAGTGTATGAAAGGCAAATTTTATAGGGAGTAGGTCAAGAGGTTTCAGCCTGCATACCCAGCCATGCATTTGCGGTGAAATTGTATTCCAAGACAGAATGCTCAAACGAAACCACCCAGTAATAACACTGAAGGCAAGGGAGACCCAGTCTTCCATTGAGGGTGGAGAGTTGCAGGCATCTTTGACATATTCACAGCCATTAATCTACCCAGAAGAACCCTACTATGTGCCTGTCAAGATCACAGAACTGTTGCACCAGGAGTTCAATAGGTAGCATTTAGAACAGTTCGATAAGCCAGGGCAGCATATTCAACTTTATTGTACCTGCTCTGCCTTAGGAGTGATATTGGTAGGATTTGAAAGTTCTTTATCTGAATGCACGTAGCATTCGTAATAAAATGGACGAGTTAACGGCACAAATAACTACGTATGGGTATGATCTTGTGGCCATTACAGAAACATGGCTGCAGGGTGACAACGACTGGGAATTAAATATGCCAGGGTATTTAACAATCAGGAAGGACAGGCAGGAAGGAAGGGGAGGTGGGGTGGCTATGTTAATAAAGGAAGGAATCACTGTAATACAGAGAAATGATATTGGGACAAAGCATCAAGATAATGAAACAGTTTGGGTGGAGATAAGGAATAATAAGGGAAAAAAAACATTAGTGGGCGTAGTATATAGGCCTCCTAATAGTTGCAACTCTGCTGGAAGAAGTATTAATCAGGAGATAGTCGGGGCATGTAATAAGGGAACAGCCATAATTATGGGGGATTTTAATTATCATATTAACTGGACAAATCAAATTGGGCAGAGCAGCCTTGAGGACGAGTTCATTGAGTGCATCAGGGATGGATTTCTTGAGCAGTATGTAACTGATCCTACAAGGGGGCAGGCAACCTTGGACCTGGTCCTGTGTAATGAGTCAGGATTAATTAATAATGTCCTAGTTAAGGATCCCATTGGAACGAGCGACCACAACATGGTTGAATTCCATATCCAATTAGAGGGTGAGAAGGTTGATTCTCAAACAAGCGTACTGAGCTTGAATAAAGGAGACTATGATGGTATGAGAGCGGAATTGATTAAAGTGGACTGGGAAAATAGATTAAAGGGTAAGACGGTACATGAGCAGTGGTGTTCATTTAGGGAGTTATTTTACAACTTTCAAAATAAATATATTCCACTGAGGAAAAAAGGGTGTAAAAGAAATGACAGCCACCCGTGGCGAAGTAAAGAAATCAAGGATAGTATCCGACTAAAAACAAGGACATATAAGGTAGCCAAACTTAGTGGGAGGATAGAAGATTGGGAATTCTTCAAAAGACAGCAAAAAGTAACTAAAGGATTGATTAAGAAAGGGAAGTTAGATTATGAAAAGAAATTAGCAAAAAATATAAAAACAGATAGCAAGAGTTTCTATAGTTATATAAAAAGAAAAAGGGTGGCTAAGGCAAACATAGGTCCCTTAGAGGATGAGACTGGGAAATTAATGGTGGGAAACATGGAGATGGCAAAAATGCTGAACAAATATTTTGTTTCAGTCTTTACAGTAGAGGACACTAAGAATATCCCAACACTGGACAAACAGGGGACTCTCGGGGGGGAGGAGCTAAATACGATTAAAATCACTCAAGAGATGGTACTCAGTAAAATAATGGGACTCAAGGCGGATAAATCCCCTGGACCTGATGGCTTCCATCCTAGGGTCTTGAGGGAAGTGGCAGTAGGGATTGTGGATGCTTTGGTGATAGTTTTCCAAAATTCCCTGGACTCAGGAGAGGTCCCGGCAGATTGGAAAACTGCTAATGTAACACCGTTATTTAAAAAGGGTAGTAGGCAGAAGGCTGGAAATTATAGGCCAGTTAGCTTAACATCTGTGGTGGGTAAAATTTTGGAGTCTATTATTAAGGAGACAGTAACGGAACATTTAGATAAGCATAATTTAATAGGACAAAGTCAGCATGGCTTTATGAAGGGGAAGTCATGTCTGACAAATTTGCTTGAGTTCTTCGAGGATATAAAGTATAGGGTGGATAAAGGGGAACCAGTGGACGTAGTGTATTTAGACTTCCAGAAGGCATTCGACAAGGTGCCACATAAAAGATTATTACTTAAGATAAAAAATCACGGGATTGGGGGTAATATTCTGGCATGGGTGGAGGATTGGTTATCAAACAGGAAGCAGAGAGTTGGGATAAATGGTTCATTTTCGGACTGGCAACCAGTAACCAGTGGTGTTCCACAGGGGTCGGTGCTGGGTCCCCAACTCTTTACAATCTATATTAACGATTTGGAGGAGGGGACCGAGTGCAACATATCAAAATTTGCAGATGATACAAAGATGGGAGGGAAAGTAGAGAGTGAGGAGGACATAAAAAACCTGCAAGGGGATATAGACAGGCTGGGTGAGTGGGTGGAGATTTGGCAGATGCAATATAATATTGGAAAATGTGAGGTTATGCACTTTGGCAGGAAAAATCAGAGAGCAAGTTATTTTCTTAATGGCGAGAGACTGGAAAGTACTGCAGTACAAAGGGATCTGGGGGTCCTAGTGCAAGAAAATCAAAAAGTTGGTATGCAGGTGCAGCAGGTGATCAAGAAAGCCAACGGAATGTTGGCTTTTATTGCTAGGGGGATAGAATATAAAAACAAGGAGGTATTGCTGCAGTTATATAAGGTATTGGTGAGACCGCACCTGGAACACTGCATACAGTTTTGGTCTCCATACTTAAGAAAAGACATACTTGCTCTCGAGGCAGTACAAAGAAGGTTCACTCGGTTAAACCCGGGGATGAGGGGGCGGACATATGAGGAGAGGTTGAGTAGATTGGGACTCTACTCATTGGAGTTCAGAAGAATGAGAGGCGATCTTATTGAAACATATAAGATTGTGAAGGGTCTTGATCGGGTGGATGCAGTAAGGATGTTCCCAAAGATGGGTGAAACTAGAACTAGGGGGCATAATCTTAGAATAAGGGGCTGCTCTTTCAAAACTGAGATGAGGAGAAACTTCTTCACTCAGAGGGTGGTAGGTCTGTGGAATTTGCTGCCCCAGGAAGCTGTGGAAGCTACATCATTAGATAAATTTAAAACAGAAATAGACAGTTTCCTAGAAGTAAAGGGAATTAGGGGTTATGGGGAGCAGGCAGGAAATTGGACATGAAGCTGAGTTCGGATCGGTCAATGCCCTGTGGGTGGCGGAGAGGGCCCAGGGGCTATGTGGCCGGGTCCTGCTCCGACTTCTTGTGTTCTTTAGATTTGTGGTTGGGATCAGATCAGCCATGATCTTATTGAATGGCGGAGCAGGCTCGAGGGGCCGATTGGCCTACTCCTGCTCCAATTTCTTATGTTCTTATGTTCTTATGTCCCATCAGTCGAAGCCAGTGTAAATAATTGCTATGAGTGGGGAGTAATTCTTCTTGTGCATGGTCAAAAGTATAACGGTTACTGTTACACCCAGGTATCCGAACCCTTTGTCTGACCACGCAAAGGGGTAAGATTCCTGTACTTGTGCAGGAGTGCTTTGTATAACAGACATGTCCTCTGTTTTGGCATTGTTAAATATGTAACCTGAATGTAGGCCAAAGTCCTTGATGAATTGGAAGATGATGGGTAGTAATGTAGTAGGGCTGGCCACATATAGTAATATGTCACTCGTATTCAGTGTTACTGTTTTGTTCAATCCCACCAGTCGGCATTCCATGAATATCTGAACGTGCCCTTAAATCTGTTACCAATTGTTTTCAGCCAAGACAACAAGCAAGGAAGCCGGTGGGGGGTGGAAAGCGAAGAGCAAGCATCCCTGTCTGGTCCCATGTTTTTGGCGAATGAAGGGGAAGCAGCTGTTAATGCAGGAATTATTAATTGTCAAAGTTTTGCCTATTTTAACTTGCAATTCATTTGTTTGTATTGTTTAGTTTCTTGAAATAAAATGACTCAGTAACTTGCCATAACTTGACTAAGTTTTTGTCTGTACATCTCAAGTCTAGAGCAATATCACCCTCTAGCGGGAACTAACAAGATTTCAGCATACAAAATATTTTTCTCCAGTGGAAAAAAAATTGATTTGCATTTATCTACATACATGCCAGCCAAGAGAACAAGCAAAAGTTAGCAAACAGCTCCAAAAAAAACAAATAGCCTTAAAACACGCCTGAAAATAAAACTTTTTTCTTTTATTCGTTCATGGGATGTGGGCCTCACTGGCAAGGCCAACATTTATTGCCCATCCCTAATTGCCCTTGAGAAGGCGGTGGTGAGCCGCCGCCTTGCACCGCTGCAGTCCGTGTGGTGAAGGTTTTCCCATAGCGCTGTTAGGAAGGGAGTTCCAGGATTTTGACCCAGCGACGATGAAGGAACGGCGATATATTTCCAAGTCAGGATGGTGTGACTTGGAGGGGAACGTGCAGGTGGTGTTGTTCCCATGTGCCTGCTGCCCTTGTCCTTCTCGGTGGTAGAGGTCACGGGTTTGGGAGGTGCTGTTGAAGAAGCCTTGGCAAGTTGCTGCAGTGCGTCCTGTGGATAGTACACACTGCAGCCACTGTGCAGCGGTGGTGGAGGGAAAGAATGTATTGAGTGGTGGATGGGGTGCCAATCAAGCAGGCTTCTTTGTCCTGGATGGTGTCGAGCTTCTTGAGTGTTGTTGGAGCTGCACTCATCCAGGCAAGTGGAGAATATTCCATCACACTCCTGACTTATGCCTTGTAGATGGTGGAAAGGCTTTGGGGAGTCAGGAGGTGAGTCACTCGCTGCGGAATACCCAGCCTCTGACCTGCTCTTGTAGCCACAGTATTTATATGGCTGGTCCAGTTAAATTTCTGGTCAGTGGTAAACCCTAGGATGTTGATGGTGGGGGATCTGGCGATGGTAATGCCATTGAATGTCAAGGGGAGGTGGTTAGATTCTCTCTTGTTGGAGATGGTCATTGCCTAGCACTTGACTGGCACGAATGTTACTTGCTACTTATCAGCTCAAGCCTAGATGTTGTACAGGTCTTGCTGCATGCAGGCATGGACTGCTTAATTATCTGAGGGGTTGCGAATGGAACAGAACACTGTGCAATCATCAGCAAACATCCATATTTCTGACTTTATGATGGAGGGAAGGTCATTGATGAAGCAGCTGAAGATGGTTTGGCCAAGGACACTGCCCTGAGGAACTCCTGCAGCAATGTTCTGGGACTGAGATGATTGGCCTCCAACAACCACTACCATCTTCCTTTGTGCTAGGTATGACTCCAGCCACTGGAGAGTTTTCCCCGATTCCCATTGACTTCAATTTTACTGGGGCTCCTTGGTGCCACTCGGTCAAATGCTACCTTGATGTCAAGGGCAGTCACTCTCACCTCACCTCTGGAATTTAGCTCTTTTGTCCATGTTTGGACCAAGGCTGTAATGAGGTCTGGAGCCGAGTGGTCCTGGCGGAACCCAAACTGAACATCGGTGAGCAGGTTATTGGTGAGTAAGTGCCGCTTGATAGCACTGTCAACAACACCTTCCATCACTTTGCTGATGATTGAGAGTAGACTGATGTGGTGGTAATTGGCCAGATTGGATTTGTCCTGCTTTTTGTGGACAGGACATACCCTGGCAATTTTCCACATTGTCGGGTAGATGTCAGTGTTGGCTCGAGGCGCAGCTAGTTCTGGAGCACAAGTCTTCAGCACTACAGCCGGGATATTGTCGGGGCCTATAGCCTTTGTTGTATCCAGTGCCCTCAGCCGTTTCTTGTTATCACTTGGAGTGAATCAAATTGGCTGAAGCCTAGCTTCTGTGATGGTGGGGATATCGGGAGGAGGCCGAAATGAATCATCTACTTGGCACTTCTGGCTGAAAATTGCAAATGCTTCAGCCTTGTCTTTTGCACTCACATGCTGGACTTTGCCATCATTGAGGATGGGACGTTTACAGAGCCTCCTGCTCCTATGGTACTTAACTTAGCGTCCGAGAGGTGATCTTATAGAAATATAAAACAGTGAATGGTATGAAAAAAGTTATTTCAAAATACTACTTTAAATTAAACTATGGGAGAGGACAAGCGAGAATGGTTCAAACTAGCAAAATATATATCTAGGTCTGATATAAGGTTCTTGTTCATGCAGAGAGTGATCAATCCTTGGAATGGATATCCAGCAGAGTGCAGGAGGTGAAAACTCAAATAATTTAAGAAACAATTAGATGCAGCAATGAGGTGGAGTGTAGGGCTGTTCTGGATGGCTGGATTAAGATCAAATAGCCTTCCTCATCCAGAAGTATCATGCGATCTTGTAATTATACTGAGAGTGCAGTGGGACATGGGCTTGTTGTAACTTAAACTATAGGTATACACAAAATTCAGTCATATTAGAGGAAATAAACTATAAGTATATTAAAGCCTGAAGGGGATACAATGTTAAAGGAACAAGATCTATCTTCTCAGGACATTTGGCAGCATGCCCACTTCCCCAGAAAGTACTGACTTTTGATAATTTACTTGGGGCATTTTTTAGCATCTTAGAGTCTAAAATGGTTCCACTAATTCACTGCCTCCCCTCAACCTCCTGGGATCCTGTTCACAATCCTCTCTGGTACATATAATTAGGAAAAAATAATTTTTGAGCATTTTATAAATAATAAACACGATGACAAAAATGTAGTCATTTAAATGTTGATGTTTGCTAAAGAAACCTAAAAGTTACAATAGGACCTCAAATGTTCTTGGAATCCAGGGCCCATGAATTCTTAATTCTCACTTTGTCTGTCCCACTGAGTGCAGAACTCACAAAAAGCTGCAGTGTAGGTGCATTACAAGTGAGCTGTGGTGGCCTAGGGGGCAAGTGCCACAGAGTGAAGGGTGCTTGCATCCCCGCTGATCTTCATCTGAAAACACAAACAGAAACCAGGTTCGAAACACTACTACATAAAACACATTCAGCTGGCATGTATATTCATATGGTATCAGTAACATAGAAAAGTAACATTTCATTAGGCTGTTTCAACTGAAGTATAAAAGAATACACATTTAATGAAAACAAATAATCTCATATCATATTTTCATTTGTCAAGCAAATCCAGCTGCTCTTGATCAGAGTCACAAATCTTCCTGACCCATCAAATGCGGAAACCGTGCAACACTACAGCACACCTACATTAAAATTGAGCTGTGTTGATTTGGAACCCATGATGCTGAATAATGGATGCTAGGTCCAAACACGTTAAATGCACGTGATTTCGGATTCTCGCTTTCCCCCACTTTACTTGTTCCCAACTTCGTGGTCCATTACTTTCTTTCTTTCTCCCTGCTCCTCTACTTTTCTCTTATTTTTCCACTTTCCTTCCCCCCCCACCCCCAACTTTTCTTGTTCTTATTTCCCCTTCCATTTGTCTCATCAACACTTTTTCCCTATATTACTTTTAACCTTAGCACTAGTGCATGAAGAAACTACTGAGGTGCAGATCAAGCTGAGTACTTGAAGGAGTGGGAGTAATCAGGCCAGATCTGCCGATGAAGTTCAGTGAGGTGAGTGCAAAGGAGGAAGGCCTTCCCTCATCGGAAACCAATGATCCAGGGAATCTTAACTCTTATAC